>NC_070584.1:15181652-15781652 GCF_027409825.1 Scomber japonicus | reverse complement strand
TGTAGTAATTCTCATCAGCCGCTTGTCCTGGCCGTGTGTCAATCATAAACAGTCCCGCCACTGATTCAGCTGCTGCTTCAGACTTCTTGGAAGTTCTTCCTCTCTCCTCTGCCAAATCCTTCTCTTCCTCCTCTTCACCAGAAACTTCCCTCTCCTCCTCTTCCTCATAGTCATCTTCATCCTCGCTGCTCACGAGCAGGCTAATTACTTTTGTATTCTGCACAATGACATCTTTAGATTGCTGCTCAGAGGAAGAATCCACTGTGATCTTGTGGTCCCGGCTGGACGTCACCTCAATTGATTCAACTTGGGCCTCACTGGAGTCAACCACCTGCTGAGCATCTGTGTTCAATGTACTGACTTCCATTTTCTCCTCCTTACTGGACTGTGTTTCCATAACAGTATCCCCATATACATGCTCCACTCCCTGTGATGGATGGTTGTCTTCATTAGCCACTTCCATGGCTTCCTCCTTGTCTTTGGTCTCTTCTATATTTTCAGAAACAGTCTCACATATTGTTACTGTTTCTGATGGCTTTAACAGCTCTGATGGCAGAACTGTTTCCTGCATCATTTCCACTTCTGAGGTGTCCCCATCCTTATTTTCAGCAGGTGGCTCCACCTGCTGGTCTCTGGCCATCACTGCTGTCTCACAAACAACTTCAGCTGCAAGACCTTCTGATACTGAGGGAGATACATGGGAATCGTCTTCTGAAATTACATTTACTCTGCTTTCCGCACCTTCTGTAGCCTTCTGCAGAGCACTCCCTCCCTGTACATCTTCTGTCACTCCAGAATCTGCTGCTAAAGCCTCATTTGATGCCAGATCAGAACTATTCACATCCTCTTTCTCTTTTTCTTCTAATATGTGGCTCTTATCTTCCTCCAACAGTGTGCAATCTGCATCCTCAGCGATCAGAGTACTTTCTAATCTAGAATCTTGTAATAAACTATCTTCCTTAGCTGGCTCCCAGGATGTCACTACTATACTACAATTCTTGATTGAGGACCTGGTGACAGACACACCTCGACTGCTATTCCCTGAGCCTGTGCGGCTGCTGCATGGTGTCCCTTTGCCACGTGAGGACCTGGGGCTGCCAACTGGGGACTGCACGTCCGTCAGGTCAGACTCTGACTCCAGAACCTTAGGATCTGTGGATCGGTTCTTCCCTCGTCTACGAGTGGTCATACTGTAAGTGGGCCCGGACTCAAACCCTTCGGAGTCACAAGACGGAGCCTCATTGACATCTACAGTAGTCTTCCCTCTTGTTGCCCTGCTCCTTCGGCCTGTTTGGGCAGGAGAGCCAGAGCCTTCCGAGGCCTCATCTAGGTCAATGGGAATAGGACACGTTTGCCTTCTGGATCTTGTCGATCTGCGGGTTGTGGACCGAGAAGCCCTGGATGTGCAGCTATCAACGTCTGAGACTTCAGAGTCCTCAGTTTGTTGTTTGGCAGCTGATCTGGTACGAGTAGTTTTTCGCTGACTTCTGGTGACTCTCTGGGATTCAGAGCTGCAGGACTCTGTATCGAGCACCGGCTCCACCTTGACATCTCCTGCTTCAACGTGAGCTGGGTCAGATCTTTCAGGAATTGGCTTCCTCCTTGTACTACGGCGGCTGCTTTGGCCAGCTTTTGAAACAGATACTGCAGAACAACATGAGTCCACCTCAGATATCTCCTCATCTTCCTGACGTTCTTTGCACGCCTGTCTTACCCTGGTGCGTGTCATACGTGGCTCGGTGTCAGACATTGCGGAGCAGCACGACTCCACATCTGATGTTTCTGCTTCATGGACAGAGCCCACAGGAGTGCAAGGCTGCTCTGGACTGTGAAGTCTGGAGGCTCTGGTGCATCTTTTCAATAAAGAGGTCGGTGGCGATGCGGGCTGACTGCTGGTCTCCTCCAGGTCATGCTGGGAAGGGGTCTCTTCTTGTTTAGCAGCCCTCCTGGTTCTTCGTGCAGTGGATGGAGTAGCCTGTGTGGCAACAATAAGACAAAGGCATTAATACAGTTGGTTTTACAGCAAGCTGCACTCAAAGAATAAGTCTGGCATTCTAATTTATTTTCTTAACAAATCGCAAAACAAAAAACAGCAATGTGTTAGTTTGTCTCTCAATGCTGTCTTACTTCCCTTTCCTACTAGTAGACTCAAGTGTATTTGTTCATACAAATCTAAAATCAGGTCACAAAGATAAAGCATCTATTTTTAAAAAGGCTGGATCATTTGTTAAAGCAGCAGGGCACTGTTGTTTTTAACAAACATTACCTAAATATGAGCAAATTGAGCACCATTTTCTGGTGGATTATTTTGGCAAAAAAAACAAACACTACAGCGCTTCATTCATGTGTAAGGCTTTGGCTACACAAATATACTTGTTAGTGGGTCAGTCCATTGTTGATTTTGGTCTTTGTTGAAAATAAAATAAAAAGTAGTATAATTATAAGCCTTAATCTTTACGTGTTGATTAGTGAAGCAGAGATTTGATCACATTTAGGGGTGTTTAAATTAATTGATTATAAGATGCATCGCGATGCGGACGTGGACGACTTTGCATCAATTAACAAAAGTAAAGAATCGATTATTTAAACATTAATTAATAACTTGATGTTGACGGACAACAAAGGCGGAACCAAACAGTTAGGGCAGCGGAGCAGCCGGACAGTCTTATAAGACGCACATGCGAGAGTTCGTCTGTAGTTCATCTTTTTAAAAAAAAGCGGTTGGAAACATTTTGTGATTGAATAACTAAATAATTACCTTTGTGAAACGTTTGTGAAGTTTACTGTGAACTTTCAACGCCGTCACTAAGCTAATGCTAACGTTAGCGGAGCAGCTAACAGAGCAGCATGAAACAACGTAAACTCTGAGGTGAAGAAATAACTCGGTGCTCAGTCTGTCTCACCACAACTCTGCAGCTGGTCAGTGTGTTGGACAGTGATGTCTGTCCCAGAGCTAACAGTGAGGCTGATCTGCTCTGCTGGAGACATGATAATAAACAGCTGCACTCCGCCCTCAGTTTTGGTCTACTTGAAGACATTTAAATGTTTAACATGTATGTTGAATATTGACATTCAGATTTTTAAAGTACTTTTCTAAATAAAAAAAAGGGAATTCATATTTATTATTATTGTATCAATTTATGAAAAATGAGCCATGCAGTAATACAGAAAAAACAGGTTGTGATACGTTGAGATGCATCGTAGAATCGAATCGTGAGGACAGTGAAGATTCACACCACTAATTTACAGTTCACATCTTATAAAAATATACTTGCACAACGTACTTAGAGGAGCACTGTCTGAACAGAAAAGGATCAGTCATTTTGGCACAAGGAGTACTTTAAGCCAGTTATCTCTGTCTTCTTTGGCTCTGTAATGTAACTGTCATCTCAGTTTGGGCTTATAGTTTATAATAGAAACCCTGTGTTAAAAGCAGCATGGGGTTGGGAAAAAAAACAGATTTGAGCATTCACCAAACAGGATGGATCATTCTAAGGCATAGATGCATTTAGAAAACAAATCAAATACACTATTGAGGTGCATTATACAAAGCGTGGGATCCAGTTTTTTAGTTGTGTCCCAAACTCATATTATAAATATTAAAACTGTTAGTAGAAAAAACGATCGATCGATTAAGTGATAATACAATCAGTAGATTCACTGATTACATTTAAATTAGTGTGGTTCTTCACAGCTGGAAATGAATAAAGCAGCAGAGCCACTCTTTTTATACATGTTTTGCAGTACCTCTCTTTAAGTTTAATTGACATGATTGTATTTGGTCAAAATGCCTAAGACTCTCACACACCTCAGCTTCTGAGTTTTTTGTCTTTTATATGATTATTTTTTATCGTGTCATACCATCAAAACGTTTCTGAAGTATTGTGATGAGACTTGTGGTGCCCACGTGAGTTTGACCACAGACACACATAACCTGACCAGTTGACACGTGACTGGCTTTAAACTCTCCGTTGCTGAGCTCTGAACATTTACAGGCTTGAAGACCGTCTGTTTTTATACATACCTGGACCTCAGAGGGCTGGTCGGGAATTGTTTTAGTTGGGGAGTACACGCGTACTCCTCTCCTTGTCGCCACCATCTTGCACGCTGCGCCTCAATCTCACTTCCGGTTTGAAGGCTACGCTCGACTAATCGATCCAGGAAAATACGACTCAGACTGAGCAGACGATCACGGAGCTACTGAATTCATGACGTGTCTATTTGACATAGTTATTTATTTATTATACTCACGGAGAAAGTATTCGTAACTTAAATAAAAGTAGCAATACGGACATGTAAAAAAAAAAAAACTATCTCAGTTAAAAGTTAAGGGTTGAAATGAAAAATAAGTATGCAAAATGTGACTTCACTAACTAACTAAAAGCAAGTCCTCACTGCAAAAATGTTTGATTATATATCATTATAATTATTAATATGACTGTATTGGTAGTTTTTTTTGTACTTAGTTGGCATGAAGCTTTGTTTTTTAAATGTTCCATGCACTGTTGCGCAGGCACAGCGGTGTAAGAAGATCCTTTACTTCAGTAAAACTACCAGCAATGTAGAAATACTGCATTACAAGTTATAGTCCTGCATGAAAAATTGTACTTAATAGTACAGAAGTATTAGTTGTAAAGTGTACTTAGAGTATAGTAGTTGTTTGGTCCCTCTGACTGATATATGACATTACCGAAGCATCAGTGTTTAAGCACTGTTGGCTAGTTCCCAACCTAGGGGTTGGGCCCCTCCAAAGGGTCAGCAGATAAATCTGAGGGGTTATGAGACAATGGGAGAGAAAAGAAGAGACAAAGTTCTGATAGACAAATCGGTTTTGAAAATGTTCTCTAATCTTTGATTTTTGGTGAAATATTGGATCAGTTGTCACGTTTATTTAAATGAAACCACATTTAGAGGGGAAAATCACTATTTGGTAGAGCTGCAGACATCTGAAATGTGACCCTGACTACACAATGCTTCTCTTTTCTTTTTTTTTTTAAACGTCAAAAGCCAAAAAGGCTGGAAACCATAACTTTAATCTTTAGCAATGTGTTGTATTTTAAAAGATTGTTATACTATTCATTGTGTCAGATCTTCATGTGAAAAGTAACTAAAGCTGTTAAATGTAGTGGAGAAGAAAGTACAATATTTCCATCTGAAATTATTTAATTCCTGTTAGTAACTTGTGCTTTCAAGTGGTTAGTGGAGTTGCGATTTAAAGATTCACTGCAGGCTTTATGCTGTCAGATGTCAAAACCAAATACCATACCATGATTTTTCCTGTTCGAAACTTTATCTTTACCATTTGAACTTCATTTTTTGTTAGTGACACCAAAGTCTTGACTACATTGCCAGTCATGTCTTCAGTCACACTTTAACCATCTTTTAAATATTTTTACACCAATGTTGATGGTACAAATCCATTTTATAATTTTAATAAAGCCAATCCATGATATACAGATAACATTAAATATGTTTACAGTACAGAGAAGTTGTCTTCATGAGATATACTGGACCCTGTCTAACAACAGCAGCCATGATTCATAAATAAAACGGTGTTCCTCGGAGTTAAGAAATTTTTTACATCTCCTCAAGAGTTTCCAGTGATATAGTAACAACATACAGAGGACATCAGCCAACTATGAATAATCTTAAAAATATTGATGTATTTTCATCCTTCAGATTCATCTCATGAGTGTAGGGGGATAAACATTTCAACGCATCATCAATAATAGCGCATGGTTAGAAAAAAAAAGCATGATAAAATTATAAGTTATATATACTCATTGCTTTACCAATCAAGCCCAATTCAGCATCATAAAATAAACACCTCTCCTGTAGTTGGATTAGACAGTGCATTGTTTTCTGACTTGAGGAATGCAAATGGTGTTATATACACAGCTGGAGAAGTCTAAATAACAAGAATAAAATCTGTTTCTTTCCCCATTTCTCCTTTCAAAATGTTTGGAATAATTATGTACTAAAAAAATAATAAACCTCTAGCTTTTTCTTTTTGCTTTACCTACTTGTGACTGCTTTACCTACTCGTAATCTTTTAATTTAGATTTAAACATTTAAAGCTTGATTCACATGGACAGTGAAGACAAAGCAGGTATGAGGATAGGAGGAGCAAAAGCTGAGAGGCACTTCACATCAGAGCAAGGTTAAGGAGCCACCTTGGTTAAAAAAGTTCAGAGACCTACATTTTTTCCGTACTTAAAAACTGCCATGTTGATAAATGGTTACACTATCAAAAGTACTGGTCATGGAGAGAGCTACGTCTGTGATACTCTACTGTGATCACTTTCACTCTCATCCTGCTGTCTGTTTACTCAAAACTGACACCGGAGTTGATCTTGCAAGTCCATCCCCTATTTTTGATCTTGCTGTGATGATGGTAATGAATACCTGCATCTGTTAAACTGAAGAAATCATAGATAATCAAGATGCAACCCTATTTGTAAAGATAAAACAATGATTTCAAGACCCATGGTGACTGGCAGAATCCGTTATTCCATTACTTTGCATGTTTTGTGTGTGTAAATGAAAAAAGGAGGAAAATGGCTTCATCCCTGTGTTTTCTTCTCTGGTGGGGTGTGCTAGGGGCTCGCCTTCTTCGCACTGACAAGGTAGCCTTTAGCCTTGATGATGCCCCTGCTCTTGACAATAATGGAGTAGCGCAGGACCCACTCGAGTCTCCAGTCAGCAATTTTCAGGTCGTGTGTTCCCTCCTGTACTGCCTCCTGGAATGTGGCTGCCGACATCAGCTCTAGATGGAAACATGAGGTCAGGAGAGGAGCTCTTTAAAACTTAAGAAAAAATAAATAAATTCTACCGGTACATGTGAACTATAGTATAGGGCTTGCACTAAGAACACAAAAATAAGATTCACTAGTAAGACACAGTTTACAGGAAAAAGCTGGCATTTTTTCTTTTTTCACTGTAGGCAAATTCCATGAAAAGACCAAAACCAACAATGCATAAGTCTGTCTCTCAATACTCTCTAACTTTCTTGCCCTTTCTGTGGCACTCACAGGGTTTCACAAGGCTTCACTGCATTGAATCAAATACTTTTCAGGACATTTTAATACCACGTAGAATGCAATTTAATATTAGTTTAACAATCTAAGTATGAAAAATATCAATGAAAACGATAAGCAATGACAAGGGCTAGAATTATTCACCAAGTGCAATAAGAAATAAATATCAGTTCAATTAAAGGACCACTGTGAAAAGTATGTTCGGGAGCCAGTGTTTGGGTATTGGTGTTCTGGGAAACATGGCAGCCTCTGTGAAAGAGGACCAGCTCCTTACAGGTACATACAAATATTATATTCCATTTCTGCCAAGTCTGTTCCACCAGATGTCACTAAATCTTAAAACACTGGTTCTTTATATTCATTTCACATTTTTGTGATTTCTTTCCCTCAGAGCAACAATGTGACTCATTGATTTTTAGTTTTAATGGTTTTGAACAACAATGGAGTTATGTAGCACAGACAATTCATTTATACTAGGCTTTGGCCACACACAGAGCTCATGTTAGCATATCAACAAATGAATGAATTGTCAAAGAGAAATGAGAACAAGTCACACATATGCTTATCCTTTAGCATGTGACTACAAACTTAACAATTTCCTTCATCATGAATAAGAAAGGGTACATGTGGAGATAAAAACAAATCAGACATACTTATCTGACTAACAGAAAAAAAGAAACAGACTCTCACCTTTGGGGTCGTTGTGTGTGAGCAGTTGGATGTCAAACTCCTTAGCGAATGCAGTCAGGTCAGGAGGCATCACACAGCAGGAGGCCAGGTTGACCTGGTTACTGCTGGGCTTCACCTGGTTCAAGAGAAGGGATACGGTCATTGATTGGCTCTGTCTGCAGTGCACTGGCTCATAACAGAAAAATGCAGAAATATTTTTGCTTGCAGTGTTTGTTTGTTTTTTAATCTATAAGTTAAATTATTTGTCTCAAAAAATGACACATATTAAAGTTCAAATAAAGGTACATAAGATTTCCTCTCACCTGGGCCCAGTTGTACAGCTGTTCCAGCAGGTCTTTGTCTAGGTCAGAGGTGCCAATTGCTGCAATCCTCTGGCTTCTGACCAAAGCCTCCAGTTCCTCCCAGGCTGGCTGAAGGTGGGCCAAAGTTTGGTTGTCACCCTCCAGAGGCCCAGGTGGCGCTATGATGACAGAGTCAAGCTGGGACACTGACAGAGTCTGACAGGCTACGGATGAAAGACAAACAAGGCAGTATCACAGGCAGAGCTCAGTTTATCTTTGAGAACCTGAGATTAAAAAGGTTTAATATCAATGATGTCATTCTGAAGTGATCAGAAGCTTACCCAACTCAACTGCATCTCTGATGGAAGACTCACCCGACTCACACAAGAACAGCTTTGCTGCAAAAACAAAGCAAACACTGAAATGTTGTCCACCGCATGCCGCAGTTGTTTTGTAGCATCTGGTCACTCTAAAGTGTCTAAACTTCTGCCAGGTTTTAATTATTTACTCATTTATTTATTATCCGTTCAGTCTGTCATTAATAAGGAACTGCTTAAAATTCACTTGACAATTCGATAGAGGCACGCTCACACACTAAGGTAAAAATATAGCATATATCCGAGTGTATGACCCAGATGTGATAAACGTCATTCCTCAGAAACAACTCTTTTTTTTTGATAGTTTTGTATAATGCCTCAAAGTTGCATCTTTTTGGACTAATATTGTCAACAGGACAGACCAGAAATGTGATTGATTATTCTTGATATAGCTAAAGCACAGATTAACCACAGTCCAAAAACAATTCCTCTCTTACGGCTTCATCACAGCAAAAAAAACAAACTACCACTTATGTCATGGAAAGAAACAACAGTAGCCTACACTGTTTTATATTTTATATAAATGAGTAAATGAGTGAGAGAAGGACAGACGTCAGGGAAACAGGAGGTGTTTGGGAAGGTAGAAAGATAAAAGGAATTAACGTTCCTAGACCACCTTATTTGAGTTCATATTCTTAGATTTAAATGCATTTTATCTTGTCGTGTCTCTTGTATTTAGCATATACACATTTATTTTATTTTTATTCAACTTAATTATTTATTTATTTTAGTGTTATTTTTTCCCTTTATCCTTTTAATTTGTTGATTTTTTAATACAGCACTGATACAACAATGTAGTCCAAAAATATATATTTTGGAATAAACAAAGCGCTCTTCATCCTTTACCTGAAACCTTAAGCTCTTCCCTCTCTTCAGGTGTGATGGCGTCTGTCGCCTGGGGAATGGAGCAGTCCACTGTATCTGGAAGGTCCTACATGACATGAAAAGCACTGCATTTAGTCACTGTGCTTTGTGATTTCAAGTGTAACATTGCTGAATTTATTCATTTGTTTTAGTGCTGGCTTTTGGTTATTCCATTAAAAAGGTGTCAGTTAGCGTCATTATTATTATTACAGTTACTGCAAGAGCAGCAATATTTGGCACCTGATGTGTGAGGACATCATCGTGAGCCCAAGAAACACTGTTCTGCTCACTACATTTTTTGACAACACTTTCATTTCAAGCATAGAGTGACAAGACACCAACTGAGACCAATTTAAGTCTCATTTGCTTGCATGTGAGGCATTCATCCAGATATTGATAATGTAATTTAAGTAGTTGACAAAAATGAAAATCAGAAATGTATTCAATTCAGACTTGAGGCGTGTTAGACATGTTACAAATAAGACACCAATGTATTTTTCTGTCAGCAGATAGTCTGCAAACACAACCTGATGAAAAGCTACAAATGAAGAATCCCATTCTTCCCTGCAGGATATGTCGAATAACCTTTTTGTATTTGCAAGCATTCAAGACCACATAGTTCAACTCTTTAAACCTCCCCCCTCCCCATTTTAGTCCAGTGGGCGTGGTGATAAAAGCTGAAGCAGATTAGCTGAGCCTAGCAAAAACAGCCATAGCCAAAGCAGGGGTGTGTTCAGCAGGAACAGAAGTTCACTACGGGGGATCCTGCAGCCTTTTTAATATCAATTTCAGTATTTTCTCAACATGTTAGTTTGATGAAAACAGATTATCAGATGAATGCAGTTTTCCACAAATCCAATCACAGTTAGGAGGCTACTTAATGAATAAAACCTCCTGGAAAAGGTTTCTGTGCCCCCACCCTGACCCCCACCCATGCCAACAGACAGACGCACATTTGGAACAGTGCCTTTGGCAGCCAGCATTGCATGAACATTCATCATGACAGCTTCTTTTCAGTAAGCCTAGAGGCATCCTTTGATGTCCATCACTACAGCTATTTTCTTTTCCCAAGCACTGGAATCCTGCTGCCTGACAGTGTCGTAACACGTTACTGTGCAACTCATTCACTGACTGCAATGCAAATACTATTGTTCATTCCCAGAGTTGATAAACAAATGCAAACTTGTGGTCTCACAATGTAGGAGAGAGTGAATAAAGTACCCTACTATACTCTCACATAGCCATGTGAAAACATTCCAAAAACTCTAAACATCTCCCCACCTCCGATGGTGGTTTTGTTGTGGAAAACCAGTCACTCAGTGTGGCTTTAATGCAGTCTTGAAGCTGAAATATCAAACAGAAAAACAAAGTTAATTAAGATCTGTGAAACAGGCACACTTTTAGTGAGCATCCCAGAAGCTCAGATATCAAAGACCTGTGACTGAGGTATGTACTCAAGAGAGTTCACAGCTTTTTATTTGCAGCAGACTCCACATCAGCATCTGGGCAGCTGTGATATGCTACTCCATCAACACATGGGCTGCACTGTATCTTAAACAATTAAATCATTTGGACAGGCATCATGAAAATCACGCTGTCACAAACCAACTCAAAGTGTGTGACAAAGTGCTGAATTTTAAACTAATTAAAAAGGGATGGGATGTGGAGCTGCACCAGATGTGTGTGGACAAGTGAAAAAACAGACTTAAACAGGCATGGCAGAGGCTTAACAGCATTCACATCATGTGGGATAGATAGTATGGGAGGTTAATATGGGAGGCCACTACTCACGCCATCAGCCGAAGTTTGTATGAGCACAGCGTTGGTTTGAGTTGGGTTGGGTTGTAAATACTGAGCATTGATAATATAGTAATATAGTATATTTGTTATATATATTATATTATTTAACTTCAAGTTGATTAAACACCACATTATAAAGCGTTGAATTAAATGTATCAGAAATTTTGCAAAAAGTCTGAGCTTGCCTGTTATGATTACAACTTTTATCAACACTTTACAACTTGGAAAACTGTCAGTCATGGTGACTCTAAAAAGCCACACCTGTAGCATGACTGGACATTCCTGAGACACATTAGGTGGAAGTTATACAAGACACAACAATGTTTCTGAAATACTTTTTAAAAGCATTTTTTGTGTATTGTACATTTGGATTTTTTTTTTCTCTTTCTTTTTTGAGGAATGTCAATCACATATGTAATCATACTACATATACTGTGTGATAATACAGTTCAGTGATGAGCCAAAAAATCAGCGCTATGACACACTAGTCAAGCTCAGTTTACCTTATATCTAATGAATATATTGAAACACAAAGTGTCACATAGAGGGTTAGACAACTATGATCTTTGCCCTTCATCAAAAACTATAAAGAAATGTATCATTATATGTATTGTGTATCTAAATTATTATCATGGTTCACAGAGAAACTGCAGGTATTGCGGTTTTTGCAGCAATGCACGCTAACAAAAAGCCTACAAAACCCAGTAGATTGTCACCACACTTTTATATAAATTGCACATTTACATAGGGGCAAATGAATTAATCGATCAGTCAGTTGGAAAATTAATCATCAACTGTTTTATTAGTCATTATCAGGCAAAACATTAACAAGTTCCAGAGAGGATTTGCTGCTTTTCTCTATTTTATCACTGTAAAACTGACATATTGGTACTGGTCATCTAAGTCCAATTTTGGCTCTTTGTCATTATGACTTCTTTATTTTCTGTTAGCTCACAGAGCAAAATATTATAAAACACTGATGAACAATGATAAGTAGTACCAGTAGCTGCAGCACTAAATCTCAGACTAAGATTTGGGTATTTCAATAAATCCCGAGTACTGACTTCATGGTATTTATATATTTTATGGATATTAAAACGTAACACTGAGTGGGGCATATGTCTGCTGCAGGTCTCTCTCCAGGTCTACACCTGCAGTGTGATCAGCCTACAGCAGTAACTCCTCAGTGTCTGTAAACTATTCACTTTAGGCATGACCATAAAGTTATATTACATAAGATAAGTATACACTACGAGTAGCACATAAACAAGACAATACACCACTTATATGAGTACTAAACACTACATAACACAGTATAATAACCCTCGACATGTACAATCTGAAATACTTGTTGGTTTAAATACTACTGTCTGATATTAGCTAACACTCACTGCTATCGTTAGCTTAGCTGGTTAAATATTTAGCCAGGTAGCCTGACGGTAAGGTAAAAGCTAACTAAGCTAATGGGCTACACTGTCACACCACCACAACATACAGCTTTGTTCATTTGTCTCACCTCTTCGCTGGGCGAGCATGGACACTTCTTTTTCAGACGACTTCTGTTGACTAAGTTCCCGGTGTGAAGCCTGAGTGTCTTGGCGTGGCTGAGCAACATCTTCGCCCCAGTGTTTTGAGGATCCATGTGCGTTTCGGTAGCAAAGCTAAGTAGCTAAACAGCGTTTAGAAAGTGACAGCAAGCAAGCTCTCTAACCTAGTTTATTGACTGCTACTACAGCAGCTAGCTAGCACACTAACAGCACCCCTCCGCAGCTGTTTAAAAAGTATGTAGTCAGGATGACTTGCAGTCAGTGTTGACTAACCTGCTGGGTCGGTGGCTGTTATGGAAGCGAGCCGGTCGGTAACGCCCACTGGAGCTGTCGGTGAGTGTCCAGTAAAACCCGGTCCGGAGCTCACAGTCTATATGCGAAAAGACATAATATTAGGCGCCCTAGAAATTGAGTAAGTGGCAATGCATCCTCATTATTCATTTCAGGGGAAGGACATTCATGTTTTTTTTGCTACCCCATTATTTGTCTTTTTTTAAAAATAAACGTATCATCATACAGTCCCTGCGACCAGGTGGTTGTATCTAAGCAGTGTGATCTAGTCACTATTATCAGCAAATTACAAAAAAAAAACTAATAAATGCCAGTTTGTGTCCAGAAAGGACAATACCAGAACCACAAGGTCCACATTTAGGGGGGACTGTGGGGACCTAGAGAAGGAGTACATTTGGATGCTCAGCCTTCTCTGTCTGAGCATCACACGACTGCAACACTTTACAGCAGGGGTGTCAAACTCATTTTAGTTCAGGGACCACATACAACTCAATTTGATTTCAGTTAGGCCGGACCATTAAAACCATAGAATTATAACCTACAAGATAAGGATGTAAGTCAGTCCCCAGAACAAATAGTAAAACATCATTCGCCCAAAATTAGGTATGAACCCCAAACCAGCTACCCTCCTTAAGATTAATATAATCAAACTACCCAAGACACATGGAAACCAAAAGATAGCAAATTATGGCATTGAACCAAAGAGTTATTGTCCCATCCCCTGACCTCTGCCCTGTGACTGCTTGAGTGTTAGTGGCACTGGCAGCAACCTTGTCTGTACTGCATTTTGCTGTTTGTTTTGTTTTTTTTAAGTTATATTTTTTCTGGTATATGCAGTATATCTAATATTTATAACAGTAAAATCACAGTTTTTGGTTGTTTTTTGTTTTTTGTTTTTTTTATCTCACAACTGCTTTAGGAATGTAAATGTCTGTTTCCCATGCCAGTCCAGCCCTTGAACTGAATTTCATGGCCCACTGGCACAGGACTGGATCACTGGAATCGACTTATTTCTGTGTGAGAAAGTTCCTGTTGTGACCACTAGATGGTGGTGTAGTGTTTCTAACTATTTTATCATACTGTGAGGACAGTCAACATTGTCAAATGTGTACATGATATTCTTTGTCAGTGGTAGGCAAACAGTGGCCTATGTGCTTCTATTTGACAGAGTTTTAATTTTTCCTGTCGGGTCAGAGTATATGTGTTTCACAAACAGAAATAGGTGTCAGTCAAACAGAAATAAATAAGTTGATGCCACCATAATGTCAACCATAAATGAAGCTGGTCACTGTTTATCATGCTTGGATAACCAATAAAGTATGTCTTGTCTCCAAGTACATCACAGCATGTATTCATGTATGAATAATTTTTCACCAAATAAGTATTAAAATAAGCTTTTAGCCCTCACTTACTTATGTAAAACATCTGTCCTCAGTTAGAATCCTAAACTACCTACAACAACCTAACTGTGTAATAACTCAGTTGTATCCTTCAGTTAATTGAAAGAAATAAACAGACCACACAGGCTTGTATTTCCATTGCATTGTTTATCGCAGCCTCCAGTAAAAAATCCAGAAAAAACTGATGACCCCTGCTCTGTGTGGACACCAGTGGTGGAAAGTGAGAACTTAAATTCAAATTCTGTACTTAGGTACAGTTTCACTTTACAGTTTCTGCTACTTTATACTTCTACTCGACTACATCTACATTTTTTAACAACTTTACAATAACTACTCTATATCCACCCCATGAAGAGAAAAAGAGATACTTTAGAGAGACATTAAAACAGTGGCAGTAAAAGTACTGCATCTGCAATTTAGGGAAATTAAGTAATGAAGTGATAAAAGGTAGCTTTGGCTAAAGTTATATCTTTATGTATATCGTCTTTTTTATATATTTATTTATTTTATCCACTTCCATCTTCCATCAAATAGATAAGCTAGATTCCTAATTCTGTGGTTTATTATCTTAATTTTATAGAATTTGTCAATCGTGTTTTCCCATAGTTAAGTTCAGTAGCTCATAATTACCCATGCCTGTGGTGCTGCTGGTTTCAACCTGTTTTTTTTTTTTTTTTGCTTAAGTGTCACTGTGCTTAAAAATCTATCTTAAAGAAGTACCTGTCAGTGTGTTGAGAGAGCGGCTCCGGTGATAAATGCTTTGACACCAGAAACAGAGTGCACTGACATATGGTGTCTATGGCTTTACTATTTCAGTCAAATATTGATGCAAAATTGGACTACAAAAGAATATATGTGTATTTTAGTGGGTAATGCTGTAATTTTTACTCCACTGCATTCATTTCACAGCTATTTACTATTTTGCAGATGATTATACAGATTGTATGTTATACATATTGCAGATTATAAATATATAAACTATATTAAAATACTGCTACATTATGAATCAGTAATCATATTACATTACTATTAACAACATTGTTGAGATAGACCAATGAGTACTTTATAAATTGCAGCTCATACTTGTGTATGTTTCCTTAAGTAACACTTTGAATGAAAGACTACTTGTAACCACTTAAGCTTATTATTCAATATTAAAGTAATTTATGCAGTAAATGATCTGAATTCTTTTTCTACTGCATATCGTTGTATACTTTTGTTCTATGCCTGTTCTTCATGTTTTTTGCCAGGCCTCTTTGTACCACAGACCATGTTTTGACATGTCACAGTATGAAATGAACAGGTTAGCTGCTCCAGTTTCAGGGTATTGTTCATGTTGGCTCACAGTCACACTGTCATAAATTTCTGAGACACTTAAACAGAACACAGCCATTGCTAATGTTATTAGTAACACCTGTGCTACTACTATGGCAACTGACAATGTCTGCTGTGAAAAAAAGGCAATGCAACAGCATACAATTACAATTATAATAATGTGTTTAAGGCTTTTCTGCAACAGTTTGAGGAAGGCACATAAACAGCACATCCAAAAAAAAACTGCTCAAATAAGGAAATTTTACATGCCCATTGCTATATTGTTCCCAAATTTTATTTTATGCTACATATTTGACAACAGATAGTCTTCGTCAGATAAAGGTGAAAGTGTGAGAACTAGCTAAAAGCTACAGGTTTTTTGCATATTTGTCTTTGATTCATGTGTTAGTGCAAAAGTGTTTGAGTTTACACATAAAGTACAACTTGTTTTTTTTACATTTTGTCAAAGGCCTTTCCTGTTTCTTACGAAAGTGCCCCCATGCACAAAGCAAGGTCAATAAAGAAATTTTCCCAGTTTAATGCTGAAACACTTGACACTTGACCCACCTCACTAACACAA
The DNA here is from genome assembly GCF_027409825.1 of Scomber japonicus. NCBI lineage: Eukaryota > Metazoa > Chordata > Actinopteri > Scombriformes > Scombridae > Scomber > Scomber japonicus. The sequence goes on along the minus strand of NC_070584.1, from coordinate 15,765,471 downwards.
TTGTTGCTAAAAGTGCAGGAAATCCCCTCAGTGAGGTTCCAAAATAATGCAGAAAACCTTCCCAGAAGACTTAAATCTGATAAAACAACATTATAATCCACATGGTTTTGAAATTAGATGCTCAACAATCAGATATGTGTGTGTTATGTTTGGGTATCTACATACTTCTGGCCATATAATGTACTTAGCATGAATCTATAAAACATCCACATATGTTACGTACATCTAAGCTACATCTGGTATTTGGTAGACACGGTTATTAAAAGCAGCTTGTAACTATACACTGCTTGGCATTTGTCATTCAAAGTGAATGCTAACATTTGGAAACAATCAAATCACTGTGAGGATGAATTGACTACGAGTGCAAAAGTGAGTAAACTAAGAATATTAGGCTTGTTTTTAAGAATGTATTTCTTTTATTTTTCCTCAGTGTCGGGTCAATTAGTGTTAAGTGCATATTTCTTTTGATATACAGCAGCAGTACTATTATGACACCCCAAAACTCCAGACTAACGCAATATGCTATGAAAGATTGCAGAAGAATTGTCAGTCCATTGAACTTTTAAAGGAGTAAGATGCTCTTTGACTCTTCAGACTTTCTTATGGGAACAAATTGTTGATATATCTTGCACATGTTCCCATGCGGGATTAAGGTTGTTTAAGGCTGAAGAGCCCAGATGCCTCCAGCTACTGCCTCTGCTGCCAGTTAAACCACCATAACACAAATATACGTACATTCATGCCCACACAATTGCGCAAAATCATCCACACATGTTTAAAAATGAACTTTTAATGAAGCTTGAAGCATCTATACAGCTTTCGTTTCGTCTCATTTAATCTTAAATAAACATCACTCAGGGAAGACATTTATTTAGAGATGAGTAAAGTAATTTGTACTGTTAAAGAACCATGACAGCCAGCAATTACGCAGATTTTGCAGTAGTAATATAAAAAATGAGTGACAGACACTGACACAGACTGTATATGGATATCAGTGTGAAGTGACAATGCAGTACTCGTAAGGAGCCGTGAAGTACACACATAATGATAGATTGAACAGTCAGCGTTCTTTAGGAATAAGGTTTGAAGCAGCACAGGCTCTCATAATGTCTGTATATACATGCAACTATGAGAATAACTAATAGTTCACTGATCCAGTTCATTAGAAGTAAATTGCACTTAATAGGCAACGATGCAAAAACGAAACCAACTTGGGATGGGAGTCCCACATCTGGACAGCTTTAATAGTTCAGCAAGACCACAACAGCTCAAATAGGACAAGAGGTGCTGCACCACAGCTGGATGTGACCTCTGACCTCTCAGTAGAGGAAACCAAAAGGCCTTTTTTCACTGAAGGAACTGACCCCTACCTGAACTTGTACTCTTATTCCAAAACTGTCCTCTGCCCCCTTTGGAGATGAGTTCCAGGAGATAAATATTTGCACCCCTCAGTAAGTGATAGTAAATCAAGTTCCAGGTACTCACGAGGGGACAGAGATTAGTATATGTCATCACAGCTCAACTACAACAAACACAAAAGTGCAATAACCTCTATCACATTTCTTTGTGTACATCAGCAAAGGCTTTTAAAAACAGAGAATGAAACAATAATAATTGAATTGATTAACTGTGAATATTGACCAGGTCATTATTTCAAAATCCTACGTACACATACCCCCTAAATGGTTTTGTTTCATGCTTAGCTGATGTCAGTATTAGCTTTACTCTTTGCAGAAAACAAAATGAATCACTTACTCAGAACTTTTTCATTCTAACTAACAGCCAGTTTATATAGCCAGACTTCTGTTGTAATTTCCAACATACCCATCACACATAAAGACTCATTTAATTGTAGCCTAAATATTATGGTTGAAAGGAAAAATCCTTTTTTCCAAATGTCATTCCTCTAAAAGGCTAGCATTTTGTTCTATTTTCCTTCATGATTTTACATATTTTATAAACTTTTACAAGAAATTTCAATTTATTTTGCCTAACTTTTGGATTTGTTTGTGATGATTTGGACTTTGTTTTGATTAGTCTTTAAGAAAATAAACAGACGTTTGTAAAATATATTGCATTGTATTGCAATACAAAGTGGACCACCTTCTTTTGAAATTGTATAAATATTTATTATTGTACTACATTTATGGTTACTTCAATTTAACATTATTCTCATGTCTGAGTCTAAAATGTTTTGTTTTGTTTTTTTACAGTGCCTTGCTTAGTAATAGTAATTATGGCACCAGAACCAAGATATTATCTCTGTATGGAATATGAGCCAGTCAATACAATTACCGGACACAGCATGTTATAAAACATTTTTTCCCATCAATTTGTCATCTTTTGTGAGGCACAAAGGTGAATCTCTTGCAATTGCATCAGAGGCCCCTATAGGTGTTACTGAAGTGTGTGCGTTTGGTGTGTGGGAGTTTACAATGTGTCAGTCATCATAACTGACTTTTCAAGAGCCAAGAAAAAAAGCCTTGTGAGATCAGATCAGTGATCAAATTACTCTTTTACTGTTAAGTTTCAAAATGTTCATATGTGAGAGGAGGTGTGGCCGGGGGAGGGCAGATATCATGTGTGTGCTATAAGAGTACAAATCCACGAGGAGCTTGACTGGACAAAAAGTTTACCTCCCAGGACATCTTGTGAAATACTGAACTTGAGCAGGTACGTTTTCTCTGCATGCTTTTGAAACAATCCTCTCACGTTGCTCTTTGTGAATTTGTAATCCTGATTAGCAAAGATATTGTTATGTGCTCAAAGTGTTGAGTTAAATAACACATCTGAGATGGGAGTCCAGCCATAACCCACCACACATTTGTTTAGTTTCCATAAAACAACACTCTCAATACTTGAGATGAAACAGCTGCACATAGCTGGACACCAGACAATGATTTAAACATTTCTAATCAGGGGTCAGGCACATAACCGTTTTCTTTCACAATAGCACAGATGGAGGTCTTTGTGATGGAAAACATGCTGACAGGAAAACATTTAGTTTGCTTCCAAGTTTCTATTTTGCTCTGTCCCTTAATTTAATCTGTTTCTGTGCAGCAAACCACACAACAAGAACAAAAGCAGCCATGAAGTTTCAAGCTCTTTTCTTCCTTCTGATCCTCGCCTGCATGTACCTGAGTCTGGCACAAGGTAAGTAACAGATCAGATTTGTTACACACCAGCAATATGATATTGTAATACCCACATTTTAATGAGATTGCACACAGACTAAACCATGCATTCATCGGTAATAGCTAGCTATTTGTTTTAGTATTTTACATCATTAGCTAACATCTAAAAATATAAAGCTGGTTTGGTGGAACTGTGTATTTCTGGATATGAGTGGAGTCTCGGTTTAGTAGAGTTGGGACTGCAGCTGTATTTCATAATCTACATTCCTTTTATATGGTTACGAAATCCCCTCTTTATTCTGCTCATCTACCATGGCACTTTTTTTTTTATCAAAGTCTAATCTGTCTGGGCTTGCTATTATAGATCACTTTGATGTGGTGATCTTGTGACAAGAGACATTTTCTCTTAAGCAAAATACAACACAGGTGGGAAATGTCATAAAGTGTTAAAAAACACTTAATGCACAATTATGCATGCACATAATTGTGTTGGTGCATCAGTACTTCACAATAAAAAGCAATGCACCTTTGATACCACTGCTGTTTCAGTGGTGTTTTCAAAAAACTGCCATTTTAGCTTAGCTGGTGCATTTTAACTTATTTTAGAGCACTGGAGAAGAAGAGGGCTCTTGCAGATTTGTTGCAAGAAGTGCAGAGTTAGATGATCAGATATTATCTGAAAAAACAATGTAACTTCTTGACTTTTTCAAGAAAAACATTCTCAGTGCATTCCCCAACCCCATAGATCTGAACAAGGTACGAGAAAGAAAAAAATGTTTAAAAAAAAAAAAAAGGGAGAGAGAGAGAGAAAGAGAGAGAGTGACAGTGAGAGTGAGAGAGAGAGAGAGAGAGAGAGAGAGAGAGAGAGAGAGAGAGAGAGAGAGAGAGAGAGAGAGAGAGAGTGATCAGTGAAGGACCAGCTACTAGTGAACAAAAGCTTTTTTTTCTCCCTGAACCAATTGCTCAATTTCTCTGCAAGAGCATGATTTTGATGTGGGGCAGTTTGTCCTCCTCTAACTCTACTGTCTTTCTCTGCAGGCTCCTATGGCAACTGCTGCCTTGGCTATAACCGAAAGTTGAAAGGAAAGAAAAACATAGAGAGTTACAGGATGCAGGAAACAGATGGTGACTGTAACATCAGAGCTGTTGTGTGAGTAACAAATATTACTTACTGAGCTTTTTGGTTTCCTTCATGAAGTAGCGACATTGTTGAGACTTCCCACTCTAATGATTTGGCAAAAACTAATGGAAAAAGAAACAACTGGGGAAATGATAGATCCAAATTTGGACCAGCACTTTAAAATGGTGGCACTGGTGTCTTTCACTTATAAACCTTGTGCAGTAAGTGTGATAACATTTGTTACATAAACTAATGTGTGTAGGTTTACAATGAAGACGGGGCGGACTGTCTGTGCCAATCCAGAACATGCATGGGTCCAGAAACAGATTGAGATCCTGAAGAAGAAAATGCAGAATTAGGTAAAACGTTACACAACATACTTACACAATGACGTTCTGCAGATAAACCGAGTGACTGTGTAAATTGTTTATCACCATCGTTCTTCATCATAAAACTTTTGTCTCTGTAGACTACCAAAAGAATGGGAGAGAGGAGAGCGGCTGTTTGATCTCCTCATTGGCCATCATATATCATCTCTAACCAGATGGATCAGATTACCTTTCGGTCGATTCAGTATTTCCTGTTGCTGACAGAGGATGTAAATCATGTACACAGTTCACTATAACATAAACATACCATATCTGCTATGTTATTGCCAGTATATTAAAAAAATCATTTATATGAGCCTATGATACTAGTCACTGCTCTGTGATGTATAGAGCCTGCTAGGAATGAGCCACTATTTGGCAGCTTTGAAATGTATTTGCGTATGTACTTGTATTTGTGTGTGCGTGTGTGTGTGTGCGTGTGTGTGTGTGTGTGTGTGTGTGTGTGCATGCATGCTTGTGTATACATGTGATGTGTACCACTTTGGGAAAAATAGTTTTTTTTGTATAATAGATTTATATGTTTTTGTATCACTCTGATTGTACCTGTACTGTGTCTTTCTGTATCAAATAAAGAAGTAACACAAACCAAAGACTTGTGGGGTATGTGATATTTAGGAAAACATCCAACAAAGCTGTTTTACATCAGCTCTGTCCTGATTTGGTGATCCCAAGGTTGATTTTGGCTGGGAAATAGTTGCACCGTTCCCCCAATTTTTATTGAATACAAATGAATCAAAGCAGGCTTAATTCCATAATCTCTCTCACTTAAACATTTGGCATCAATTTGAGTCAATAATTGACAACATGACACATCTGTCAATACTATAAAACCCCTCAGGACAGTCAGTCTGCAACTCAGTAAACCAAAGCTGGTGTTTATTCACTAGATGATAACGTGGTGAGGGATTAAACTGAAAGATGTGTCCTATAAATGATGATTCTCAGCCATCCAGATCATGGCACATGTAGAAGTGTTTACAGGAAACTTGTTTGTCATTTAGATCTCTCACTTCACTTTTACCAATAGTTTCTCAACTATCAATAAAAAGCAAAACCGTATGAAAACTAATCTTTGGCTCAAACCACATCCCAATTCCGCCACCACATAATTTCATGTAGTATGTACAGACACAGTTTATGCAGTTAATATCCAATTACATCAACGTATTTGATCATTCATATTCATCAAGGTATTCGATAAAAAATTGTGCTAGTCAATAAAAGTGCAACTCTAGAATTATGCTGCAAATAAACTTCTAAAACAGAAAGCAATGTGCTGTGACAATCCAGCTTTTCTTTTGTTTTTTTGTTTTTTTGTGAGTGGGCTAGACTGCATTTTTTCAGTTTTCCAGTATAAACACACTCAAAAGCTGCTGAGAATTACAATATGGGAAGGATTTAGGACACAGTAAGTTACTCAAGCTGTCAAAGTCAGAGAGGATGTGACTCATTGTATTCTAAACACTCATAACCAAACATATAATTGATGTTCATCATTTCAACATTTTCATCGTGTTCAATTATTTTAAATGTTGATGCCAGAATTAATTTTGTTTCTCTGGCTGAAATCCTGCAAATACATTACATGTCATCTATGAGTATCAGTTCTGCAACATTTCTCTCAATATATAAATAAATACATACTTGAGTAAGAGAGTAATGTGGGAGAAAGTTCAGGTCTCTTATCAGAATCATAGTTGCCCTCATTTTTCACACCATGAAGCATTAACAAAGCACTAATTAATGGCACAGTTGACCCTCTCTTTGCGTTAGATCAGTGGTGTGAGAATAATGACCCAGTTAGTGTGGAAAAGAAGATTAACTGCAGACACTGACTGAAGCCTGCAGATGCTGTGCCGCATGCTTGAAAACTGCGGCACATTTACAGTTTATCATGCAAGAGTTACTCACAAAGATGTGTTAGATCTTGTTCCGATTCTATTCTATTTGATGGCATTTAAAACTTTCAGAGACAGACATTCATGCTTCATTCCTTGCCAAACATACAGTGGCATTTTGGCAAGAAAGAGGAAGTCAACTGGTCATGCATAGATAAATACATGAACAAAGTTAGCGGTTCAGTTCATGCTGGTGTCAAACAAAAATCAACTGATTCATATTCCTGTAATGCGATGTTTGATAAAAGCGAATTTCTTTGAATTTTCTGATGAAGAAGAAGATAAGCAGGGAGGTAGACCATAAGCTATTTTACAGAAGTGAACAAAATCATGTACTTGTGCATTCTACACAATATGTAGTAATATACAGATAGGGGACAAAATAAAGGGATAACCTGACATCTGCATTTAGATCTATGGGAAAGACATCAGTAAATAGGGTCGTGAATTGTGGTCGACAGCACACATTTGATGGCCATGATGGGATATGTAAAGAAAATCAGAAGAGCAACTCTTCCTCTCGTGACTGAGAATATCAGTGCAGGACATGATCATACCGTGTCAGCAATAACAGTCTGTCAAAAATGACATAGAGAAGGATATTATAGTAGGGTTAAAGTGATAAACCCCTCTTTACAAAGAGAACATTTGAGAGTTCAGAAGTGCAAAAAACATTTTAAAAAGTGTCATAGTCATATGATCGTAATCATAGTCATAGTCATAAGCCTTCACCTTATTCTCCACAAGTGGGCGAGAGCATGTGCGGTGCACACAAAGAGAACAGTCTAGACCTGAATGCTTGACCCCTACAGTGAGGGGAACTGATGGCTCTGTTATGCTGTTGGGCATTTTGCTGGCATGGTTTGAGTCTGCTTACCCTAGAGGGAAGGGTCACTGCAAATCAATACAAAGTTGTTCCAAGTGATCACCTTTATCCTATGATGAAACATTTCTATCCTGGTGGAAATGGTCTCGGATGACAATGCCCCCATCCATAGGGCATGAGGGTTCACTGAATTGTTTGAAGATTATGAAAGTGATTTTAATCATATGCTATGGCCTTCACAGTCTCCAGATCTCAACCTAATTGAACACTCATGCAAAATTTTGGACCAACATGTTAGACCAAGCTCTCCACCACCATCATCAAAACACGAAATGAGGGAATATGTTTTGGGAAAATGGTGTTCATCCCTCAAGTAGAGTTCAAAGACTGTAGAATCAATGCCAGGGTACGCTGAAGCTGTTCTGGCAGCATGTGGTGACCCATTTTATGTTGGTTTTTCCTTTAATTTGTCCCTGGTTTATATTATCCCAATGTAACACCTTTTTATATTTATGTCTTTGAAACAGTTTCTGTATCATACCTAAGTTTAAAAGGAAATTGTCAATATAAGGCAAAGAAGTTGCTCTTTTGCAACCATCTCGAACAGCTTTGTTCTTCATGCAAAGTTCAAGGCTGCTCTCATGCCAAAACACAGTTACAAACAAATGCTGACTTGCTTTTGGTTTTAATGTCTTGGCTCATCATGATAACTCCAGAGGGTTAGACAAGGTAATGAGAGAGTTTCATTATGAATGAAACACAAGCAAAAGAAAAGCAGAGATTCTTCAATTTTCGATGAGTGAAACTGATCAGTTTACTGATCACTAATTAATCATCATTCAATAATTGTGACCTAATCAGAGAAAGTATTATGCTAAATCATTATCTAATAATATTGATTTTTACCACATATTAAGGCATTTAAATATGTTATAATTAGTCAGTAAAGACCAAATTCTAAACAGATAAAATGTTCACCTCCAACAAATGAAAACTGCTGAGTGGTGTCAATTTGGACTCTTTTCTTGTTTTTCAAGGCAAAAAACAGAAAGACAGATGTCAAGCATCTGTTTATATTTAATGAGCCTGACTGACATTTCATGGTCACCCACCTTTGACCACCTGAATGTAAATGATTAACTACACTAAAAAACAACTTGGTTTGCCCTGATGCATAAGTTCAGTGTAAGCATCAGTTCATTTTGAAATGTAAGAGAAATAGGCGCTGCAGACATATGCTGTTGTTTGTCTAAGTAACAATGAACACTATTCATTGCATCCTCAGTCAGGATGATCCCTAACTAATGTAGCACAAGTAGAAATTATAACAGGATTTTTTACAGCAGTGATATTGAGCAAGAACATAACTGCTAAATAAACTACAAGTTGAGACTCCTCTTTGGTATCTGGTAATTTTACGTGACAATCTCTTTCTGTGTCTGATCCTGCCCACACAATGTGTATAAATTCCTGTGTAAAGGGGGTGCGGGTTAGGGATGTATTGCAACATATAAAGCTTATCGTAGAGCCAATCACTGATCAGAAACATGGCAGGTGCATGTAGATACTGGCAGAATTGACAAATTGGCCAAATTACAAGGTGATGGGCAAAGAGTGATGCTTGGCTCACAGAGACTGCTGTACCCTCTATGGGAATTCATACCTAAGAGATGGCCTGAAGGAGTATTATGTGAGAACGAAACGGAGTCTCGAAAAAACTGACAAATGCAGAAAATCCTTCCGATTTCATCATCAGCACTTTTACCGAAAGTGTTTGAAACAGCTCCAGAATGTGATCCTGCAAACTAGAGTCAAAGTTTTATTAAACTTTAGAGATTAAGGAAGCAAGGAATCATTTAACATCCCAGTAGACATTTCTCTGTAATAAGTTTAAATCTTGGCTCAAGCCTTGCAAGCTGCAGGAAAATACAGCAATATCCATAATAACATGCCTCCTGCTGAGTCAAAATAGTGTGTCCTGATGAGGAAATCTGAGAGAGGAAACAGTTTAGAATTTTTTTTTAAATGTAATTTATTCTGATTCATGAATTGGCCTTACTCATTGCTATAATTGTGAATACTGAGTGGCATAAAGTTGTAACAAAAATATGAAGAAAATGAGATTAAAATCGTGCAAATCTTGAAACAAATTGAGGGCTTCAGACTTTTTTTGTTACAGTCATAAATATACAGAATGTTCCAAATGAAGGCATTTAGGCATCAGTTTGTGTGAATAAAACACACACACACACACACACACACACACACACACACACACACACACCAGACAGCGGCAGACTGGTTTTACATTTAGTCTCTTGTTCTGACCTTGTGACCATAATCCCAGGTTTCATTTCTATTGGATGAACCAGTTCTCAGTGTCTCTCTTATTAGGATTACCTGTGGCCTTGGATTAGTCCAGTAGATTTATGCTCTGAGTCAGACGGATTGGAAGACGCTGATAGCCATACAGTGGTTGATATATGTTTTGCGTCAGTAAGCTTGTCGTAGCTGGTGATGTAATCAGCAAAGGAAGCCACAGCTAATTACTTAAGAGAGATGCCCTTGTCAGTAAACTGTAATCAACTTAAACTTAGAGACAGAAGAGCCGTCAGTTTCTGACCTCAACCTTCCCTCTGTGTGTCAGTCTCTTCAGTCTAGAATTGCACAACAATGATCTGTATACTTTTCTCCTCAACATGTAACATAATACTCCATGATTACAAGAGCCTAAATGGACAAATGTATATGTTATAAAGTGCCTGTTTAGTCACAAGTAAAGAAGTCCAGTTGTTGTCACAGTATAACACAGACTGCAGAGGGATTGTGTTTGTCCACGGGTGATGCAGCCCATTTCCTCATATTCCTGTACTCATCAGGGTGAAGTGCTGAATAGCCAACAGCCTCTACTGACCTCCTCTTCTGGACTTGATGGAGGAGGATCCGGTAAGTCCCTGTCAAAGGACTCTTACAGTCTAAGCAGGGATTGTTTTGAAAATGAACTGCCACAATGCCGAGATCTGACAGTAAGCTCTTCACCTCCTGCTCCTCCACGCACAGAGTCTGGTCGGCCTGGGCAAAGTGGGCTGGGGACAGGGGCAACAACACATATGGAGAGGGGTACTCAATCCCCTTCAGCCAAGCACCGTTTAAAATACATGTGAGAGGGGAGCGATCAATAGGGACAGGGCGCAGCATGCCCTTTATCACCAACTGGCATTGATCGGGCACATAAGCAGGGATACTGTAGGCCCCTTGAAGGATGCAGCGCTTCATCCTTCCAAGTGTGTCCCCAAAAAATGGAACAGTGGCCGTCACCATGAAGTACAAGAGGATGCCTAAAGCCCAGATGTCTGAGTAGCGCCCATTGTAACCTTTTTCCCTGAACAGCTCAGGAGCAGCATACGGTGGTGACCCACAGAAATTGGTGAGAAGATCACTGGGGCTGCTCTCAGTGCTGAAGCCAAAATCACCGACCTTGATGCAGTAGGTGGTGGTGTAGAAGATGTTCTCTGCCTTAAGGTCTCTGTGGACAATGTTGTTGTCATGCTGCAATATGACAAAAAAGTAGAATATCTCAATAATGATTCTGTTTAGACTTTTTTATAGTTTCACCTTTAGGCAAAGAGTTAACCTAAGAACATACTAATAACTTATATGCTTATTCTATGTCATTTTTTGCTCATTCAGCAACTAAGTCTTGCTTTTTTAATGTTGGAAAATGCTTGTCTGGATCATTTTGAAGCTTGAATGTCACCCCTCATTTCCTGTAACCTTTCTTCTGACCGTTATCAGAACAGAGGCGAAAATGCTGCCCAAAAATGTTTTAAATAAAAATATTTGAATATAGCATACCTTATTTTTGTATGGTTAAAACAATTGCAGATTAAGCTTTCTAAATCAGTTAAAGTTAATTTCAAAATCAGCTTCTATTTGCTTTGAACATTTAATTTACATAAATAATGAACACCTAAAAAATGAATGTACTACAGACTAAGTACAGATTTATTCTACACAGTAGATTATGATTAAACTCACCATGTGTTTAACAGCAGAGATGACTTGTGCAAAGACCAGCTTGGTTTCCAGGTCGCTAAGCTTCCCCCTGGTGGTGATTCGAGAGAACAGGTCTCCACCGCTGCCATACTCCATTACCAGATACTGCTTCCTGCTGGTCTCGATCACCTCGTACAAACGCACTATGTTTGGGTGGCACATCTTTTCCATGCAACTGATCTCAGAGGCAATCAAAGGTTGGCCCTTCTTATCCAAACGCATCTTGTCGACGACTTTGACAGCAACTCTCTCTGATAGGAGAAGAGAAGAGGAGACTTAGATATCAGGGACAGGGTTTAGAGAGGGTCGGATGAGGTGAAAGGTCAATTTAGGGACAGATTCAATAGATTTAAACACATGTGATAATAGGGAGATGGATGCCACTGTTACACGCATGCAAAGGGAAGGCAGAAAGAATTTATTTTTGGCATCTAAGTTAATTCCAAGATTGTTGAAGCATTATTTTTAGGTATGAAAAATATGTGGACACACATATACGGGTGTAATTCTCAAATAATAAATTCACTGCAGGGATGGAGAATATCTGAAAGGCTTACTCAGGGGATCAGTTCTCCTCTACTGACATGAACCTTATTTACAAACCAATAATATTATCATCAACAACTAATATCTCCTCAAGGCCAGACCATGTGCATGACTGCAAAAAAGACTAAAGTGCGTGCTGCTCAGACTGAACAGAAGGGAATGATCTTCATGCTCTTCACCAGAAAATATAAATTATTTCTAGTTAAAATGAATGACATCAAACCACATAAATAGGTGTAGGTTCCTGACCTTTTGTTAAAGCATGGATGCCCAGCCTTACAGAAGAGAAGCTACCCTGCCCAATCTCTCCCCGCAGCTCGTAGAAGCCGACCCTGCGACCAAGCATCAGGTCATTGATGATCCTCTCGTTGTGGGCCATGTCATAGACAACCCTCTCAAACGGTGACTGCCTCATTCTCTCTGCTTCAGTCAGCTGTGGAATGGCACTTGTGGCAGAGGAAGGTACAGGCTTGGTTATCTTCTCTACCTTTGAAGGCTCATCTTTGGATTTTTTACTCCCTTTCTGCTTTGGCCACAACCGCGTTTTGATGGCTAAGAAGAGAATAACAGAATAGAGAAAATTTTAAGAAACAAGAAAGAATTTAGAGCCAGAACCAAGTTGTTTTTTTTTGTTGTTGTTGTTTTGTTGGGTAGAAATATGTCAGGAACACTGTTATGTGAAAGGAGCATGCAAACTAAATTGACCAGCAATAATTTTAGGATAAATTTACATTTTATTCTGTAAAATGTGCCCTTAATATTACTTTTGTCGGAATAAATGTTAGTAAGCAATTCTGTCTGTTTTATTCTACTCAGCTGTAAGTATCGATACTTACAAAAGTCATTGCAAAGACATAGCGTACCTGTTCCATGTTTAGCACACGGATAATATGATTAACCTCCATGTTCATGACCTCCCTGAGGTAAAACGTCTGGCCTCTTTACATCACACTTCTGTCTAATATGTAAGTCGAAGGTGTGTGTGGATGAAAATTACCCACATCAAGTACAAGAAGGCAAATACAAACTACTGATGTTAATTTGCAGATGTATGAATGAAGTTTATTCTCTGGTGGATGCCTGTAGGGCTCTCTTTTCTACATTTTCTCCTCTTTTGCAACACTTGTTTCTTGTTTGTAATGATTATAATAACCTACTCATGTGGCACTTTTCATGGCACAAGGTGCTGCACCATCTGAAAATAAACCCTCTAAATCAATAATCTGAGGAAAATCATGGGTAAGTATGAGTAAAACATTGGATAGCACAATGTTTTTTGTATCAGAATTCAAAGAGACGGGAGAGATGTTGAAATGTTCTTGGACTGTGTTAAATCAATTTGAACATGCACGCTTACATTTTTATTAATGGACAAAAGCAGGAAGCATTGACCTTTCCTGTTTTTTTCTGTTCTGGGAACAGAAGTCTTGTTCTTTGTTCAGTTTTAAAGAATCAGCACATTTCCATTAAAAGCTGGCCAGTATATTCATTTTTTTCCTCAAACAAGACAATATTGTGACTCCTTTTATGTAGACCTGAAACCACAGTCATCATTTGTTTTCACAGGAAACTGCTAAAGCAATTGGGTCTGATATCAGTACATGAAATTGTGCAGGAGTCTTACAGTATACATGTAACCTCTCAACAAGATAACATGTGAGAAAAGTGGTGAATTAGTTAAATAATGTACTCAGTGATCAAAAGCAGCTGTACTTCTCATATAATTCTGTAAGTCTACTGTGTAATGATACTCCTCCTAGTCATTGTGGGTTAAATTTAGTCCAGGCTCAGGTCTCAAAGTGGTAAGGAGTACTAGCTTCTTTCAGAAGTGGTCTTATTGGGTCTCTTCTGAATGTAGATGGCTATTTATACTGTACATACTAAGGCTGGATAACTAAGGACATGCAGAACAAGGCATCACAGAGCTGTCGAATTAGGGTTTAAGTTCTTGCTGCACAGACTGATGGTATTATTAAACTTATCGAGAAAGATGATTAAATCTACATGAATGAATCAAATTAAATAAGCTTATTATCTTATATTGAGGCTTGTAAGTATCTGGATTGTACGTTTTAATTAACAAACATTTAAAACTTCTGCATGGTTGTCTCTTATACAATGTTTTTCCCTTTTCATGTACAGCATACCAGGTTTAAGTTTTTACAATAATATGTATTACTTAGGAATTAGAGCTTAAAAGACAAATGTCATGCTGTTGTACCAACATAAAATTTGCATGGTTTAGCAATGCCTAGGTCCTTATCAGTGTCCTATTATCGATCTATAAAGCACTAGTGAATGATTTATTACTGATTAATGAACAAAGATATTAGTTACATCTCATAAACCCTTTATAAAACTGCAGTGACAGAAATAATAGAAAAGTACATAAAGCAGGAATAAATTTACCTGTAATCTGCGGGTCCTTCATGTCTGTCCCTCAGGCTGTAACACCTGACTGTGACTGAACATGTGAATGAGGCTTCAGAAGACTAAATCACACTTCACAATCCTATTAGCGCAGTGTATAAATGGACTGCTCATTGGGTTATCTGACACAGGCTGAAACAACAGAAATACTGCACGCACACTTTTAAAGAATAAACTAATCACACATTAAATTAATGTTTGAAGAGCTGATATAGCCCCAGACAACTGGTATATTTATAATATAGTATATCATCTTGTCAACGACTTTGACAGCAACTCTCTCTGATAGGAGAGATAGGACTATAGTATAGTATAGTACAGTATAGTATAGTATAGTGTAGTGTAGTATATTATAGACACTAGAGATTTAACCATAACTGTAATATACCATTCAATTGTTGTTAATATGCTACAGTAATATGAAATATAGGGTACACACACTTTTAAATAAACTACTCATGCATTACATTAGTGTTGGAAGAGCTGATATAGATATAGACAACTAGTGTATATATATATATATATATATATACATATGCATATATATAGCCTAGTATAGTAAAATATAGTATAGTATAGTATAGTATAGTATAGTATAGTATAGTATAGTATAGTACAGTATAGTATATTATAGAGAACCATAACTATTATACACTGTTCAATGATGTTTATATGCTACAATAGTCTAAAGTATACAAATAACATATAATAAAATAATAAATACATAGTAAAAAAACACAAAAATCTATAACGTATAAATATGACAATACTAATTAATATGCTACAGTAATATGAAATATAGGGTACACACACTTTTAAATAAACTACTCATGCATTACATTAGTGTTGGAAGAGCTGATATAGATATAGACAACTAGTGTATATATATATATATATATACATATGCATATATATAGCCTAGTATAGTAAAATATAGTATAGTATAGTATAGTATAGTATAGTATAGTACAGTATAGTATATTATAGAGAACCATAACTATTATACACTGTTCAATGATGTTTATATGCTACAATAGTCTAAAGTATACAAATAACATATAATAAAATAATAAATACATAGTAAAAAAACACAAAAATCTATAACGTATAAATATGACAATACTAATATACACTGTAGACTACATATAATTGTCGATCATTAAAGCACCAGCTCCTTCCTGTGACCGATATCTGATCGTCCCTCCTCTTTCGTTGGCCTTGGAAGCGATGTACCTCTTTGATTGGCGTTCAATTCCAGCCTATAGCCCTGGTCCTGGTTTGCATTTTGACCAATCACCGAAGAGAATTATATGGCGGGAGAGGAAGAGGCGGGATGTTTGCGTGGCTAGCTGACGAATCAGCGCATGCCTTCACCCAACCGCCGGAAGCACATGCTGGGCTGGCGTGCTACTGCTGATGTTGTTGTGACTTATGTGACATGTAGCCAAGAACCTGGGAGTTATTCGTGTGATTTTTGGGGAATTTAACGTTTTTCGTTTAAGAAACTGGAGAATGGCAGCGACAGTGGCAACACCTATCACCCCAGTGGAGCACGACCCCGACCGATGTGGGAGCGAGGAGGAGAGTCGCGGGGCCGAGGCAGAGGAGGAGAGCAGTCGCCAGCAGACGGGCCCAGCCGCGGCTGCGACCCACAGCCGGCTGTCCAAACTCCCGCTGGCCCGCATTAAGGCTTTGATGAAGACCGACCCAGATGTGTCTCTCGCCAGCCAGGAGTCAGTGTTCATCATCGCTAAAGCCACGGTAAAAAAAAAAAAAAAAATGAAACAAAACGTGGAGAAAGAGATGCAGTGCTGATTCCCTGAGCTTTCACAGTTTATGGTTTCATATCAAATGAAGAGATTCAATATCAATATATTTTTGTAGCAATTAATTCGGCATTGTCTCATGTAATCAAAATGTTCTGATCTCCATCAAGTTGTGCACCTTGATGCGATGCCTGCATCTTAAGCAGGAGGGCTGTCCTCCAGTAAACTTATTAATGCATATATATGTATAAAATACAAAAGAATGCATAAGTTGTTTTAGACTTACACTTACTATCCAATACTGCAGCAATTGTCTCACTTGCATACAGACAGACAGGTGACAAATGAAAGGAAACAGCAGTGCATGTCTGAATGCTTGACCCCTACAGTGAGGGGATCTGATGGCTGTGGGGGACATTTTGCTGGCATGATGTGGGTCCACCTGTCCTCCTAAAGGGAAGGGTCACTATAAATCAATGAAATGTTGTTCTGAGCGGGCTCCACTATCCAATGATGAAACATTTCTATCCTGATGGGAATGGTCTCAGATGACAAGGGTCACAAGGGTTCACCGAATGGTTTGAATCATATGCTATGGCTGTCTTAGTCACCAGATCTCAACCTTATTGAACACCTATGGGAGAGTTTGGACTGATGTGTTAGACAGTGCTGTCCACCACCATCATCAAAACACCAAATGAGGGGATGTCTTTTGGAAGAATGGTGTTCATCCCTCCAGTAGAGTTCAGAGACTTATTGAATCAATGTCAAGACACATTGAAGCTGATTTGGCAGCACCTGGAGGCCCAACACCTTACTAAGACAAGGGCCTCCACACCTTGTCTTAGTTGGTTGAACAAGGTGTGGTTGTTGGTTTTTCCTTTAATTTTTCACCCATCTGTACATACATACAAGGACCAGACAATGTTTGAGCTTTGTAGAAAACTAATGTAAGACATTTTTAATGCAAAAATACATTTTGTGTTCGATCATTTAGTGCAAAAGTAGGTTAGAACTTTGTTGCTGCTGGAATAATTGACTATAATAGGCTACATTATTTACCTGTTCAAGGAACTCTGCTTTTAACTTTCAAAATGTCTAACTACATAATATAGTGGTGAAGAGATTAGTATATTTCAAAGGGATATTTCTTATAATTTCAGACTAAGGACTGAAACTGGAATGTAATGTGCAAAATCATCCATACTGGTGGGGAAAATAGAAGTGTGATAACTTCATGCATTTGTTTAAGTTGTAAATGACATTCTTGTCTTTCTGTTCAACAGGAGTTGTTTGTTGAGATGATTGCCAAAGATGCCCTGGTGTACGCCCAGCAAGGGAAGAGAAAAACGTTGCAAAGGAAAGATTTGGGTGAGTTCTGCAAAAGAAACTCTTAATATGGTTTGCAATTATTCACAAAATGACTTGGTGTTTCAGATGGTGAGCTCAGACCATGAAGTGACTATCTAAATTGTGCCGAAACAAAAATGAATATATGATCAGTCAATTAATCAATTAGTAAAAAATGATAATCAAACCCTTCACTCTTTTTGTGCCTCTACAGACAATGCAATCGAGGCCATAGATGAGTTTGCATTCCTTGAAGGTAAGTGTTGCCAAGACATTAAAAAATCCTCTAGATTTAGGGCCATGTCATCCAATAACACAAAAAAAGAATACCAGAGATGTAATTTTGTTGTACTAACTTAATTCTTCTCTATTTTCTTTACAGGCACATTAGACACTGCTTGAGGAGATGAGAACAGTGAATCTGCAACAAACCAAGAAAGTTTTCCATCACAGGGACATGATATATTGTGAAAACATCTCTGGTACTTTTCTAAATTGGACTCTCAAGTTGGATGTTTATAAAACCTTTTCTACAATGCTCAATTAAGATTTTTCATACTTTTGCAACGTCAGTGGTAATGTATATTTTTTTGTAAATATTTGTGAGATACTACTGTACTATGAAATAAATCTATGTTTTAAACAACCATTTTCAAATATCGTCATACTGTATTTGATCACTGCTAAAATACAAGTTCATAAGGGCTTGAGATTGTCCACATTTTAGGAAACATGCGGTGCACATTGCCATATTTGTTGAGTTGCTCATGTGTTCCCTCAAAATGAGTCTTGTAGAAGTAATGTAAGTGGGAACAAAATGAGACATTTTTTTGAAATCACAGAGGACATGGAGAAAAAAACAACCTCCCCCAGGAAAGACATGACAGAGTTACCTGTAGTGACAAGTACTTTGTCTCATGTTCCCATGAATTATCATCAAGGATGAGGACAGTGTAGCATGATTTTGTTGAGAGTATCCATGGCAAGCTACATTTAATATAAGCAGCTAACAAAAAATTATATTTGGACAAAAGAACATGTGTTCCATCAAATGTTTTCGTAAATATAGGAGAGGAGTTTAAAAACTGTATCATGTCATCACTTGTGTGTAGACTAATGTAGGGAAGTAGTACTTGTTCTACACTACTACATGGTATATCTTCCTCCTGTTACTTGTACAGCTCAGGTGGATCATCTTTAAAAGTCTGCTGTTTCAAACCCGCTGTCCAAGGTGCTGATCCTGGGACCTCCAGGGATGCAGGAGCTGTCCGGGGTGTTTGCCTTTGTTAATATACTGGAAAGAATAACTACCTGGCATTAAAAATGATTGGATGCAATTGCAACTTAACTAATGGATTTTACTGTTCCATGAGGAAACTTGATAATTGAGTAATTTATTAGCAACATTTTCTTTTCACCTATCATCTACATCTCTGCTGATACCTGACTGTGACTCTGTTACCGACTTGTACTAATTTTAATTTATTGCCTGATATTTCAAGTGGACCAAACAACACTAACACATGACATTTAATTGGTAAAATATGCCTCAGGAAAGTTTTTAACTATTTACCTATGTATCATTACATATTGAAAATGCTTTCAATATTTGTACCCTAGTTATTTTTCATATTATTTGCTCCCCTCTCTATTATTGTGCATTGCTAACAGGTATGGGTCCTGAAGGTGTATTTTACGGTTCTGATGGCAGATTTCCTGGAGTAGAGCCCAAACAATACCACCTTTTTAGTCTGATATCAAATATCAAGTTCACAAGAATTGTGACTAGAGAGGTACTAAATGGGACATTTAATTCTGTCATTGCTCTCTGGTGGAGAGCTACAAACATAATTACTGTACTGCTGTTTATTGTGGCTTATTGGCTGATGTGCTGATTCACATCATATATCTATCATAAGCTATCACTAGTCAGTGTCTAATTTACCTAAAGCTACAGGTTACAGATGGACAAAGATGGTTTATATAGTTCACATGGTTTTTTCTCAGTTTTTGTCATGGTAACTCACAATAGGAAAAGCTCACCAAGTTATTAGCTTTCGTTTTAATTTTGAATTTTGCTGCAGCAGCACATTTTGGACACACACATAGTTAAATTCAAGCCAGTGGTGAAAGGGAGAAGGTTGAATTTCTTGCTCAACACAGTGACTGTGGTGTGACACTGAGAAAATCATGTAGAGCTTCAAGTTTGCATTAGGAATGTATTTAAATCTCTCTAGACCTGAGATGTGTGTTGTTCTTCCTGGCAGCATTTGTTAAACACTTCCAAAGTGTTCAGTTTCACACACAGTCAAGACCCCTTGAGTTTTTGCAGTGGGGATTTTAAAAATAAATGCCTGAGTGTGTTTAAGCTGATTTTCTGGGTTTAGTGTTTCGGGGAGTAATGAAACAGAGCTGTGAGAAGCACAGATGTTTGGTTCCAGAAGAGCACCAGTCAACTCCCTGCAGAGGAATGCCTGACTGGCACAAAGGAACACAGAGTGCTCTTTTCTAATAAAATATAATCACATGTCGAAGGATTGGACATCATTTTATTTCCACAGTCAATAAAGACATTCCATGAAGGAAATCTCATGTGAAAAGAAAATTTGGAGCCTCCCCTTCCCCAAAGCCTGATGGTTGCCCCTTTATACTGATGGAAAATGGCATGCTGAGAGAGTAAACTCACTCGTGTGGCTTTTTATGTAAAACTGGGATTTGATCCTTGATTTCACTGTGCAATTACTGTAATTCAAATGAACTGGTAAAACAAAGTAGGATGATGTTTTGAATCATGCAGATCATGAGTACAGATGTAGAGACTTTAGCCATACTAGTGACACATGGTTTTAGATATGGCTATTACAGTCTCAGTCAGTTCATCACTTAGGTCCAGACTGAAATATCTCAACAACTACTGAGACTGGTGAATTGCCAATCTCATTTTGGTGATCCCCTGACTTTTCCTCTAGCACCACCATGAGGTTGACATTTGTGATTTTGGGAACAGCCACATACTTGATGCATGGTAGACATTTTGACTTGTCAGAGCAAGAAAAGCACAGGTGTCATTCATGACATTAATGATGGCTGCATTGCATTTAGGTGAGTCAGTTCCAGTGCTCTTTTATGGTGTATCCTCATTCACTGTCATGGCTTGCTGGATCACTTAATGGCCCTATACCTGTGCTTTTCCTGCTGGGACAAGTCAAAATGTCTTCAGTGAAAAAGGTCTATTGCCATGAAATTTTAGTAGTTTGGTGATACTTAAACTTTTCATCTCGTGCTATCAAGAGGTGAGAGATTTGCTCAGTGCTCAATCTAGTGTGGGACCAAATACCTATAAAATAAATGTCATCCCCATCAGCCTCAACTGTACTTTGTGTTTTGTTTTAATAAATTAGCAACTGTTACGATGCTCACATGCTAAACTAAAATCTTCAACTTTATATCAGCACATTTAGCATTATCATTGTGAGAATGTTAGCGTGCTCACATTAGCATTTAGCTAAAAACACTGTTTTGTCTCAGTGCAGCCTTACAGAGATGCTAGTATGGCTGTGTAGACTCAAAAGTCTTGTTTTACCTTGACATGAAACACCCTCAGATCTTTGTACAAACTGTGAATATGCTGCTTCTCAGCTGACTGAAATTATCCCCAGAACATCTTAATGTCTTCAGGGCAGAAAAAAAATTATTAAAACTTTGCTGTACATATTTCTGCATTCAGAACTGCATTCCATACAGCTTGTTGTCTGTTTCATACACCTCCCTGTTTGCCTCATTTCAAAGATTAGATGAGGTATTTGCCCCCTGCGTTTTATCCCTTGAAAATCCTTTTCAGGTACAGTAAGATCTCTTAGGCTGCATGTCCAGAACAGTGAGCCCAGCCCTCCAACATCTCCAGGAGGCCATACTATCCCTTCATACATCTCAGGCTCTCCACCCCCTCAAGGAGGAACACATTACTCTCTCAGCCCCTCTATTGACTGTTGTTACTTTTTTACTTTTGATTGTCCGGAGGTTTGTGAGGCCATACACCTTGACAGGAGATATTTTAATCGCTGCAAAGATATGCAGAAAATGTTTCTGGCTCACAAGCAGACCTGTAGTCATGTGGAAGGTATGTTTTTGCAGCTGAGATTCCAACCTGATTTCTTAGGTCAAATTCTTGAACAGTTAACCCCACCTCCAAGACACACACACACATAGAGTCGAGTTTCCATCACTTCAGAGGACATTACTTGGACTTACATTCATTTCCTGGAGACTTATCCTAACCTTAACCATAACCACTACTTGCCTAACTCTAACCATGACATAACTAAACCTGCTTTAATTCCAAACCAAGTCTTCATCCTAACATTAATGATTTACTTTAATGAGACTTTTTATCCCCATAAAGGAGAGGAGTCCCAACAATATGACTGTGAAAGCAGATTTATGTACCCATAATATGAGAAATACCTGGTCCACACACACAGGCACATATACATATTTTTACCCCAGCCTCACCCCTCAGTGCACTGACTGCATACTTCCATTTTCATGGCTCAGATATGTATGTCTATAAGGGACATATTGTTGCCTTGTTATCTGAATATTTCTTACACTAAGCGTTTCAGGAGCCTGTTCCGTTGAACCGCAGAAACGTATACAGACCTTTATTGATCCATCCCCACAAATGGTCCTTTACATGCAGCGCATAAATGTCTAAAACAATATTTCCTTGCATGAAAAGTGACTCATGGTTCTAGTATCGCTCTGCCAATATACTTAACATTTGCTTTTTCCAAAGTACAGTTTGTCAAAAGAATTTAGTCTAACAAAGTGTGATGTATTGTTTTAATATGTAAACTCAATTTGTGTAGTTTTTAATGTAACCTTGGGAACATTTTTATAGCAATTTTCCCCTCATCATTTCTGCAGGCATATTTAATGGAACCACCCTGGTAGTTTTAGTGAGAGTTTTGTGAGTCACTGTTAGTGATTTATGTTGCATTTGTGTGTCTTTTTTGTTTGGTATTGTATCTCTGTACTCCCTGCAGGTAACCGGCCAAACATAAATCACATGATACAATGTTAAAAATGTTTTAGTGTATCTGCAACAGATTAGCAGAAACATTTTTAGTTTTCTGAACTATAAAGATGTCAGGTTTTGGTGTCAATCCAACAGAAATAACTTGAGGGAAGATATGATTATCTCCATCAACTAACAGCAACCAAAGTACATCAGAATGAAATGCAGCCAGACATGTTACATTTTTATTGACATTTAAAGCTGCAGTCAGAGACAAAAACACTTGTGGGAACTTAGAAATCAAATAGGAAAAGCAGCAATGTCTGTCTGTCAAAAGTTTCAGGTACATATCAAACGTAAGAAATGATGATGACTTATGATATCAAAGAATTAAAGATCTACATAATACCAGATGGAAAAACATGACCTCCAACAAAATGAAAGCATCATTTAGTTCAGCAAATGCCAAAAAATGAAAACTGCATACATTCAACTGACAAAGCCCTTTAGCATCCATAGTAATCTCTCTTGTCTGTTTGGAGCAAAGGAAGAAGTATTGTGACTTTGTTATGGAGCCACAGTGTTCGTGGAGGAAGAAAGTTGGGTTGGATGGATGGATCATTAAAATGTTGTAATTAAATTCTACCCTTAATAAAGCAGTAATTTGTATCCAAAACATTATTTTTCCCTAATCCTAACCAAGTTGTTTCTCTGACTAAACATAATTAATCAAGGCCATCTTAAAAGTTTCATGTCTGTTGCACCTTTGATCACAACACACTGTTGGGGTCAGCAGTCACTTGAAGGAAAGTGAGACATTAAGTCAGCCAAAAAAGCTGGATTATTAGCTGGTGTAAACTTGCTCCTTAGGGGTAGCTTACTTTATCAAAAAACTTTCATTCACCTCCATTGTATTGTGTTCGGGTGGCATTGCAGTTTTAGTGGTAAATATCTCCAAATGTTATCAAGTGACTGGATAACACAAGGGGTAAGTGGTGAAACATGTTGGGGTTTTTTTAGGGATTTAGGTGAACTGACCCTTTAAGGAAATGTGAGTGTGAAACATTCCTGATGACAGTAAGTGTAAATGGATTAACCACCAATAACTCCTTGGTATTGTCTGTGTCTTATCATGTTAATGTGTGTCAGAACTACTAAAGTAAACAGCAACACACGTCCATGTGTTACGCATGTATTTTCTGAGAACAATAATTGAAGGTTCATTTTAGTTAATAGTGACCAAGGATCAACAAACACAATGTCAGTTAAAGTGTCAACTATACAAAGTGGCAACATTTACATATGTTTCATACTTAATCAGGTATTTGATCAGTCATCTTTCACTGGTGTTGTTCGTCTGACTTCATCATCAGTGTTTGTCATTTATCTCCACCACAGTGTCAGTTCAAAGGAATAACACTCTGAAACAGTTGCAGGCATACATCAATTTATCTGGTTTCTCTCTGTATAATCAGGTCCTGATGCTGTTTTCTGTTGAAGCCTCTCTGTAATGGATGTTGATGCTTGACTCTCAGATAGAGCCTCTAGTGTATTCTTGTGGTGCTCAGTTATGGAAACTAAGTCACAATTTTATTATGATAAATGGCCAGACGGGGAGAGGCTGCAAAGACAAATTAAGGACATATTTTCCAAACATCTGAATCACTTTACTGGCCAAATATATTACATTAACTTGGTGACACTGGTGTATGGCAGAGCCAAGCCATAAAAAAATAAATAAAAGAAAGAAAACAAAGGCTGAAAACGCCCACGGATAGGTTTCACATTTGTTGCCAGACTGCCAAGTTTGCACTGTAAATTACAGACATGATCAGAAGAGCCAAACAAAAGAAAGCAACAAAAAGAAAGAAAGAAAGAAAGAAAGAAAGAAAGAAAGAAAGAAAGATTTGTTTTCATTTATTTGAAGAAAGGTTTTGTGATATTTATCATTAGAGACTTGTAATGTACAACTTGAAACAAGCTACACTGTGAGTTTCAAATCAAACATAAAGAGGTGTGTCATCGGTATAGAAAGGAAACAGTTTTTACAATAACCAGAATAAGTGGGAGACTAAAAACAGAGAACAGCAAGAAGCCAAGGACTGAACCATGTGGGACACCACTTCCAAAATGATCATGTAAAGCAAACAACTTGATGACATGATCACACTTTTCAAAACAGAAGTGACAGTGCTTTACAGCAAGAAGAGAAGGAAGATAATACGATCTAAAGAACTGGCCAGCCTGGCACAACCAACAAAATAAAAGCCATGAAATCAAGAGAAAGCCAAAGAAAATTAATCAGTTTTAAGAAGCTTTTTAAATTTGGCATTGGTTTGAGTCAATGAGTAACATCTGCCAAATAATGATTAGAAGTAAAGTGCAGTTTAATGTGTAATATTACTTCACATCCTACATCAAACAAAAGGATTAAAAAATGGTGTATGATTCTTTTTTTTTTTGTTATTCAGGATTAAGTCAAACTTTTGAATGCAGTTTATCAGAATTTCAAAGTGTGCTTGGCATTTGGTCTGGAATCCCACACAGAACATAACTTTACTGGAAGACTGATCCAGATGCAAAAGTCAGACACGCCTAGTGTTCAGTCTTTCCACAGCTACATTACACAACTGTAAACCAGAGTTAATTGATGTTTTATTTGTAAATCAATTATTGTTTTATTATTTCAGTGCTTACTATCACAACTGATGAGAAATAATGTGAAAGGTTCCTGTTTCCACCCATTGAAACTGTTTCAGTCCTCAAGGGAAAAGTGCATGAAAGATAAAACAAGAGACAGAGGGAAGGAGGGTTTTAAAGCTTCAAATGAGGCAAATGGGGCTTGGTATCCTGGTTGAAGAGAGAAAAAAAGAGTGAGAAGTGAGATGAGTGTGAATGAGAATGAAAGAAAAAGGCAGGGGGAGGGAGTTTTGTTGAGTGTGAGAACGACTGAGAATGGATAAACAGAAGGAGGGAGGGAAAGACAGTAAGACAGAAAAAGAGAGGTGGTGGAAGTGAGTGAGAGATGGGCAGGGAGGTATAAAGAGAGGGAGGGAGTAATATAAGAGAGGCAGCCATAGAGGGAGAGGTGACAGAGTAGATTATCCTCCTCTCCTCTCCTCCTCTCTGCCAGCCTCATCATGTTCATGCTGCAGATGTTGACTGTTATCTCTCTGACTGTTATTCTTCTGGCATCTGTAGAAGGTAAGGCACAGCCGCACTTGCTGCGTGAGTGTGTGTGTGTGTGTGTATGTGTTGCATGGCTTCCATGCACCCTGCAGGTGGACAGTGTAGCAAAAGAGCGATGGCGAAGACAGAAAAGGAGAGAAGAGGGAAAGAGGGATAGCAGCAGCAGTCGCAGCAGGGAGGGAGGCATGGATATAAACAGGGGCAGAACGCAGGAGGACGAGCATCTGAAATCACACAACACTTAACACAGAACGACAGCAAGTGTGTCAGGGCTCAGTTAGTGCGATGGTGTCGCCTCGCCTCTGTGTTTCTTACATGTGACTGTTGTGAAAGCACTGGAAGTGCAGTGTTGTGCCTGAGTACCAGATTCAAAATAATTTGTGGTATAACAAAGCAGCACTGTCCTACTTTACTGCTCTTTTGCTCCTGCTGCTTCACATCACACTTTAATTTGTTTACACAAATGCTTTGGATGAAAAGCCATTATTGCACACCCTCCACGCACACACACACACAGACCCACACACACACACTCACACACAAACCTCCTTTTTCTTGTTCTCACTTTCTCTATCACTCTCCTTTCACTGGCATAGCAGTATGTTTTTCAGCACAATGGGATACCATTGTAATTCCTCTGACATTCTTGTGTGTGCGTGTCCATATGTGCTTGTGAGTGTGTGTGCGTGTTACTAGAAGGCATGAACACATTCTGCAGAACAGATAACATTTTGCTGTCTACAGAAGCTGCAAAAACATTTAGTTTCAGTCTTTGTAAGCATCCCAATACTGTAGGTCTTTAAAATTACAATTATGCGTAGTAAATATTAATTTAATATGTGTGTTTACTAGATTATATGACTTCATATACTGTACAGTGATGAAAATGAAAAACTATCTTTCTGTCATCTCTCTCTGACACCCCTCCCTGATGTTTTCTTGCTCTTTCTCACTGGCTTTAACACCTCTCTTTCCAGGTAAAGGTGTGCAGATGCAAAGGGATGTCCAGTGCTGCATGTTGTACTCCCAGGGCAAGGTGCGTACCAAGGATGTGTTGCGGTTTGAGGTGCAGACGGAGGGGCCCGACTGCAGTATACAAGCCATCATGCAAGTATTTCAACTATCCACTCCTGGAGCTAAAGAGCACAGCAATCTGCAGGCATGGAAAATATGCCTCTCGTTAGAGGAGGGCAGAGCCGGGCTGAGAGGCATTGTCATCTTTCCAGGTCATGTTGTTATGGCAGGGCTCTGGGCTGTAATTGCCAAGGAAGTAAGAAAGGAAATATGTGGGAATAACAAGCCATCTGAAAATACCTTCCGAGCCAGCTGAGCCCTGCCGCAGCCAGTCAGTCAGGGTTTAGTTAAGTAAACCATTCTGCATTGTGATACCTATTGTTTTCAGCAGGTCAGAAACAACTTTACTCTTTTCTGATTACAGTTTGTCTTCATTCTAAGAGAAGTGAAAAAACAAATGTAACTCGATTGCCAATAATCATTCTTTGATTCTGATTCTCTGACATTTTGCAGGCATCTTTGTAGTCCTCCTCATGGACCTCTTATTGCTGAATCATTGTTTGTTTTGTTTTTTTAATTATTGTTGTTTTTAAAATTTAGGCTACTTTCCTTTTCACTAAATTTCGAGTAGAACCATATCCTAACATGTTTTGTTATGTATTAAGTATTGTTTTCTTTTTAACAGTCTTTACACCAAAAAGGCAGTAAAATGTGCAGACCCCAGAGACCGGAAGGTGAAGAGGTTGCTGAGAAAGCTCCTGCAGAGACAGAGAACCAAGGCCCACCGAACCATGTGGCTCCTTCCTCATGACAACCTGCCTGTCATGTCAGAGGTCAGACACAAGCTACTTTATGACCATCACAACCACCAGCTAACTAATTAATAAGTCTCACTTATTTAGCCTGAAGTAAACAGTTTGATCTATTATATCTGCTTGTATCACTCAGAATGAAATGTGTGATCAGTTGATACACTGAAGGAGACTTTCATGTCCTTCATGTTAACTGAGATATTGATTGATTGATTGATTGATTTGTACTTATCTTGATCATTAGGACAAGAAAGATAACTGGGCTGTTCTCAATGTAGAGTGACAGAGCGACGTCAAATATGAAGGAACTCTTATAGTCATAAGTAAGTTTTTTATTTTTTTAGCCTTGATACATATGCATGTTCCTCTCCAAGTGCCTCTCTCAAATGTCTCGTTCCATATTTTATTTTTGCTTTCTTCACACTTTCCCACAGGCCAAGTAAACTCTCAGCAACTCGTCATCCTAAAACGACTGAGTTTGCTGACTCTCCAGTTGTCTTGTGTCTCTTTCTATCTACACTATCTGTCTCCCTGGGACCAGACCTGGGCAGCAATACATATTTAACTGGCTTTAGATATTTAAACATGAACTGTGCTTGAATTATTCCCAAACATGTGGCTGGAACAGTCTCAACAGAGGAGTATTGACTTGTAAGATAAGTTGAACTGATTTATTTTCAATGGCTCATATACTGTTATTTGCCGGAGTCTGCCTGGAAGTTTCTCCTTCTGCAACCATTACTACTCATGGCTGATGTGAGATCAGTGGAAAAGTTGTAATTTAAAAAGAACAACATAAATGAGCAGTGATATTAATATTGTATTTCAGCAAGATACTTTATACTTATTTGTGATTTGTAAACCTTCATTAATGTGCAATTACACTGTACACAGTAAATAGATCGGGTTTTGTCACATTAGACTAATCTTAGTGTGCGGGATATTTGGGAACATGTCTCTGATATTGATTCGCACCATGTTTTGTACAATCCAGGTCTCAGTTAAGGTTTAAAAATCCTTGTTCATGCTGTTACCTCCTATATTGACTGTTAGACATGTGAAATCACAGTGGGACTAGAGGGAAGATTTTTACATTAATTCAACTTTCTGTGTCACATAAAAAGGTCCTGATATTTTGTCCGCTCTTTATATTGCCTGTTTGTAAACTCAGTGTGAACCCAGAATCAAGCTTTTAAAATGAGGCCCTCGGGCATCAAAATATCTCTTTGCAGTTTACATTTGTCTTTTTCACCAATAGTCCGTTACTAAACTATGCCAAAGTATTCATGATTCAATTCACCACATGGCAAGGCTGTTAAAACTTAGAGGGCTCAATTGTGTGTAAAACACACAAGTATTGTATTGTAGAAGAATGCACTGTATGTTAAAACACAGTATCTCAAGTGAACTATTTTATAAATGAATCTGAAATAATAACTTGAAGTGCCTTCTTGTGTTTTTGTGGATGTGCTTGTGTGTGTTTGTGGGTCTAATTTACTATATGGTTACTTTCTTAGCCAAGTCAGCTGTTAGGATGTTTAGATAGTTGCCTAATGTCAGTTAGGATGTTTAGATAGTTGCCTAATGTCAGTTGGTCCAGACTGAAATCTCCTAATAACTTTCGGATGAATCACCATGAAATATTGTGCAAACAATTATTTCACCACAAGATGAATCTGATGTCCCATGGCCTTCCCCTGGCCTTTCCTCTAGCACCAAGAGCAAGTGACATTTTTGATTTTAGTAAAATATTTTGTCAACAGTTTTTTTATTATTATTATCATCATTACTACTACTGCTACTACCACTACTACTACTACTACTACTACTAATAATAATAATAATAATAATTATTATTATAATAATATAATAATAATAATTATTATTATTATATTACATAAACATTATAAACAAAATGACACAAGGAGATTTTTGTCTTTTCTTTGATTTACTACTCACTTTTTAATCAAATTGTCTTAATATAGTATCCTCATCCATTTTCCCTTCAAAATGCAACATTTGACCCATGTGTGTTTCCACAAGAGCAGGGTTTCTGGACAGGAGAATATCCTCCACCAGGGGTAGCCACAAACACAATTATGAGCATCACATTTCAATTCCTGAGCCATTTATTTGTCACATTTTTCATAAGCTGTCCATCAAAATGTTGAGGTGCTCTTCCATGGGAAAATATTTTTTTACTGAAATAACATCAAGCATTAAAACTTAAGTCGAAAACGTCTTAATGAGTATACATGTGGCACAAAGTCAGAAGAGCTTTCAATAAAACTGTATACACCTTTTCACTTTCATGATTATGCACTGCACTTTCTTCTATAACAGTCAACACAAAACAGCATTAATCAACTGTACATTCAGTTCCTCAAGTCTTTCACAAGCTTTCTCTACAGCACCTTTTCACAGAGCAAAAGTAACTTGCAATATACTATTCAAAATATAACATAATGAAACAATACATTAACTTGATAGTATGACATATGATGCAGGAAATACAGATAGTGTAGTATAATGATGTTATAGCACTCTGATGGTCTTAAAACATCTCTAGTATGTTGTTACTCTGTTAATCAGTAATAAAACCTTTAAGTTGATCAACTAGGTACCAAAGTAGTAGAACTAGTCATGTCTTAGGATGGATGAATAATTATTTAGAGTAAAAAGGCTGGTATTCCTCTGAAATTAATGTATAGCAATACAGTCTTACACCCAAAATTTAAAAGCAATAGCACCAAAAAAAATCATAAATGCACACAAATATACTATTCCCAAGAGTGAAACACTTCCTACCAAGTCACTTGAAATATATCAACCTAAAAAAAAATACAAACAAATAATAGCAAATATGCTCCTTCTCACCATAGTCCATTGTTTAACAGTCAAGTACATTCAAAATTGTACAATTACAGTGTATAAGCAAACTTACATAACATAAAACATATTCAAACTTAAATACAGGATCCAAAAAAATTAGGAGATTGCTGTATATACATCCTGCTGATATGCTCTATGGAGTATTTTTGTGTAGTGTTGTAGAAGCTCCATAACGAAATACTATTAGAGGTAGTCATGATGAGAATGACAAAAATAAGTGTTTGCAAAAGAATATATAATTTAATTATAAGTCATGCAACAGAAATAATCAAATTGTGCAGATTTACACATTCATAATGTTGGAAAATCAAATGTTTTTTTGTTTTTTTAGCTATTTTAATTGATGGACGTTTCTCTCTAATAACACTGTTTATATAACTCTGAAACATTTTATGGTTCTCTAACTGTGTGGATCATAAACTAAACAAAGCTTTGAAAACTTGACACTACAGGTGTTTAACTGAGTGACATGTTAAGCTTGCCTGACAGTAAATAAAATAGTCATCAAAAACCAAAATGCTCCCAAAAAACTGGCACTCCAGACAAAAACAGTGAATCAGATTGTAAACCCCATGTGTTCTTATTTCCCCATCATCAGCACCAAGACAGGCATGGTATTGTCTTGTTTTCCAGAGAACTTTTTGTTTTTGAGGGAAAGATGAGTGTTTGGGTCAGCAACAGCAAAAACAGTAGGGAACCCTAAGCACTGGCTCAGTTGACCGACAACTTTTTTTTCTCTAAGACTGTGCCTGCACCATTGCAAGCCAAAATCTAGCTAAAATGCTTTTGGTACACAAAGCAATTTCTGGTGTAGTATTTATCTTCACATTGTGGTCTCACTGTTGCGGTGGTTCAGTGTGTCATTTTCTTGGCAGATAAGCTGGTAGGGCTTTTCATTCTCTTCAATTACAGAGTTGTGCACGTCGTCATCCTGACTCTGCAACTCTCCACGGGAAAGGTGCTCCACAATGCCAGCACCGAGTGAGTCGCCCAGCACGTTGGTGGTGGTACGCAGGCGGTCCCTGGAGAGAAGAGAGACAGAAAAGGAATCAGACAGAAAACATACAGACATGCAGAGAGAGAACAATATTGTATATCAGCTATGACAATCACAGCTCAAAATCTGAAAATGC
Source organism: Scomber japonicus (assembly GCF_027409825.1). Classification (NCBI taxonomy): domain Eukaryota; kingdom Metazoa; phylum Chordata; class Actinopteri; order Scombriformes; family Scombridae; genus Scomber; species Scomber japonicus. The sequence continues at coordinate 15,733,899 of NC_070584.1, read as the reverse complement.
ACATCTAAAACACAGGCTGTCTAATCATGCTGCATTATGCATCAATAACCTTTGTAGTAGTGGGACCTCTGGGTTCTCTGAAGCTTTACAATGACATTTAGGCTGGCAGACCCACAGAACAGTACACAGACCAATCCCCATCAAGCTGACATTTAGTGGGAACTCACAAGAACCAATCCACAGCGATGATCAGTGTTATGTCCTCTGTGGGCAGTCCCACCGATGTCAATACAATCACCATGGTAACCAGGCCAGCCTGAGGGATGCCTGCTGCTCCGATGCTGGCAGCAGTTGCCGTGATACTGAGTGGGCGGTGGGAGGGATGAGAGTGAAGACATTTAATAAAAGGAAACAAACAAACAGCACATGCCCAGTCCTGGTGGGAGTAGTAGAGCGAAAAAAAGCACATGAGGAATTACAAAATGATGTTAATTATCCCCCAATCAAGCTGGTCATACTACTATGTGATTAAAAACTGTACACATCACCCAAGAATAATATTATAAACACACTTTTAATATGATTTGGTTACATGAAATAGAATATGTATGACCCTCATCTACACATAAGAACACACTCTTTATGAAAATCCTGACAAGGTGAGTCATGGAGTCTATTAAGCAAAGGCTGTCTTAAATAATGTATATATCCCCTATCAGAACAATAATATACAAGGTGTTTAAGAATAATAAATCAATGTAAAGAGATCAATAAAGGAATAAAGACAAAAGACAAGCAATACACATACTGTACAAGGCTTTCAGCTTCGGTTTATGGCCAAGACAGTAAAGATACCATCACATCTAGGTTTTAGCTTCAATATGGGGACAACGCTGTTAACTGTAACTGTGTAACTTAAAGTTACTACCTCCTAACTTAAAGTTACAAAAACATATATTTCATTCTTATGCAACAGCTACAGCTTGTCTGTTGCTTGGCCTATTACTTTGGTCCAGACTGATCACCACTACTAAACTGATTGCCATGACATTTTTTGTGCCTCACTTTTCTGAGACTATATACTAAAAAGCATATGCAGTGAAAAGAATGAATGAAAGTTAGGGCCCTTTACTTCTGCAAATAAGTCAAAACTCTACCCCTGACTCCATCATATACAGTATTAGTGTATATAGTGTAAAATACAACTAACAAAACAAAACTGATGTTACCTGATGGTTAGAATCTGGCCAAAGTTTAGGTCCATGTCATTGACTTGAGCAATGAAGATGGCTGCCACGGCTTCATAGAGGGCCGTGCCATCCATGTTGATGGTAGCACCCACAGGGAGGACAAAACGTGTCACTCGTTTATCCACATGATTGTTCTCCTCCAGACACCGGAAGGTGATGGGCAGGGTAGCAGAGCTGTAATACACATAGAGGGAGATGTAGTATCATCATTTGGGACTATTCAGACAAAATATAGTACATTAATTTTATTAATTTTATTTATCTAATTATACATATATAAAAATAAAAATATATAAAAATTTTCAAAACATTTTTTCAAAGGATCACATTCACCTAGAGGAGGTTCCCAGAGCTGTGATGAGCGCCTGCAGCAGCCCACCAATGTAGCTGTAGGGGTTCCTCTTGGTCACCAGGAAGTAGAGCAGCGGCAGGACAAAGAGGCCATGGATGAGGAGACCAACAATGACCGACACGGTGTACATCCCTAGCTGGCCACCCACCTGTGCTAGATCCTTCATCTCTACAATTTTCCCTGCAATCAGGAACAGGATGCCCACTGGAGCATACCTGGAACACAGATTTAACAGTTGATCGGTGGGTATGAAAGGAGACGGACAGAAAGACACACGTTAGGCAGCTAACGTGATTTTCTATAACCAACTTAGGCCTTCAGTTTAATAGCAACACAGTTTATTACTATGTCACAATTGAGCAAAATAAATCAGGAACTGTTCTTGTCATACATCTTCTTTAGCAATAATAATAATAATTATACATTATTCAGTTTTTCATTTTGTAAACATTCCCCCCAAATTCCATCAAAAAAACATTTACACATATTTCTTACATTTGGAAACTTTAGGATCCCGACTAAAATGTGAAATAAAAGTTATGTGAGTTTGAAATAGGTTCAATGCACACTCTGAGTTTGTAGTGACTAAGTACCCTGATCATGTCAGGTCAACTTATTTTATAGTCAGAGAGGTACAAAGTGTTTTAAACCACAAGGAATTAAATGAGCACATACATATTTTATACTGTACTCATGAGAAAACAAAAAAATCAAACCAAGAATATGAAGAGATATGTTTTGTTTGCCAAGTTGGAGAAGAGTCTTTACTGACCAGATGATGATGGCAACCAGCCTCATGATGGCTTCGTTTAAGCAGTCAAAGAAGTCCCTGAGGGCCTGGCCCTGCTGCTTCATGTTGCCAAGTACCAGACCGAAGCACATGGAGAAGACCACCAGTCCGAGGGCATTCACTCCAGCAGAGGAGCCTGATATAGGGACAGTCTCCTCCACTTTCTCCTGTAGAAAGCACATATTTAACTACCATTCATCCCACCAAGATGTTTATGAATGAATATCAAGTCTGTCAATCCTTCATCTAATTGTTTTGCCCAGAGACCCTTACAGACCTGTATGGTGTGCAGCACCCTGGTCAGGTTCACATTCAGGTTAGAGTCTGTGATGTTGAGAGATTCAGTGAGGTTCACTGTCACTGTCACATTCCTTGTGTGCACAATCTTCTTGTAAACAGTTTTGTACTGCAAGAAACAGCATGACAATTAAAGTTATGTTTGGGTCTGACAATAAATATGATTTCACACTGATTTTGTTTTACATGCATTTTTTTTATTGATGGACTGCCTTGACATTTTGATGAAAATGAAAACATTTCAGATGAAATCATATTAAAATCATTATACTCACCTGTTTGAAACAAGCCTCTACCAGATTAGGAGGAAACATGTTTCTGGGACAAAAATGAGAAATTGTTGTATTTTGTGCTCATGTTTCATTAGACATGACAAAAAAAGTGCAACATAACTGCATGTTTTAAATTTGTAACACTACAGTATTTTAATCAGTAACCATGTGATAATCTTAAAAAAAATAATCCTACAGAATCAGACCCAATGGGTGAATGGATGTTAAGTGCATTATCTTTTGGTGCTTGGATGTCCACAAAATCAGTTAAGGGTTAAGAGCTGTATTAATGTGACTGTATATGGAAGCTCTCAAAACAGTTTTATAACAACACTGATTTGCAGCTTGACAAATCAATTGACTTTTTAAGTGGTTACCTGATGAGATCTAGAAAAGCATCAGCAGCCTGAACTGGTTCTATGTTTCCACTTTTTGCCAAAGGACTGTCCCTGCTGCCTTTCCCTGGCCGGATGATCATCACGATGACAATACCGATGAAAACAGCGATCAGGGTGGTCACCATGTAGTAGATCACAGCACGCACACCCATCTTACCTGAGGCCTTGCTGTCCAGGGAGGAAATACCTGCGATAGTGGAAATTCATTTGAGCACTCGGATGTTCGTTTGTTTGGTTTTTTGTATTGTTTCTTTCAGTGAAAAATCACACATTGGTCTGCTGGTCAGTCACATGATCAAAACAGATAATAAGGTAATTCTTGTTGTGGTTGTTTTTTTTAAAGATTTTTTTCTGGCAGAGACTACTATTAGCAGTAGAGAAACAGGAAATCATGGGGGGGTGACATGCAGCAAAGGTCCTCCGGCTGGGATTCGAACCGGGGACCGCTGTGTAGGTGGCATGCATGCTTAACCACTCGACCAGTTTGAAATTTTGTAACATTCTGTCCCATTTTGGAGACTAATCCTTGCAGAATAAACTGTGTTTGTTCTCGTGTGCTCATTAACAGCTAACCTGTGACCAGACTGGAGATGATGAGAGGCAGAACCAGCATCTGCAGCATTCTCATTAGTAGCTCCCCAGGAAAGGCAAAGTACTTGATCTCCCTCAGGGACATGTTCTGGTGGCGTAAAGCGAAGCCGAGGATTACACCTGAATAAATTTGCACACACGTATAAGAAACAGAAAAATACACATTATATGAAAATATTAAGAAATTACACAACAACAAAAAACCTCAAAGTAAAAAGTCAAATAAAGTTTCCTCTCCACTTACCCAGAGCCACAGCTGCAACAGTGAACAGAACAAACAGGTTCCTCTTCAGGAAACCTTTGACACTGTCTTTGCGGATGGAGCTCATCCTCTCCTTCATGCTGCTCGCTCTCCTCTCCATGGCCCTGCGTAGTCGCCTCCTTAAGTTTCCTCGCTCCGGCAGTGGGGGTTTGTCCGCGTCCTCGTTCAGGAAAAGACTTGCACTGGTAGGGGGCTTCTCGTTCATAATCAGCTCCAGTACCTGGTCCAGGAGGCAGGTTTCGTGGGAAACTAGGCAGGGAGAGGATGACAGAGGGGAAGAAATAAATCCTTACATATATTTACACTTATGACATTTCTGGCAGCAACTGTAAGTATTCTTTCAAGTAAATGAAAACTGTTTCATTCACAGACTTGAAGAGTATATTATATGACAAATAGCATCAGTGCCCAAAAACAGACAGTGGAAAAGTAGTGGAATCAGTCCAGAGGGAAAGTCAAATAAAACAGATCATGGCTCCAAGTTATACAATTCAATATAAAAACAAAAATAGAGTAAAAATTGACTGAAAAGCCATAAAATATAATGAAATCACTGAAGGGCCATTTTAAACATGGGTTTTTAACAGTGATTTAAAAGGTCAAGCCGTTCCAGAGTCTAGGAGCTCCCCTTTGTGTGAAAATCTGGACCTTGGAACAACAAGATAGCTCGGGGGAATACCAGTCTCTGGGATTTGTTATTAACCAATAAAATCTTGAAATCTATTCTAAAAGCAACAGGTAGCCAGTGAAGAGAAGCCAGGATCGGTGAAATGTGCTTCCTAGATTGAAAATCCTGGAAGCAGAGTTTTAGATGAGCTGGAGGCAGATTTTTTTCTAAATTGATATTAAATGTACAGTATAAATACATTTTAAAAAATCTTGTTCATGACTTCATGTCATATAATACTGAGTAGTAATAGTGGTCATTTCCCTGAATTGTTTGAAGATTAGGTTTTTAATCTTAATTTAATTTAATTCATTCATTTTTTAGTAGTACATAGTAGTATATGAAGAGATTAGTTCCTTTACTGGTCCTCTCCTTCACCCACACAGAACATGTTAAACGTTACACTACATACTCTTGAACATGTGGCAAACTACAAGTATGGTTCTTGTTTACACAATGAAAGCTGTACTCAGAGATTTTTTTGTGCTGTAGTGAGTAACATAATAAAATGAGTAAAAATCAGTGCTGTATTTCTAAATCCTTCCTGAGACACATTTGTATACATTTAAAGGTACAAGAGCTGTAACGACAGCATTAAGCTTCAAAATATTGTATCAAGAGCTTCTGCAGTCTTACCGCGTTTCCCTCTGATGAGCAACACAAAGCCGTCTGTGTAAAGCACGTGGCTGTTGTTCGCGCGTCTCCTTATCTATGTATGGTACAAGATTTCCTCTGAACCACCCTTTACAAACAGACTTCACTCCCAGCGCTTCGAGAGTAATATACAACTGGCCTCTTCATCTGCGTGTCCTTCACATCTAATATAATCGCTCTGAGCACAAATGCCTTTATGTTTTTTTATTTTTCCCTGGAGGATAAACACTTAACATATGATCTCAGAAGATTTCACCTATTCTGTTTGCATCGCTCTTGCCTATTGATTTTCTTTTGTTTATTGTTCTGAGGTTCACATTTATCTATACATCCTACATACAGTTTAAAGGGCCATTGTTGAGCAGGCTGGGGATGATCCAAGCCCATTATTTAGCTTGGTGTCAGAAGCAGAATAATCAGCTCTCACACTTACTGCATATGTGTGTATTTTACAGTCAGTGACTAAAGCAAAAGAGGACACATCTGATCAAATATGCAACAGTCAGAATGTTTTACAAGTTTGAAGTACTCCGAGAGCACGGATGATCCTATTTCACCATTTCTGTGGAGAACTGGATGAACATAGAGAACAAATCATACTACATTAGTAATGAAACAGCTCCCATTTATGAGAATTAATAATTAAATATTATATATTGTTATGCTCTGCACATGCTCAGTGCAAACCAGTGTCAAAGTCCAGTACAGAAAACAAAGAGGGAACAATGAAGCCTTATTGAAGAAACAAAACTGCTGCTAAACATAAAGATAGAACATCCCCTTGATTGTGCACATTAAACTCTCTCTCTGATTTCACTATTTGAGTGACAAAAGCTACACCCGAAGCCTTCATTTGCATTGGACTGATGGAAACAACTGTAGCCTGCAATTTCTGTTCCTGACAATTATTTCATTGTACAATATGATGAATGTTCGTCAATGAGTTTCATTTGAAGGAGAGTCAGGTGTCTGCATTGCTGCTGCTTTGCCATTGCAGCAACCTACTTTCCAGGCAGATGCTTTAATTGCTAACAACTCTGATGTGAACCGTTCAGTGCAGAGCTCTTCTGTCTGACAACCCATACATGCACCAATACATGAGGATAGATTGGTGATCAAATTGAACATTGCAATATGAGCAAGGAAACATGGGTCCATAGTACTAATGGAAAGCATCATTAACCTTGGAAGAGTCGCCACACAGTTTTCATAATATCAATTAAGAGAAATAACAAATATCTTAACAGTACATCAAAAATCACTGCAGCCCACTCGGATCTGACAATGAATCACATTAAAAGATTAACATTAGCAAATGCTTTAACTTTGAACTCAGTATCAGTATTGTGGGTATGGAGCTAGTAGCAGGGCATGCAGTTTGTGGAGCGTATTTCACACCTCAGTAGAGAGGCACTTCAGACCTCCATGTTAAAATATACTGGGGCACAAGCTGTTACATACTGTTTGTCTTGTTAGTACTGTATTATAGATCTTTAAATATCTCTGCACCACAGTAAATGCTCTAAAAAATGGTTCAGACCCAACCAATTGCCTGATTTACAGATTTAAACAAGCGTTTACCATAAAACACCAATTACTCCTTCCAGACTGAGACATAATGCATATTGTATATTATATCTTTCTAAAAACATAAACATCTTTTGTGTCCTTAACCAACTGTTCATTGGTAACTCACCGCTCATGGTTTAGAATCTGTGTCAAACAGTCCAATCAACGTCAGGTAAACACTCAGACAGAGTCAGGATGGACGGTGCGTGTGTGTGTCCGGAGATGAGCGGCACAATGACAGGACCTTACACTGCTCTGCTCTCATAAGTAGACAGACATGAAAAGGCCTCTCATATGGCCTGACCTTCTCACACCTCCACACATGCTCACACGCATACACCTCCAAACACACACACATGGACGCTGAAGCCAACCTTTGGCAATCCATAAAAGTCAATGTCATGTGGTCCATCTATTTAGTTTACATCCCTTATGTTCCTGTGTCTTGACAGTAAACACAGCAACCTTCTCATGCAACATGACAACTGTTGTGCACAATGTGCACAAGAACACAGTCTAACTGATATCCAGACCAAACTCTTTGGATTTAAAGGATATCTCTATCAATTTTACAAATGAAGATCTGTTTACTTGTACCAGTACAACTCAGCCTTATGTGAAAACAGTTGTAGTATGTCTTCTGTGATTCTCAAGAAGCTATGGCAAGTCTGTTTTTAATGGTGGTGTGACAATACACATTTTTTTGTATAGCACATTTCAAAAAAAAGAAGCTGCTGAGTTACGTTACAGTTAAGTTTTAAAATATTGGAGCTTGGCCCTTGGGCAGGGTTCAGGTCATATTTAGCACTGAATGAAAAAAACAACCCTCTCATTTAATTAGATGAGGCCAGTGCATTGACAGAATGGGGTACCACTGCAGAGAGTTCAGGCAAGACAACACAGGGCGGTCCAGCAACACTGGCAATGTGCTGCATTGGCCAATCACATACAAGCAGGCCGATCCACATGGATTACTTTATGTGAGTGCTATGATTCTGCTGTTTACCTCAAAATTATCACAACGATAGATTAAACAGTTGCTTAGAGCTGTCACAATCTTGTCTGTCCGTTTTACAGTGCTCTACAGTGTTTTGCTGTTAAACCATTAGTATTCATGTGTAGCTCCAAATGAACTTCCTGGATTGTATTTCATTGGCTCACAACACGTCCCCACCAACATGGCCCCTTGCATTGTTTTAACACAGAGTTGTTTTCAGTATCAATACAGTCCTACAGGACAAACCCACATTTATACATATGGACCAAACTGCAACTACCACAGTTTGAGGTTGACACCAGTGCAGAAGTACCTTAATGTGCAATGCCACCAACGGCCACTAGATGCTGGCTCCAAAAAAAACCCTGCATGTGGCTGACCCCCATTCAAAAAGTGTCAACTTCTATGTGTTAATACAGTCATTATTTTTTCAACAGGTCCTCTTTACTCACAGTCTGAAAAGTCACAGGGTGGTGTGACTTTTATATATGAAACAGTCAACAGTTTGCAAATGTCCACCAATGCACAGGAGAGAGAACTTGGAGACGAATGTACGCTCTTTTTGATTCCCTGAGAAAATTGAACCACAGAGTTGTTTCTATCCTTTAAAAAAACACACATTTAAAAAATAGAGGAAATGCTGATTGGTCAATCAGTCAATGCCTTTGGGGGCTTAACTGAGAAAAAGCTGTGTGGAAACCCTTCCATCAGTAATTGAACATAATCAAGTGCCACTGTACTGACAAGGGTGGAAAAACTGTCCAGAGCTGCATATGTAAATGATGTGCTCAATGCTAAACAGGCAGGTAAAAGTCAGAATATTTTTTTTTATATCGATTTTAACCATTCTTTTTCATATCAGTGTCTCACAAATCTCCAAACTTGACAGATGTGCAATACTATATTACTAAAGTACACCTTTAAATTGTCAGTTTAACTATTAACAATCTTGTAGGCTAAGTAGGCTATAAAAATGGACATGACCTCAAAGATAGATAGATAGATAGATAGATAGATAGATTGATTGATTGATTGATTGATAGACATGTACAGATTAAATGACACTGATGACTTTATATTATTAGTTTTTCTTTCTGGTAATTCTGGCTGGAGAAAAAAAAGTAAAAAGTCCAGATACCCTGTTTCTGCCTTTGGTTGTATCAAGCTGTCATAAGGAGACAAATCCCTCCGTCGTCAACTGGTGGTCCTCCCTTAAGACTCTGCAAAACAGGGATGAAAACTTCACCATCTTTCGCAACTTTCACTCACAAACGTGTCAGCCCCATCTGAAAAGTAATACCTGTAGCTTTAAAAACAATCCTTGTCACTAATTAGCCGGTATAAGACAAATGAAAAGCTAATTACAAACAACATCTTACACACCTCTGCTCGAGACGCTCCTTACACCGTCATTCGGATGCCTTTCTGTCCACCACGCAGTTGATAATGAACTAATGTTGCCCACACACTGTATCTCCCCTCATCACCATCATCACCATAATCTTCACCATCATCATCATCATCATCATCTTCTCCACTGTTATCTCCCAGTTTACTATCAGGCGTTTGCGCTCGTCCAGGAAGCCTCCGGCGGAGAGGAGCGCCTGGGAGGTCTGCGTGGGAGGAGAGGTTAAGGATCCTTCAGGAGAGAAAAAATAATTAAGACAAACCACCTGCTGCCATACAACATTATAATACTCTCACGGTGTCTTAATGGATTTCATAATTAGTTATAATAATTCAATAATATTTTGGGGTTTATGTATGATAACATAGTTTAGAATGAAACATCACATGATAAGGCAACTCAATAAAACCCATATCCTTTAGAGAAAAAAAAAAAAAAACAGCAACAAAAACAACTTAACACTGAATTTGGGTCCTGAAGGAGCCTACTGTACAAACACAGTAGTTATTGCTATGACAACATGCATCTGCTCATTGCTCAGGGGAAGGCATGTATTTGTAAACCTTTGGCACCCAGCTGCCCAGCTTTCCACTCTCACACCCACTCACCATGTTCATGTTCACAGAAGTTACATTGATATGCATGTTGCCTACCACAATTGGAAAAACCCTGATCCACATTTGTGTCTTTCATAAAGAGGAAATGATACTACAAGTGAAGGTTCCATGTGGTTACTAATGGATTGTGAGGATACATTTAAACAGAAATGATACTTTAACATCATTATACAAACTCTAAATCTGTCATTGTGGGCTTTTGGGGATATCTGGAAACAGGAAGTTCTGCTCCCCATTTTCAGAAATCGAAAATCCCTGACCAAACATCACAAGATCACGAATTGTCATTTTTCACAGTACAATTGTTCATTTATCAGTGCCAGTTAACTGTAAATATTTGCCCAGAATATATCCTCTTAAGTCTCTTCAAATTTAGGAAAACACATTTTTTCCCAAGTACACTAAATCCTCTTGAGTTCATTCTTGAGCCTGAAATAGAAAAACTATCTCACCATGGGGTCCATTTAGTAGATGTTGTGGAGCTTTCCATTAGCAGATGGAGTTTTCCCGTGTTGTCGCACATGTGTAGATGATTCTGGTCCGTGTTGTCCCAAAAGACAACTGGACAAACTCTATCTGCTGAGCAACATTGTGCAATACAAACAAAAGCTACTAAATGGACCTCATGGTGACTTTTTTTTATGTCATCTGCTGATTCCAAACTCAAGAATGAATTTTCAATTTCAATCTTTAAGCCAAATTGGACACAAAAAAAGATAAAAAGATAATGCATCTACAATTGCATCACAATTGGGTAAACTGCTGAGGAAGACTCTGTGATCTGATTGAAAGCTCTAGAACAGCAGCTCAATGGACGTTGTGATGAGATTGCTTAAATACATTCTTAGCCTCAGACACGAGATGATACTGTATGTTTTTAAAGCTGCACAACTTCATCAACTTAAAATGTTTTAGACAACCTCCAATCACATACTGTATGTTTTGATTCATAATTTGTGTTTAATATGTTTTTTTTTCCACAAAAAAAGTTCAAGTTAGAAATTCAAGTTTCCACATCACATTTGTATAAGGTAGGATTTGCTTAAGTATGTATCGGGTGACATCTGGCCTGAGAAGTGAAGCTCAAACATCCAACTGAATGAATAAGAAGAAAAATGTTAAACGTTCTTGTGTGTCATTGCATTTATATTTTAAAACATGGAAATTGAAATAAAACTCACAGCATGTGTTTATAAATAGGGAAACATTGGGGTAGAGTAAGAGCAGAGTAAGAGGTCAATGACTTCCTTATCTTAAGTATCATACTACTCTGCTCTATACAAACAGAATGAATGCTAACACTGAACCTCAACATGCCCATACATTTACTGCAAACATTCAGGAAACCTCTTCTCCAGCTATTTATTACTCCTCCTAACTTGCGAATAAATCTGGAGCTGTGGACTACCCTCTGGTTCCAATCTGGTGAAGGACTAAAGTGATAGGAGCAGATTGCATTGCCATGGCAACACAATTACCCTGCCATAACGTGGGAGGATGGATCATGTATGATCCACGTTTAGATAGCGCAATTATTCACCCGCCTGCAGGAAGGAACAGTTATCTTTGTGTTGTCTTTAGCGCTAACATATTGCATTCTTATGGTGCAACAATCACAATTCATTGAGTCTGATGAGATAGTAATAATTCGCTGTTTTCTGTTGGTATAGGCCTAAATGGTTTTATAAGTGAATTCATACATGAACTATATTTAAATACATTCATATTCACCTTGTTTCCAAACTGAATATATAAGTCATTTTGAGGGCCATAGAAACAAAATTATAAATAGTAGCCATAATTTGTAAATGCAAATTAAATTATGGCACACATTACATACACACACACACAAGTTGGGTCGTCATTGCTCCCACTTATAGCTGTCCATTAGTTACCTAGCAACATGCAATGTGTTAATGTTGCGGTATTAGTGGGCGCAAACTCACATTGTGAGTCTAAGCAGTGGTTGCAATGTTTGTGCAACCACTTTATTATCTCATAACATTGCTTAATAGTATTATGATGCCCAGGCAAGTGGAATGGAGCATGCTTCCCTCTGTCGCTGGAACAAAAATAACAGACGCGCACACATACACACATACACACATACACACACACACAGTTTGCTCATCAATTATTTCTCAAAGGGGGGATTTTAGCTCAGCATTGCCCTAAATCGACCCTCTCCCATGACAGTACAGGTGTTATTTTAAGATTTTAAAAAGAAAACATTACACAGCAAATTCTACCTTATCTTGTTTGGGCCTCAGAAAACACCAAAACTCATCAGAATACTCTGAATACACCAGAATGACTAACTTCCAAGTTACAAACTATATATAAAAAGATAAGGAAACGTGCTGTAGATGAAAAGGCTCTCGTGAGTGTGAAAGAAAGGGAAATGTATCTCATTATATAGCATGTTTTTTTTTAAGAAGTGCTTCTAAAAGATTATATCTCAATGAACAAGCAAATTACAATCCAACTTTCTCACAAGCTTTTTAAGCAGTTAGTAGCTTTCTGCATTTTTTCTCAGCAATATGGACTGTTTCCCCGAATCCTGAGTTCAAAGGCGAGTGATTGGTTCCAGGCTCACATATTTAAGAGATGAAAGTAGCGAAAGCTCTCTGTGTTAAAATGCCTCGGTAAACACAGAAAGGTCAGGGAATAGATTCTTCGCTTTGAAAATGTCAGCTGATTACTTTATAACTGGCAACATGAAGCTATTTTGAAGGGCCAGTAAGATAAAAAGGCTTTGCAGTGTGGAGCGGAGAGGGGGAAAAAATAGAACACATTACATTGTGGTGTGTTATCAATAAAAAAGCAGCAAGGCATACTTCAGTCTCAGTGTTTTTATATATGAGAAACATTCAGATGGTAAACTGTGTATAATCAAAATATTTGTGCCCTGCTGGTAGTTTACAATTTAAGTGATTTGTCTCATATTACATCATCATGAATTTTCTAAATGTACCAATGTGTTGAAATTCTGTAGCAGTGGTTCTCAACCTGCTGGCCGAGGCTCCTCAAGGGGTCTTCAGGGGTCCCAAGAGGATGGGAGGGAAGAGAAAAAACCCTACCCAAAGCAAGTTTTGGACCAGTGCTGTAAAGTATAAAAAGGTTTTCCAGGTATTCCAAAATGCATAGTTATTAAAGGGTTAAATTGACTCCACTACTTTAATATTTGGACTCTTTTGAATACAGTATGAGCCCTCCTTTAGACAGACTGTACCCTTAACATTCATTTACTGTTGTATCAGTATGATGCTGTCTCCTTATTGCATTATTATTTTATCAACAACAATGATAAAGTAGAAACCAGTTTTCTTGAGCAGTGGAGATTTCATTTTGGAATGAAAGTCAAATTATTCTCTTACAGACATTTTATAAACCATTAACATAATAAAGAAAAGCCAATATCATCAGTCAAAACATTTCAGATTAGTATCGTAATACCAGTTTCAATACTGTAATATTTAAAAAAAACAAAATACTATTTTTGATTAGTACTAAAATCAGTCATTGGAAATATTATGTAGAAAAGTTTGTGTAAGAGGCAGTAAATCATCATTGGGTTGCAAAGATCACACAGGAATGGTTGAATGGAAGATTGAAGGATGCTGGTATCATTAAACATAGGCTGCTGCACACAATTCAAATTTTCTAACAGTCACTCTTGCTTTGTTCAGACTTACATTTGACTGGGACTTTTCTTTCACTATGGTCAGAGACAACAACATTTTATAGCTTGACACAAACTGAATGATGCTGATTCCAGTGTGAAACTAGCAGACTTGTTTGCATCAAAAACAGCAAATGATTAAAGAACCAAAAGATCCAAACTGTCTCTCCCTGTACCTGATACTAGTGAATATATTGAAAATGACACAGATCATATGACAGGTGTTACCATTTAAATGTCCAGCATGAGGAATATTGTTTGTATGGGCTGTAATTAGTGTAACATGCTGCAAAAATGTCAGTTGTATTTTTACTTGAACAGACACAGAAGAACAGATGATGTTACTTTTCCACACATGTAATAGAAATCAACAAAACATGAGATAAAAAGAACAGAAAAAGACATTAATGAGATGATAATTAGTGAAAATACATTAGTATGCAACAAAAAACGGGAATACTGGTATTATGTTTGTTGATAGACTTTCACTGTACCACTATAGAAAAAAAAAATCATGATGTCATCAAAATGATTACAAGCACTGCTCTACATGTGCTAATCACTTCAGAGTGCTTTGGCTTTTTCTTTGGCATTTGAAGCTGTAACCTTCACGGGAATGACAGCGAAAAACATTGGTTATTTTATTTAAATGATATGAAATGTTGTATTCATTAAAGATACAATGATTTTGATGTATTTAGTCCCTCTTTGGTCAACTGCTGGCAGAAAAGGATAGATGTCTGTTGACTCCTATTGCTCCCAAATAGCTGCTATCAAGTATGGGTTGAGGTGAGGTGGCAAGTACTGTGTTTCTCTAAATGAAAATGGATCAAGAATGATTTGTTAGACTCAAATCGACATATAGACCATTTGATTAAATGTTTTCCAAAAACTCACTTAAGTTTGCTGTTATTAAAAAAACAAACCAAGCACACAGTAATTATTGTTCATAATAAAGCAAAGAATTCCTCCTGTGTCACCCCACCTCTAAAATATACTTTTCATACAGCAACATTTTAAAATAAACAAAAATGTTGATGTTCTCAAAATTAGCCAACATTGATTATGTGAGTTTTGGAACACTCTTCATGAGAAAAACATCTGCTAGTGTTTTTCTTCTGCACAGCAGAGCAGATTCAGATTAAATGGATTTTTTTTTTTTGGATTAGTTACCCGTGGATATACTACAAAAACATGTATAGAAAAAGTCATGCAAATTGTCATTGTTCAATGACTGATCAGATTATGAACTGACTCAAACATCTGGATATGTCACCTTCACAGTGGGAGATCTCATGTCATCTGTGTGATTTGTCTGCATTCCCATAGTTATAAAGGCCACAATGCAACCGTCATCTAAATTTGTGTGAGTCCCAGTACACGAGAGTCCTTGGCTATATTGTATTAGTCTGTGGTTATAGATGGTGCCACTATGCTACTGCCTGGGCTGACTGCCCATAGAGTGTCTGACAGCATCTTCCAGTGACTTCCTGGTTACCAGTAGTCGCACCACATCCTCATTCTTCTTTGTCAGTCTTTTGCGAGCTTTGTCGTGGGTCACCATGGTCATGTCCCAGCCGTTCACCTGGGAGGAACAAAGACAGAAAAAACACTCAACACAATTTTAGAGGGAGGCCAGCCTGTTGGAATGTTACCTGTGTGTAGTGATGGCAACTGCAAGATTTATAAATATCCAATAATACAAAGTAATAGAAGACTGAAGATGAAAACACATTGGCTTATGAAAGACAAATGGCATCTCCTTCCTCATACTCTGGTATTCATATAGTGCCATCTTGTGGATCTATCATTTGAGGTCACTACACACCTGCATTATTTTGTCTCCCATCCTCAAGTCTGCCACATCTGCAGGTCCTCCTGGTGTTATCCTGGTCACATAGATGCCCTTTGGGGAACACAAACACATTCACAAAAACACAATAATTATTTCATGTTCATAATGAGACCTGTATCACTGAAACATCCCTCTGCGTACCTGTTCAATAAGATTACAAATAACACTCTACAGGCATTTGTTCCTGCAGGCTTTTGCCAGCTAAATGTGTGTTTTTGTCTGTGTGTCTTGTTATTGTGAAGCGACCTTGGGTTTCATGAAAGGCGCTATACAAATAAATAAAGTTATTATTATTATTATTATTTACAAATGCATTACAGTGCCTTTAGTATCTGTGGGTTCATCATAATCCAAAGGTTATTCTTTCATTCCCTGTTCATTATATGTTATTACAGCTCACATGTAATTTCATTGAGAGCAAAACATTGGCAAGTATGTAATCCAGTGCTGTTTAACTTTGGGAGTGTCATCTACGATAACGATATGGCACCAAAACAGGTTGGTAAACTGAATGACTCAAGTTCCTTTTCAAGGATATGTGTTCAGTGGTATCAAGAGGGACCTCAGCGCATCTGGACTCAGAAGTTACTATAGTGTTCATAAATATGTCGAGGATATCTAAAGGAGTGTAAAGCCTGAAATGTCCTGAAGGAAGTTATCATTAATATTATGGTAGCTGGCAGTGGCTGGTATCCGTTGGTGCATTTCCATCTCTCCAGCTCAAAGTGTACGGTGCAGTCAGCAGGTAAGACCTGACTGTGTGTAAACTTGCAGTAGTTATTTCTATGACATCTGTTGAGTGAATCTGATTTGTTCACGCCTGAGGCAACAGATAATGTGTTCAGGCTTGTCCCTGATTTATAGCTTGACAAAATACTGCTCTTGTAGAACTGTGTCTCAACAGGACGGGGGCGGATGTGAATAACCAAATTACAACATCAGGCATTAAAGTACGGAGGGCCGAAACTGACAAAATCAAAACTAAATACAGATTCAATAAATTAATTAATATGCCAGTTAATGCACCAAAAATGATATTAAGAATAAATGTAGGGAAGGACCCCACACAATGTATGGGATATCGGCCCTTAAGTCTCCTCTGTCAGGATTTCAAGATCCTGATCCTGGCCTACAGAATCCAAAGATGCATAAGGAAGGGCTAGGTTAGGGTTAGTTAGTACACCCGGACCAAACAGGGTTCATTGCTGGCTGCCAGGGTACCGATAATGTTAGGAGAGTTTTAAGTTTACACTCACTCGCCGCAGGAAGGGAAACTTCATCAATGCTTTCTCAGCTTAGACGCTGAGAAAGCATTTGATATATTAGATTGGACATTCCTTGAGAAGACACTGGCACATATGGGCTTTGATCAGACTTTTATTAAATGGATTAAAGTGTTTTATATGAACCCAAGATCAAGAGATAGAATTGTTCGGAATTCTTTAATCTGGGTAGGGGTACAAGACAGGGGGATGCGTTGTTGCCGGCCCTGTTTGCTCTTAGTATAAAACCTCTTGCAGAACTAATCAGAAGTAGTACCTTATTCAGGGTATAAAAGATGAGGGAGGGAATCAACATAAGGTGCGGACGACATAATAGTGTTCATAGAAAATCCTGTATCCTCTGTCCTTGCCCTCTTGCAAAATATGAATGATTATGGTCTAGTGTCTGGATATAAAATGAATCCCACTAAATCAGAGGAAATGATAATTTCAGGGACATGGCTTAGCCAACTTGATAACATAGTGTCTTTTCGCCATTCCAATCAAGGATTTAGATACTTAGGAACTATACTAACTCCCAAAATGTCACAGTTATATCAAGCAAATTATGGAAAGCTACTTGAAGGTGTTTAAAACTGACCTCAGTAGATGGGATGTGTTACCGCTACCCAATGTCTACTTTTAAAATGCTGGATAAACTCATATCCAAATTCATATGGCAGAATAGAAGACCAAGGCTAAGATACAAAATTCTCAATCTTGGGAAGGACAAGGGAGGTCTTTCCCCTCACAATTTACAACACTATTTCTGGGCTGCACAGTTAACGACAGTGGTAGCCTGGATTGTCGATGACACAGAGACAGGATGGGTTAACATAGAACAGAGCTCAGAGCCAGGAATACCTTTATCTACCTTAGTTTTCATGAGCAAACAGTCCCAAAAGAAAGTGGGAATTCAAAACATATGGGTGAAGCATACCTTGAAAGTGTAGTCTGCAGTTTAAAAGCAATTTAGGGGGTAGCTACCCTCTCTCGGGCTATGCAAATCGTTGGAAATACAGAATTCCTCCCCTCAACAACGGATAACACTTTTAAGAGATGGGCAGACAGTGGTTTAAAGCAGTTATTTTGTGATAACATTTTGTAGCCATTCTCATATCTCCAGGAGAAGTTTCAATTGCCATCCTCTGACCTGTTTAGGTACTTCCAGATTAGGCATTACAACACAAAACATACAGATTGGAACATAATCTGTAATTTGCCTACAAACATTGAAACATATTTTATTAATATAATTAAACACCAAATTCCCACCAAGAACCATGTTTCCCATATCTATGGGAGCCTAATGATGGACTTACCAGACAACACCTTCCATATTAAAATCAACTGGAGGGAACTGAAGCTGAATATTATGCTTCAAGATAAGGAATGGGAAATGCTATGTACTGGATGCCATAAAGGTATAAGCAGTAGTATGTGGAAGGAGTTTGACTGGAAGACCAAAATAAGTTTTTTTAGGACACCTCTGGTACTCTCTTTCTAGACAGCCCCAAGGTATTACTGGAGGGAATGTGGTATGATTGGTGATCAATCCCATATATTCTGGGATTGTCCTAAATTGGTTCCCTTCTGGTCGGGGGTAACGGGGGAGATAGATCAAATTTTGGAAATTGACCTACCGCTCAACCTGAGACACTTTATACTAGATCTGGTTGCAGAGGAGGTATGTACTAGAAACCACATGTATCTGCTGCATACTCCTGATGACTGCTAGGAAGATGGTGACACCACAACTGCCCACGTTAGAACAGTGGAAACAGAAATTGAGGGAAATATATGGGATGGAGGCTATGACTGCCCAAGTACAATTGAAGACAGACTTTTTTCAACAGAGATGGCTGACACTAACAATGTATTTTTCTGACTGAGAGGAAAACTAAAGCTGTTCTGATATTATCATTATGTCTTTTATTTAAGTTACTATTTTTTCATACTTTCCCAGTATTCATTTTATACCACATATGCAAGGTCCAATATATACTTATTGGAACATTAGTACAAACCCTCACAAATAATGTTGTGATAAATGCAGAAATATCCATTTTTGTCCATATCAGCCACCTCTGGTTATATCACTACATGGCATACAACCACAGGACAAAAAGTACTAACACACAGGCTTACTTTGTCAGTCTTGTCCTCAGAGAAAGGATTCTGACCGGGGTCCTGGTCTATGCCTCCTCCAATGCTGAAGCCAAGGATCAGATTATCTCCCTGTCGCAACTTCTGGATCTCAATTCGTTGCTGTTTGATAGAAAGAAGAAAAAAAAATGCTTTGAACACAACAAAGAAACATATCCTACTGCAAAGGTATTTTGGATCTAGGAGTGAATGTGCTCTAATTTTGTAGACTGAAGACTTTCTGAAGATTGACTGTCCACAAAGAGTGTGCTCTCAGATCAGTTCGGACCTCTGTATCTGACATGATCCTGATATTTTCTTCCTTCTTAACAACATATTTTGAACACGGTCGTGTGGTACGGACACTTGGATGTCAAATGAAAAAGGAAACTGTTGAGTGGTCAATATGGCCAGATGCAACTAAACCACAGGCATGCACTGAATACCAAAAAGAAAGTCCTGTCCATTATACCCACAATTTGAACTGCTTCCCTCAGGAGGCCATGAGTCATCAAAATTTTCTATCAGAAATAATTTGACCTCAGGGCATTTAGTTTTTTTTTTAATTAATACTGAGTTAATTGCGCTGGGCCACTCCCTTACCTCACACCTCGGTGAATTTGTACATTTGTCTTATGTTTGCCAAATTTGGCTCTCTGTACTTTTTCTCACAGACCTACTGAACTGTATTTGAATTGCTTACAATTGAATTCAAGCCTCTCCCAATTTTTTGTTTTCTACTATTGTCTTATTTGTTCAGTATGGTTGTACTTGAAGATTTAACCAGTCAATTTAAAAAAAACCCTTGGCACATAAATGCATCCAATATTTTTTGAAGTTTTATACCGACATGTCTCTCTTCAGGAAAACAGTGGATATAGGCTTCTTGCTTTCTGCCAGCGTTCTCATGTATCAAACCTGAACCGTTGGTCTATCAGAACTGTGTCAATATTGTCTCTACACCGATGTCGCCAAGACAGGTTCCCGCACATTATTCTTCTTGCTGTTTTAAGAGACTCCTGTTCTTATGAGAGGAGCAACTGCTTTAGGCATAATAGTCCAAAATAAAACCATTCACAATTAACAATGACGCCTTTGAAAATGATGTTTTTGAAATTATTGATTTAGCTCAAATAAATGAAAGAGCAAGAACTATACATGATTTCAAAAATCTGGATATTCCAATTTGGTGACTGCCATTAATCATAACTGTAACACTAACTTATCGATTTAAATTCATTTAAAATGTGACTCATACATCAGTAAATACAATGAAGGGGTTTTTTTTAAATGATGACGGGCAACTGCATTGAAAGTTCTGTGCAAGCACAAAAAAAGTTTCACATTTTGATTTTTTTTCTATTCTCAAATTAAAATTGGCTTTCCAGCTATTTGAAAATGGAAAATTGACTGTATACACTATACAGCCAAGTCACCACCCAGTGAGGCACTGATTTATCCAGTGCACACTTGGACAGAGACTTCATCAGTGCAGTCATGCCCTTGACACCGACAAGCAGCTGCAGGCTCACTAACCAGATGGATAGCTGACTCTTGACAGTAAGACTCTTCACAACACTCTCAACACAATGACCGCCTGTGTGTTTCATGATGAGTAACCAGACGTTCCCTCAGTGCTGTGGCTGATACAAAAAGGTCTGAGGCTGTCTGGGACTCTGTCTGAAAGCTTAAGTCAATCATTAAGGACTTGCAGGCACTATACCAGTCAAGGGGTTCACACCCTGACTGAAAGATCATCTATTACTCTGTTAGAATAAATCACATTAAAAAGAAGACACCACTTGCATACAAATATGTAAGTCCTTTCATATACATGGACTGAGAAGGCACTAGACTTTAACTTGTGCAGACTAAATCTTACATGTTGGTGTATAGTTAAGTTTCACTATCTGAAGATCGAGTGAAATGCATGCAAGGCATGAAAACTGAAGCTCGATATTATGGCCACAACTAACAATTATTTTTTACTATCATTACAGTCTATGAGTAAACCCCATAAGCATCAACAAAATTAAATCCATGACAAGTTACAGATTAATTTCTGAAAGAGTTTAGTCTAGATATCAAATCTAGAAGAAATATATTAAATAGTTAAATCTAAATATTAAATGTTACAGCTAAATGTTAAATGTAAATATTAAATCTAAATCTAAATGTAAATATTAAATCTAAATGCTAAATGCTAAATGCTAAATGCAAATCTAAATGTTAAATCTAAATGTTTGGGGTGAAACTAAATATTTAGCTAAAATAATGTAATTCACTCTGCCGGTAACTGGAAGTACCGAAATAAAAGCTTGAGATGGTCAGACTGTGTTTATAGAATAAAAAACGACTTCACATCAACTTATTGGGGGAAATGAACACTTGAACATACACTAGCGTGATAATAACTAGGTAAAATAACAAAAAACATATTTAGTTTCACCCCGAACATTTAGATTTAGATTTAGATTTAGATTTAACATTTAGATTTAACATTTAGATTTAATATTTAGATTTAGATTTAGCATTTAGATTTATATTTATATTTAGCATTTAGATTTAATATTTAGATTTAGATTGAATATTTAGATTTAACATTTAAGTGTAACATTTGGCAAAATGTAAGTGTGAGCAACTTTACAAACGGCGCAGCATATTCTGAAGCATTAGGTATTTCTTTAATCTCTTTTTATTTGTAAAATTATGTGTAATGTTTGATGGAAAACCAGTGCGTCGCCTTGCGTTCACATCTACCACCTCTATGGACTGCACATACAGATCTATTTTGTAATTGTGATAATTCCTACAGCACTTAAAGGCAGCGCAGAAACAGTACCTTCCAGAGGTATTTCAGACCAGGAAGACCGAATCACACCGACGGTGACGCCCATCTCTGTCAAAGCCTTTTAATTATTATCATGGAGCCCAATGCCATATTTTCTAATATATTTAAATATTGCGCGTCCTTATTGAGTAACTTTCGTTGAATTGTTTCACGATAACTAAGCTTGCGACGTGGAAATTATGCTACTATGTGGATGCTGGTGAATTTAGCTCCCACTTTGTTAACCTCAGCTGAACAAGGTAATCTTCCAGTGAAAATAGTAAGCAAGAAAATACACTGTAGACAACAAGTTAATACATGAACCTAGGGTACAGTTTTGTGCTCATTTGGTTGACCGTCGGGACAAGACGCTGAACAATGGAGTCCCATGAATGGAAACAGCCCCACTCCCAAACTTACCACAACAGCAGTCACCGGCTGTCCTGGGATGAAAGACATCGTGTTGTCGGGATGTTGTGGTTGAATAGCGTAAATACTTCCGACGACTGCTTTAATTAAAGTTAACGGAGAAGGAAACGGGTTCTAGAGTGTGACAACTTGTGAGATCACTAAGTTACATGAGTAACAAGCAGGCTGCTCCCTGGCTGGAACTGCTTTCCCGATGACGTCACCTCATCTCCCAGCAGATCTGCTCCGCGCGATTTGTGGCTCAGGGTAGCTGGCGGAGGCGGTGCTTAACAGGTGGCCATGGCCCCTTTAAGACTCTTCCAGGGATGTTTGGTTGGCCCTTGTGACCCCCAAGACGAGACTGGGTGTTCGCCTTAAAAGGAACTGACAAATACTTTAAGTGACCTCTTTTATGATCCTGCATAGTCCATCTATTGCATACTTGACTCCACGTTGTAGAAAAAGTAGACCATGTGCAGTAATATGAGCATTCAGAGTGTAAGCCACTAAAATTGTAGGATGGGTTCACAGTTTTCACAGGTTCATAGTCAAGTGTGCACGTGACCAGTGAAAAAGGTTTTCCTCACTAATCCTCCTGTTCATACTGGTTATTAAAAGAACCCATTCAAATGTGCTTTCAGGGTAAGTGATGGGGGCAAATAAGCAGTCTGAGTTATGCATAGACTATCAAGTGGATATCTGCCACATTTACTTTTAGCATCAACTTCCCACTTTGTGTTTCCTTAGTCAGTGTTTGTGGAGCGAATAATAATAACAAAAGAGGAACTGTACCATTGAAAGATATCTACATGGTTGGACTAATTTGGATGGCTGAAGCTTCATATTAGCTTCAGATAAACTTTTAAGTGCATTTTTGCACAGATGGGGGCTTGTGAATTTTTGCCCTCACCATTTACATTATAAGTGTGAACATGGAAAATGATTATGGCTCTTGACTGTTGTTTTAAGGCAGACTTGAAAAATTGTGAACCAGTCCTTTAATAAATAAAAAAAACTAAAAGTCAGGAGTGTTTTGTGATAACAACATAGTTATTCAAAGATATTGAGATTGTGTAGTTTTGATTCTAGTGTATAAAAATGGGAACGTAATCATGGAGATATTTATTTTTCCAATTTCTACATGATTATCTAATTTTTTTTCCTGGCACCAATGGGGCTCCATAATTACTCTATTTGTACTGTAAAAATAAATGTGAGATGCTGTTCTGCTTGAGTAGGACATTGTAGTGCTCACTAGTGGAAGGTTTTGGGGTATGTGTAGCCCATTTTACCTGCCACCACTTAATACTTTTAATTCACTACACATCATAGTTTTCACTCTACTTCAGTGTTATCTATACTTACTGGCTACTTGCAAAAACAAACATATGATCATATTATGAAATTGGATGCACTGGCTTCACTAACATTTTAAGCATGTATGTGAAATTGCATCCTTTTTACATTGTGGTATCTCTTAAAACCTGGATAACTGAATAATCACTATATTCTTGTTGTGTCAGATGTGGTTTACTGCCACTAGATGGTAGTCTACACATGATCTGTTAGTTTGGTATGGAGGGCTTGGAACTGATTTGACTACCATTCTCGATATGATCCAAACTAATCAACACTGTCAAGTGTAAAGCTGCTTTGGACTGTTTATTTTTTTACATGGCTCCTGGCAAAAATATAGAAAAATATCTAAGGAGTAAACGATTGATAAAAATAATGAAAACAAAACAGCATATAGCAATTGCTAATACAAACAACAAGCAAGGCTTCATAAAACCTTTCAAATCTTTTTGTAGAAGGGGAATACCATGTGATAAAGGTTCCTCTCCTTATTAAAACCCACAAGGTGATGAGCCCATCACAGAAGTTGTTAAATGCAAAGATCAGAGTGAGAAATAACGTGAGGGAGAGAGAAGAGGAGAAGAGACAGGGGGAACTCCATAGAGATAAGCAGAAACAGATAATATGTATATGGCTTTTCATCACAGTCAACACATGTCTCATGTTTTATACTGCAGACAGACTGTACAATCTGCTATGAAACAAAGGACTGCAAAATAGCACTGGAAACCAATGCAGACTGAACACAAATTCAAGTCTCTTTATTTTATAAATAGGCCATCATAAGATTTATCTATAGCAAATATAATTACATGACAAAGGTATGACACAGCAATGTGAAATAACAATAAAATTACATCCACACCCAGAAGGTGAATTTGATTCACCGTCATACTGGTTCATATTCCTGTGAAACTAGTTTGACCACTATGTCCAATTTTTCTCCTGTCCAGCTTCCCTGTTATATTTGTGATAAGAAATCTGCATTTGATGCTACAGTATGTCTCATGCTCAGTAGCTGACATTAACCATGTTACTGCCATTTTAAACCCTGTATGCGACATAAAACGTAAACCAAACTGGCATGTAAAAAACATTTAACCTAAATGTAAAAGGCTAACCAAAGAAGGTAGCAGCAAATGAGCTGTGTATTTGCTGTATTTCTTCTTATGTAACAAGTTTTATCTGTGTAATTACTGCAAAATAAACCAATAAATAAATAAAAAACATAGCTTCAACATGACTTATTACAAACACACACTCACAGCAGTTAAATCTATTTTATAATTTCACACTCTTAACAAAACAGGTATACACTTTTAAATAAACTTTTAGTTGACTAACTTATAAATGCCACCACTCAAGCCTAAGCAGCTTTGATTTAGTTATGTACAGGAAAAGGTGCACGTTGAATAGTGCAAGCTTAAGTTAGAGGTAAAGTTTGATGTTTATAGAAATACACTTATTCACTCTCATGCAGATAATTTAATAAGAGTATTGATACCAATCTCATGGTTGTACAGTAAATAGTAAGCTACAGCTGGCAGCCTGTGAGCTTAACTAGATGCTCACCGTACCTTATATTTAGCAGAAATTCCCAAAATGTCTAAGTATAGCTTTAATGATGCAATGTTCTTCATCAGGCAAACTTTCATGCGAACAAAGACCTTAAAAGTTGAAATGGTACATGATTAAACTTTTGGGAATTGCAGTATTCATGTTTGTGTGTCCTCCTCTTTTTGTTTCACTGCTGGTTTTCTTCTGCACCACTACCCAATTGGGTTCAGATCACTTTCTTTGGTAATGTAAATTCAGGTTATCTTTACAATCCAGCTCATCTTCACATTTTTTCTCATGGGCCTGCTGTCTGTCAGTAGCCTGGAGCAAACGGAGGAGGTGGAAGATACTCTTGTGGTAACCTTCCATCAGTCTTTCTTGCACCAGTGCAAGTGTAGGAAAACGGTGCACCATCAAAGGTCTGCTGCCCTGTGATCTCCTGGTACTCATTCTCAGTACTTGCACTCCTGTCAATTGCCTCCATCCTCTGTTCAGCCTCCATATTAATCTCAGCGTACTCCTGTGACATGCTCCTCTTCTTTTGGAATTTCTTCTTGAGGTTCTTTAGGTTTGTGACCACCGATGGTTTTGTTTCCTGGTTCCTCGCAGGCAGCATGTTGACACCATGTGGATGGTCAGTGGCTGTAGATGTGGATGGCCTCTCAGGTGCAGAAACAGTTCTGATGCAAGCCTGGTTCTGCTTTGGTGGAGGTACAGAGGGCCGAGCAGGGACTTCAGGACGCTGGTTGAGTGGAACGCTGTCAGTGGTAACGTTATATCTCTTCCTGGCAACTGGCACAGGCTTGATGTCCTAAAAATGAAACATACAGCAGAGAAATTTGTTAGAAAATGTAACGACTTTTGAGTATTTTTTTTAAAACATTAAGTAATCATGACAAAATAATCAACAATCAAATTAATAATGGGGAGAAAAATCCCCCCCCACCCAAAGTCTAGCTAATCTGTCCCATCAGGACTGTGTGGGTGTGGTTGGATTCAGATTTGATTGAATCAACATGGTATCACAAAGAAACCATCATGAGTGTTTTGATTTACAGATTGTTTAATCATGATTTGTGCACACAAGTACATGACATCACCTTTTACCCACAGAACCCCATTCACTTCAAACCAGGTTAAAAAACAAAAAGACAAAGACAGGCTAAAATATGAAATCTCTCAAACAAACACAACAACCAAAAGTGGTTTGAGTTGATGATGATATGTGTGATGTACTTCATATAACTGATAAGTGACAAAATGTTTTCAGCCCCTTTAAATTTCAAACTTATTAACATTTTTGTTTTAAGCCAGCATCTTGTTAACATGTTTATTACCAGACAGTATCTAAAATAGTCACTGCAGTCATCATTACCATGGCTGGAACTGGAGTGGTGGTGTTGGAAAATTCATCCTCCAAAGAAGGATAAAGTCTGTTCTGTTGGCTGCTTGGAGACAGAGCTGAAGTGTTCCTTGGGTTATTAGGTCGATAAGGAAGGGCAGGTGGAGTGTCTTCCAGTGCTACAGGGTTACTCTTTGTGGGAGGTAGGGAGTTGTTTGTTACTAAACTGGTGTTAGGGTTCCGATTTCTTTGGGGAAACAGCAGTTCTGCATAATCAGTCGAGTCATTTGAAGCCTAAAGTAAGATGGGACAGAAAGAGAGAGAGAAGAGGACAGAACAGTTTTTGAGTGTTTCCTGTTTGCACAGTGTACAGGTCGCAAGCAAATATTGTGGTTTCTGATGATAAAGATAATTCCGTTTCAACTCCAAACGCATGCACAGTAAATTCGAAACAAAAAGCAAATAGGTAGGTCTGATGGCTCATCATGATTTACACAGTTAAATGAAGGTAACTGAGGATAATACACTAATAGCATAACACTGAATAGTGAGTACAATGAACTACAAACCACACAAATCAATAATTCATGGAGTGACTGTTTAGTGTAGGCATGTATATGCCTAGAATATAACAAAACATTTCCTCACTTGTCCACAAGCGACAGTCAGCACCTCAGTGAAAGGCAAGATGGGATTCCTACGATGAAAGTCCACCACATCCTGCAGAGACCAGTGAGGCCTGTTCTCACCCACAATGACATAATGGCCGTCCTTCAATGCATCAATCATAAAATGTCTACAGCGGTCTGCCGCACTGACATTCAGAGACATGGAAATGAGAATTATGAATATCAGGAAGATTGAACAGGCCAAATCTGTGTTGACTAAGGGTATAAAAGGTAAAATAAAGCTCCATTAATCCTGCAAACACTCACCGATATGAGAGAGTATAGCCAATCCTGCTCTCACTGACTCTGATGAGGAAGTAGCCCGGAGGCTTGGACACCAGTAGTTCCTCCGCAGTCCTGCACATACATTTAACATGCCCAAATTACTACAAACAAAAGCTCCATTCACACACACACTTTAATCAGCAAATGATCATGCTTTTTATTTTGTATAAACAGGAGCTATCATTTGTTTTCTGGATATTTGGTATCTTTAGATTCCAAAGAGTCTTGGTGTTCAACACATTATAAATGTTCATACCACTCGTGCACATAATCAGTCAAATACGACTGTCTGATAAATACTGTTCATTATACTGTTGTCAGTAAAGTAAACATTTAGAGTACATCGTATTAATAGCCAACTTAATGATCAATTAAACAGAGTCAAGAATATGTGCACAGAGTGTGGAGTAAGTATGAATTTGTTAAAAGTAAGAATATGCTGCTTTAAAGTGTTACAAGGACAAAGTCCACCATTCAAGAACTGTTTTATCTGATATTATTGTGTTTAATAAGTAATGTATTAAATGTTTGTCCTCATACTTACTGTAACAAATGAAACCTTGTAGATAAAAGATGCATTGGTCCGGTTTTATTTGTTTTGTTGATCGCTTACAGTAAAAGCTTACTCATTACTCTTTGTTTTTACCTTTTTTAGTTGTATTTGTTTTGTTGTGTCTTACTGTGGTCAAATGTTTTTTTTTTAAACACCATAAAACATCTCTAAACTACTCTTGAGAGTCATTTTATACTTGGGCAATTTACTCAAAACAATCATGGTACGCAGGCACACAAGTCGATATATCTTTTGTAAGTACGATTTTTAAAACATGACACTCCACATTCCTCTGCTGTAGATGGCAGACAGTGATAGACTTTGTAATCTTACTTCCTGGAAATTATCCCATGAAACCATTCTGGGACTACTCCATTTCTGATCACAGAGCCAAGCTGGGAGCCTGTAAACCAGGTGAAAGCATCATGCTGTACTTGGGACTGCTGACTCCACTCCATCATCCTGGGAAACAGCTAATTTAATCCTCTGCTGGGAAATTAAAGGAGAACAAAAACTTATCGGTTACAGAATTGACAGTGTAATGACTCCATACATGAGATACATGTTGTAACTTGTACAAACACCTTCTGGACAAACAAACACAGCAGTACACAAACATACAGTATATGCAGCAGCACAAATCATTTGCTGATGTGCCATTGGTAAAATCCCAATTATTTCAAATCACAGAACAATACTGTATTGATTTGCTGCTTTATCCCTTTTCTATATTCATTGTTCCTCTTTTTACTACACATAAGGTCACAGTATAATCTTTATTGTTCCTCAGTTAAACTTTTATACAAATCAAAAATAGGTTTCAGATTTCTGCCAAATGAAAACACCATAAGGCTGATTCATAGTAACATTTAGCCTTTACACAGTGTTGTACTGTAACTATTGCATCACTTTTTAAAATGAATGTATTACCAAAGAAGTCAAAAGCTGCTTTAATTTGGTCCATTCAATATTTATTGAATTAGTATACGCACTCAAATCATTCAAAGTGAAACTGGTGTCGTCAATAAAAGTCAATCATAGTGCTCACAGCAGAGTTACTCACCTTCTCTGGCAGCTCAGTGAATAATGACACAGCAGGCAGGGCTCACTCACCTGATAACACCTGCCTAGGGGAGGGGCCGAAACTAGTTCCTGTCTTATCAGTGTGTGGCATTGACAATATATTTATATTGGTTAGTAACAGGGACATTAACATGGGTTTACAGCCATATGTGTATACCATATGTTTAATTTACACAAGGTAACACAAAAATTGTTACCATGTCTGAGGTTAAAGTCACTATTCTGTCAGAGTCAGAGGCTTAAGTCTCGTGTTCAGCTGGCATAACATTATATTTACTGAGATGAGGTAAAACTTCTTATAGAGGATTAGTTGTAACTTATATAAAATTGGTTGTAACTCAACACAAGATGATTACGTTTATTAATAATCCATTCGGTCATATCTTCATCTGAAAAGTAACTAAGCTGTCAAATAATACAATACTTGAGTAAATATAGCCTACTTAGTTACTTTCCACCACTGACTTGCCATGATATTAAACAATACTGAATGTAATACACCACAATCTACTTTAATCAGTCACAATGGTTTGTCATACATGATTGATAATAGTAGCACTCATGAGTTTACAGATATAAAATAGTAACTGCCTGGCTGATGATGTAAGATACCAATACAGGACACATGTGCAGAAATGACTTCCATTAATTGTTCTAGTCAGAAAGACAGGAACAGAAGACACATAGACAGGAACTAGCTTAACAATTAAAGTTCATGATCATTGTTGTTGACTTATGAACTGTTTAATAAACTGAATCAGTGAGTATTCTTGATCATACTGGAGAGACATTTCAGGGAATGGGAACAACCAATACAGAAAGTTTTCCTCCCACACGATGATTGTCTTAATAATAATAAAAAAAACAACCTGAAGGTCAAAGTCTTTCTGCCATTACTTCCCTCCATGCAAGCGGAAGTGTTCAGCTCTGAGCCCTCTTCTCTATTTACACAAGTACACTGCACCTCCTCCATCGACTAAAGCCATTTTTCAGGTGATTCAATACCGTTATAAAGTGACTGTGAATGTGCTGACAATTTATAGCTTTTTCTCTGGTTGTGTATTTAGTTAGAGGAGGAATTTAACAGAAGACATCTTTGCTCTTATCATGCCCACAGCCTCAGAAATACTGACTTCTCTTAAGAGACTGCTTAGTATTGAGCTGTGACTATTATTATTACCTTTATTTAAAGTTAAAGATTATTGAGGACTGACTGTCATTTACAATGATGTTGAGCAGTGCTAGCTGTGCCACTGCTGAGCTAAATGTGGAACATTTGCATGTCACAGACAGAAATGACAGTGTTATGCTGAACAGAGAAACAGATTAATTTGCAACACAAAATTTAAGGCTACAGAGAACCAAACCTGACTCACTGGGTCACAAGATTATGATTCTATACAAAAGGATCAAATGAAATGAATTATAAACTTGAAAAACAAACAATTGAGATT
This sequence comes from Scomber japonicus, assembly GCF_027409825.1. Lineage (NCBI taxonomy): Eukaryota > Metazoa > Chordata > Actinopteri > Scombriformes > Scombridae > Scomber > Scomber japonicus. The sequence continues at coordinate 15,703,355 of NC_070584.1, read as the reverse complement.
AATAATAAATATATTTTAAAATAGGTCAAAACTTGTATGTTTGTGTTTTAATATCTCTGCTTTTAGACTCAACAGGTCTTCAACAGTGGTGGATTGTAACTAAATACATTTACTCAAATACTGTACTAAAGCACAATTGTATCTTACCTGAGTATATACACTTTATGTTACTTTATACTTAAGAACTAAAATGTCACTTTTTAACTGACCAAATTAATTTTACAGTTATAATTACTAGTTAAATTACAGTATTGGGTTTTACAGTGTGCTGTTTTTCTGTATAATGAGGCTACTTTTACTTGTGATAATGTAAGTATTTTACTTTTAATACTTACATACTTACGTATGTAAGATTTGAAATATTTTTATATTGTAGTATTGCTACTTTCATACAGAGACACAATCTGAAAACTTCATCCAGCATGAGTAGAATTCTGCTGTATGACAACATACAACAACCAGAGTAGTATCACCACTGTGGTGAAACACATGGACATGTATTGTATCTTAATCCTAATTTAGAAAACATGTGTGGAGTCGCTGCTGTTATGTGCAAGGTGAAAGCAAAATAAATCAGGACATTTAAAAAAAAAAACTGAAGGAAAATAAAGATGGAGTTTACATTAAAGTTATGTAAAGTTTACATCATTTGAATTAATTTATAATATACTTTAGTTTTATTGCTCAATTGTTTGCAAATTTTTATCAAACTGTTCAAATTAAAAAATTCTATTTTGAAATTACATTATGACTGACTTTTGTCCGAGTTTTGTGTCTTTCCAAGAAAGGCAGGTTTGGTGCTCCATATATTTCATATTTAAAACTTTAAAAAGGTTATTAGTTGGATTTTGGATAAGAAGTGTCACCAATGTTAAAGAGTCCATTTCAATACATTTAGTGATAACAATTCAAAGTTAACTATAAACAATAACAGCTTGAAAGTATCCTTCCCGACACTGTTTTACAAATTTAACAGTCAATATGAATTTCCAATGATTACGTTAAAACGTAAAAATATAATAAATTGAAATAGCAGTTTCTTAAGAATCTCATTTTTAATAAATCATCAAAAGTACACATATCTACAAAAAGGTGTAGATCAATAAGATTTACTACAGTACAATCATTGTAGATCTTATTTACAATTGCTGAGTTATTTTATTTCGTCCCCATGAAATAAACCAATCAGCCATGAAATCTAAATTTAGATAGGGAATGCTGATATGTTAACATTGAATTGCCAGATATATAATTAAGAGATTTAATTACTCCAAACAAAAAAAATACTGAGCTCATTTTACTTAACAAATATCAGCTGAATTTTAAGTCTAAAAACTTGCACTTTCAAGCCATGAATTGGCTTAATTTGTGAGCCAGTTTAACCAAATCAAAGTGCCAAAATCTTAAATTAAGCCCAACCGAGTCAACAATAATAATTTTAATCCACAGGTTAACATCTACGCAGATGCAGATTCAATGAATCCTCAGCACTGCTAGAATGATTTGCTCTCACTGTAAAACCTCTGAGGTGATATTAATCAGCTTTCAATTAATATCCTATTCTTACACTTGATCAGCTCAACAGAGCAAACATAGAATTTCGAGTGACAGCAGAAAATAAAACAGCAAGGATACTTTGCACATTTCTAATCTCAAATAAAGCTTGTCAAGTGAAATGTGCAAAGCTTTTGGAGGTTTTCTACAGACCCAGAATGCATAGCTCAGATGCCCGTGATACTGGGCCAAAACAAAACAAGGGATGCTTGGAAAGAGGAGAAAGAGGGGAGGAAATAAGAAAGTGATTGGGTGAGGGTGGGGTGGGGGCATCTGGGGTTCCTAGAAGCAGGGGGGGGGGGTCACATTTCAATAATGGGAATGTTGTTAGAAGTTGTAATGAAGAAAACCATCTCTAGAGCTTCTGTTTATCTTCATTACACTAACTTAAGAAACATGTCAGTGCTCAGGTGTTTTTAGGAAGCCCAGATGGGTTACATGGAAAACTTGTGCATTAACAATTTTGCTTTTAGTTAAGACTTGCAACAAACAAAGTCAACAAATGTTAAGAATTCATCTGAAAAAGCTTTCTTTTTTTTACAGAAAGAACACAAGAAAGTGCATAATCAATAAGAACATAAAAGGGCACTTTTTGGTGCTATGTTTTGTGTCACTGCATAAATACTGCTACAGCACAGCCCCTAACCAAGGCCCAGAAAACTATCATGTACATCATCCCCCATTAGAACTGCCAACTGAAAGATGTATATATGCATCAAACAATCATTTTACCATTGCCAGGATACCTTTTGTGCTGCTAGGTAACTGCTGCCTCCAGGTGTTAAGTTTAGGTATTGCTACTCCACCAGCTGAAGTGTATCAAATAATCCTCCACACCCACCACATCTTGCTGTTCCTAACAACACATTGCAATACCTAAAAAGATAAGCAAAGCAACAGCAAAAGGAATCTTTGTGCCCTTAATATAAGCATACAAAAACCCAGCCTTACTGCAACCGTGTGACTACTTAAGAAACAAGAGTCTAGGCTCCATATTCATTGCACATTAAAAGTGTTCACAAGAGTGGAATGTCTCAGCCTAAGAAATCAACAGAAAGACGTGAGAAGAAAAGGCGAACAGAGGACATATGAATCCTCAGTGTTGATATGATGGGTAATATATGTGCTGGCAAATCTGTTTTACAATAAACAATGTATTTACATGTTGTGTTTACATAGTGCGTGTATATAAAAATTTAGGCCACCCAGTCGGTACACATACGTAGTACAAGTCTCAGAAACTAGTACACAGTTGGGGCTGTAGTCTCGTCACCTTGGAGACACAGGTCACATTATCTGACAGTTGGAGTTTGGACTGCTTTTGGTGTTAATGATGGAAATGGATTGAGAAAATAAGACCACACCAAATGACAGTGATAACAGGTGAAAAAACTCAGAGGCATCTGACCTATTGTACAGATAATATGTCATAGGCAAAGATTATTGGCAGTAAAGGTTTGTTCATTTATAGTGTCTCACAAGGAGTCAGTTTAAAAGTCAATAAAATCTAAGGAATAAGTTGAAACTTTCAATCAAAGTAACAACTGTAAAAAAAAAAAAAAAAAAAGAAGATATCTGGTGAAGTACGTAACAGAGGCCACAGCAGTTAAATTCACTGATGTCGGGGGAAGACTGGTAATCCACAGGAGTAATAAACTTTTCGTTTTGCTACGATAGATAAGCACAAGACAATCAGTCGAGCAGTTGAGAAGGAGGAAGACATGTGAAGAAAGATAAAAGAGAGATCAGAATGTGCTCTGTCCAGTTCTGTCCAGTGGGGGACACAGTTAAGGCGATGGTGGATGCCGACGCTCCCGTCTCCTCACAGGAGCGTGCAGCGGAAGAAACTGCTCTTCTTGGGCTGTTCTGTAATCTTTACTCCTTGATTGCTGCCCTGCGGGTTGTTGCCCTCCTAAAATACACAGATGAGAAACCACGTTCAAATAAGAACAGGAAAAAGAACATTCCACAACCATCATTGATACTATCCATGTTGTAACCGATGTTACCCATCAAAAACAGATAAACTTCCATTTTACTATATCCTTACCAGCTTCTTATCCATTTTTGCTTTGATGTCTCTGGCAAGGGTTAAGAAGGCCTGCAGACAAAAGCAGGTAATCAAGTTAAAGCACATTAATGGCTTTGATTCTGTTTAGGACCAAAGATTTTGGACGGTAAATAGTGGGTTTAACTGAAATCAACAATCTTAGCTAAAATCTAGCAGCTTTTGGGGAAAAAAAAAAGTAAATGAAGCTGTTGAAATGACCTGGATTTCTTTTTAGACAAATGTGAAAGGCTGGAGAACGTGCAGTTACACACCTTTAAAGTGTTGTGTGCTTAAGTGGAAAAAAATAATCATGATTGGACAAACAAAAGTGAGCCTTTGAGTCAGATAGGCAGTGAGAATGCTGTAAGTGTACAAGCACTTTGAGTGGTCGAAAGACTAGAAAGGCTCTATTTAAATGCAGCCCTTTAATATCCATTTAATTCTTGGACGCTTGACTTACAATTCAGAACACAGTCTGTATCTGTAGTCAAGATGTTGTCCCATGATTTTTTATATTGTCTTTATTTTTATATTTTATTTGTATTGTTGTTTCTTTTAAATGTGTTTTTCAATTTCACTAACTCTGTACGGTGTCATTATTATTAGTATTATTATTATTATAGATGGGTTTGAGTAGATTCACTTTCATTTTCACTTGTTAAGAGCAGATAAACACGTTACAAGAGCCTCCAGAAACCCCAAAGCTTCAAGTTACATATACATTAATAGTCATTGTGCAGGTTCACAGTGAGGTAAGCATGTTGTATAGTTACATTTACAATGCTTTATGTCATTATTACTAAGATGGTTTTCAGCTAATGGGGATCCTTTAGTATGCAATCACCAGAGGAGGAGAAGTATTTTTACACCCTGTAAGTATAGTACAGTTGCCTATTTTATAATGGTCTTATGGTCTACAAGCACAAAGCCGTCTATTCATAAAAGAAGTTCTCCCTTGTACTGTGCTAAGATTTACTTTACTCTATGACAATGACTCTTTGTAGACACACAGGTCAAATGTGGTTAGTCTACTTTTTATAGTTAAAATAATAATATAACTTAAGTGAATTTAAATAGTTGAACTTTTGACAATTTTAGACTCTGAAGTGTGAAAGTAAAAATATGTTTTCCTAAGGTCTTATGCATGCAATAATACTTTTAACTATCAATGAATACTAGTAGAAGAAGTGTGAACTCACATTCTCCACATTGATGTTCGCCTTTGCGCTGGTCTCCATGAACTTGATACCGTACTCCAGCGCCAGCTGACAGCAGGAGAACGGAGAGCAGAATCAGCGTTAGTACTCAGACGTAATGATAAAAATGAATAAATATGTACCCTGTGAGAACTTGATTCATCCCACCTTCTCTCCTCTTTCTTTGGACACCTGTCGCTTGTCATTGACATCACATTTGTTTCCAAGGACCATCCGCTCAACATCTGCTGACGCATGCTACATAGGTATCATGAACAGACAGAAAATTGATGTCAATAAAATGTGCTAGATTTATGCAGTCTCTTTAGCTCTTTGTGGAATAGAAGTTAAGAAAAATTAAATACTCAAAAATGCACACAGAACAAGTGAATAGCAATGTGTGCAAGCATATAATAATAATGATAATAATAATATTGTACCTCTTCTATATTCCGTATCCAGTTCTTGATGTTGTCAAAGGACTTCTCGTTAGTAATGTCATACACTAACATGATGCCCTGGCATAGAGGAGAAGACATAAGACAACTGAACAGACAACATTCTTTACACATTTTTTCTTAGCCCATTGAAACAGACATGAAAGCAAAAATAATGTGGTTTTATGCTGTTGAAGTCGACTGTTATTAGTAACGGATCACATGATTTTGCAGCCTCAATTAAGAGCACTGCCAATGAATACCACAGACAACAAAGATCAGTCCCACAGGCATCCAGTTTAACCTGAACAAAAGGAGAGGCTAACAAAAGTACCATGACGATGCTCTGAGCACACCTCTCATTCCCCAGGTGTGTACAACATCTGCAACAACAATGTGAGGTGTGGTTCTTGCCATTTAATTACTAAAGATATGCTATTGTATGAATTGTAAAGCTGACAGTGCAACTTACCATGGCTCCTCTATAGTAGGCTGTTGTGATGGTTCTGAACCTCTCCTGTCCTGCTGTATCCCTACATGGGGGGGAGGGGGGGGGCACATTTTTATAATCAACTTGCAGAATCCAACTCAAATGATCCATGCTGTCCAGTGCAAAGCATCATATTTTCTCAAGATTTAAAAGGATGCTCAAAATCTTTGGGACACTTATAGATTTGCTATCTTTCATACAGCAACATTTATAGAAGAACTATAACATTTCTGTACACTGAGAACAAGTCTGGACGCACAGGGAAACTATTAAACTCATCAAAAGTAAAAACAAAACACGAAATAAATCAACCCCAAAACTGTCTTATTTTTTATATTGTGCTATCACTGCAAAGTAGTCACCAATAAATTCAAGAGCTGGCTGGGTTTTGTTAAAAACTGCTAAACTGCAATCTAGCAACTTCATGGACAACAAAGGACAAGACTTTTGAGATGCCACAGGACACAGTTGTTATTATGCTAACTGCACCTTAAACCACAATGTCTAATTTCCCCCTTCCAAAAGTAGTAAAGACACAGATGTGGAGTGTACACATGTCAGCTTGAGAACACCTTAGACAAAACACTACTAGCCGTTTCCTGGTTTCAGTCTTATGGTGAATATAGCATGAGCTACCTCAGTATTGAAAGCACAGACACAAAGCTTATGTGGATCTTATTTCAAATTTTGTAAGATAGTAGTAAACATATTTCTCATGTTGCATATAGCACTGCTGCGGATATATTAGTACAAAAGCATTGTATGCATTCTGTCAAGAGATGGTAATCTGTCTTTACATACTGCAAGTGAAACCATGAACTCAGCAGTGATGTCAACAAGGTGATACAAAGTTTTTAACACAGGAAGTGATATGGACTATAGTATCAAAGATTATGTTAAGTCTTCTTCACTGGCTCCTGTTATCATAAGTAATTCTTCAATAAAACATTTAAAAACATGCCACTCCAGATATGCTCTCTTACATAAGGTGGCACAGTTTATGATTGTCTTGTTGAACAGGTGTTGTCAGCTCTCTAGTTTATTAGGTACATCCAACTTTAAATAAAACAGTCTACAACAACTGCCCTGCTCTATGATCTCAACCTTTAAGATTAAAACATTCAGTTTTGGAAAGGTGTTGTTTCAACTTTAGGTGATATTGGAAGCTCTAAATTGTGGTGTTGTTAAAATATATTATACTGAGATGAGTTTCTAATGTGTCTTTAAACCAGCCAGTTTAAACTCATCAAATAAAAAAGAGCCATGAGTCAGTCTGATTAACACATAAACCTGGACAATATAGCCTTCATGAAGGCAGGATCAGCTGCAGTGATGTTGTATTAGACAGCATTAGTTAGTATATATTAGTATAATGGTCATCCATCTCTGACTTTTTCCTCTGCTACATTTATCAAGCTTTATTGAGAAAGCATTTGACTTTCTTACCATATCTGTAGCTTGATCTTCTTTCCATCTAATTCTATTGTTCTGATCTTGAAGTCAATACCTGAAGGATAACAAAAAAGAAATCACATTATTCACACAAATTAAGCTCAACAAATGTCATGTGGTACCAACATGTTGACACCACTTCACTAACAGTTCCTATAATGTATGACTTTAGGAGTACAGTGTGGTCCTCGAGTTAATCTACACTTTCTATATCGTGAGTCAAGAGTGCGAAGTGCAGGCAGCTGGTCATATGAGAAATGACAATTAGCCAGCTCACTGACAGCTTTAGCTTGTTAGCTCAGCTTGCTAACAGCCAGTGTATGGTCACAGCTTGGGTGGGATGAGTCAAGGATCATAATGCTACAATCAGGGGCTTTATAAGTATCACAAGTGGTTAAAATAGCATTGACGGATCTGGAAAAAACCCTCTTAACAAGCCGGCAGCGCTGCTTCCTGACTAGCCTCTACAAGATGAATGCTAGCAGGAAAAGTTAGCAACAAATTAGCATGACGGGCTGGGCTCCTCCGGTACCACTTTTCGGGCCAAGACAACCCTGATAAAAACGACTTTTACCCACCTATAGTGGAGATAAACGTTGAGTTGAAGGCATCTTCTGAAAATCTGAATAGCACACAGGTCTTTCCCACGCCTGAATCGCCGATTAAAAGTAGTTTAAACAAGTAATCGTAAGTCTTCGCCATGTTATTAGCTATGTTACTACTGCGGATGTCCCCGCCCGCTGTAAAGGCGTCACTGCTGGTGAGCTGCCTTTTGGTCAAATGAACTGCCACTCTGTGTCGTCGTGGCTACGGAAGTCCTGCTGAATGCGTTTGATTTGATGTCAAGGGTCTCCCGGACTGACGAGGACTTTTATAAGGAGGAGTACTTTAAGTGAATACTGGCCTTAAAATGTAAAGATCTCCTCCAGACATATATTCAGACATACATACATATATATATAAATATATTTATTTATTTTCATTTTTATTTTTATTTTTTTTTAAACCACTGGTTGGAACAATAATGTATTTCCACGAATATATATAAATATATATGATAAGCACATTAAAATCCTTGAAATGTTTCTTATTCATTATATTTCAAAACTGCTGGGCACAAGACGACTCCTACATCACTGAAAAGTCCATTAGAGAGAGTGTGTGTGTGTGTGTGTGTGTGTGTGTGTGTGTGTGTGTGTGTGTGTGTGTGTGTGTGTGTGTGTGTGTGTGTGTGTGTGTGTGTGTGTGTGTGTGTGTGTCTGTCTGTCTGCCTGTCTGTCTGTCATAAGCTACTTTTGGGGACAAATTTCGGACGTCATACAAATTGGGGACAGCTTGTCCAATTGGGGACAAAAGCTGTGTTCCCAACTGGGAAAAAAATGATTTTGGGTCTGTTGTTAAGGTTGGGGTTAGAGTAAGGTCTTGGGGACAAAAAGAAGCATATCTCCTCACATCAATCATTCATTTTAGGATGTCTCCAGAAAATTAAAGTCAAAGAGATGAAGTGATGGAAACATGACCAATTTCAATGAGCGCTTTTCACTTTCAGCAGATGAATATGAAAAATGTCTCCAATAACTCTCTGCACATCACATACATCATTCTGCACAGTGAAGCTCGAACATCCAACAGAAGTAGCAAGGAGAAAAATTTGTATTTTTGTTTTATTATGTTTTGTTTGCGTTATCATTTTATTTTAATATTTTAGTTTGCCTTTGTTTGTTTTTTAAACTTCATGTAAACAACTTGGGAACTTGTTCTGAAAAGTGCTATATATAAGTAAAGGTATTACCTTTATTACTGTCATTTGTGGGGAAACAACCAACTGTTGAGGGTAGTATTGTCTGCTCAGCTGAAATAAGACAAAAAAGTTCACCTCATCACTGCCATCTCGAGTCTATCTTATAGTATATTCTACTCTTTCCACAATGAACCCACAAACACCACATACATATGACAAAACTAATATAATATATTTACATTAAACCCCCTCCCAACTGTCCAGTCAACTACATAGACAACTACACCACAAATAATTACAGATAACATGCAAAGTCACAGTCTGCAACAAAAATAAATGCCGGTCTCATGTAAGACAAGAAATCACCCTAATGCTGAATACAAATCATAAACATGGAAAACGAAAGAAATTTAAACAAAATGGAACAATACAAAACAAAACAAACATCCCAAATGAACCTTATCTTGATCATTTAAAGATTTTTTTAAAATAAAAAAGTCTATGTCTATTTTTATCCTACTAAACTATACATTGCACAGTTCTCAATAATAAAAAATGGACCATAGAAAACAAAATGGAACACATTTTCTGTGATTTAGAAAGCACATTGAAAAATCTGCCCAGTTTTTAGCTAACACACTGTCCAGTTTCTACAATCAGTGGTAACACATCAAATCTCAGCTGTACACAGATCTTTGCTTTTTCTATCAACATAAACAAAGTTGATTTTTTAAATCATTATTTATCAAAAAAAACCTCATCAAACTAATATTAATATATCTTTTGACCAAGCACCAATAATTAGTTTAAATATAACAGAACATTTTTTTATTTAGTGTCCAGAGCCCATACTGTAGCCTAGTCTCAAGCTGGATAGACTAGCATTGAGACGGGCTTTTCTATTTTCTATTTTCTATTCATAGATGTTTTTGACTCTTGCTTTATATTGTTTATAAAAGTAATAATTAAGGTAACGTATGTACTCAACGTTAACCCTTTCAGCCAGCAATATCGGATTTCCAAATGCTGTAGACTCCGCCCACTCAATCTGTCCCGGTATGAATGAGTAAACACACATCAGTCAACAGGTGACTGTACTGAGAGAGGCGCACTTCAGCACTAACGTCGTACTTACTTATTTGCTACTTTCTTTGGACGGAAAAACCTGAGTGATAAGAGCAAAATGCCCGTAAGTGAGATCTTTTTATTTCTCTTTTTCTGGTGAAACAGTGTAAAATGTTAGCAATTGTTACATCAGATTTTGAATCTGCACAATACTGTCGTGTCGCCTGTTTGTTATGAATCTAAAAACATTATAAAATATACGAGAGAAAGTGTTATTAATCAGCTGATAAACAGGAATATAACATTAATTAGCCTTATTATTCTTATTATGTTCTGTATAGAGTTTGATTATACGCAGTTGTTATGGGTGATGGTTGGACTTGCCTGGACATGTCTGTGCTCTGACTAGCAGTTCACCCATCAGACTGAAGAGGGTGTCAGCTTGTTACGAAACACTCAATAAGTGACAATAGCTTTGTTGTTTTAAATGACTAAGTACATGAAATACAATATTTAAAAAAACACACAATCAGAGGTATTATGATAAATGTTGAAAAAATGTGTGCTCTCTATTACAACTGGCTAAGGACCTGATGCACCCCTGTCTGGTTGCTGAGAAGGGAAAACACAAGAAGAAGAGGCTGATGCAGAGCCCCAACTCCTACTTCATGGATGTTAAATGCATGGGTAGGTAGTGTGGACCCTTACTGCACTACACATCTCATTTACACCATGGATTTTGTATATTTTTTTTAGCATTAATAATGTTTTTGCTTTAAATTCTCTTCAGGCTGCTACAGGATCACCACCATCTTCAGCCATGCTCAGACAGTGGTGCCTTGTTCTGGCTGCTCTCTAATCCTCTGCCAGCCAGGAGGGGGCAAATGCAGACTAACTGAAGGTGAGAAATGTCACAAACTGCTCTCTTACAGTTTATTTTCCTAGCTGTATGAATTGATGGATGACAGACATGATCTAAGACAAGTTTTTCATTTTACTACGAGCGTTGCAGGAGTTTTGACCCTACATGGTCAGATTACTTTTGACCTAAAAAGTTTTAAGGTCTAAGTCCTGCTCATTTTGCCTGCAACGTGATGCCTGATGTTTGACTTTTGTCCATCTAGGATGTGCCTTCAGAAAGAAATATACCTGAGCGGAAATGTGCCAAAATACCCATGACGAGGAGCAGCAGGGATCACAGATAAATGAGTGAGAGCCTCACGGTCCTGGATGTTGATTGTACCCTCCAAAGCATATTCTTAGTAGGGAAATCCCCTCTGCATCTGGATAATGTGGAGTTACATCTCACCCCTCCATTGGGGTTTTAAAAAAAGGGCAGAACAGGAATGGCGCTATGTGAGTAAAAGATAGATGCAAATCATGTACCTACATTTTAAGTCGGCTGTGCTTAGAATAAATTGTGTATCAAATTGACATGAAGAGACACTTTATGAAGAGTAGTCTTGACCACAGCAGTTGCAGAGTGCATAAAAACTAGAATCAGTCAGGATTTCTGTAAAACATTTATTAGGTTGACATAGAGGGGGGGGTGTTGGTGAATGAAATATTTCAAAATGGTCTCGATCAAATGTGAGGAGCTTATCATGGCCCTGGCATGAGATGAAACCATGATGACCATCACAAACAAAAATAAAACATTTTAAGAATTTATTGTCCGTGGTATGAGTGTTCTTTGGTCTTGAGAGTTCCCCTGGCATAAAGAAGTGGTGTAAATGAAAGACAAAAAGAAAAAAAAAATCAAAAGCAATACAACTTTCCACATACCTAAAATTATTCTACTATATACAATAAGTATCCATGGTTGATAAAACTTAACTGAGCTTCCAGTGGTTTGGGGTTTAGCTCGCTCATGCAATACCATATATTGTAAATCTAGTAAATATGGGCTACATTATGGCATATTGTTGGCAACGATGCTGATGGTGTAAATAGTCAGGTAACGCTTTAGGAAAGGTACTGCAGGTACAATATGCACAGCGCTCAGGTTCTGCACAGGCTGCCACATCTGGAAGGTGGTAGATTAAAAAAATTGACACTGCACTGTAAATATTCTGCATTTCTTCAACATGTAGGCTTCATAGTCATCAGGAGTTCGCAGAGTAGGTGTTACTTTTAATTAAATGTACAGAGGCCTGGAGTAACTGAGCAGCTACAGTGACTAGGGTAGTTGTCACTGAAACCTTTCCATATGGTCACCTGTCCATTTGACCGTAATGCTGTTTAAACACATACACGTGGATTTAGGAGGATACTGCTGAGACGGGCACAGAGAAGTCAAATGTCTGTTCAATAACTTCATATGACCACTGGGTGGCACTTGAGAGCCATGCTTAGGTAGACTTGAGTAAAACCCAATGTCATCTGTAGCCTATGCATTAAAGTAATTGGACAGGCTTAATGTATGTGCACATAAAAAGTCAAATTGGGCCAGTTTAAGCGGTCTGAGGTTTCTTTGGGTGTATTTACTGCCAGTTGTTTTCTATTTAAGTGGTCAAAATCATTCCAGGAGAGAATTTCTGCAATCACAGCTGGAGATACAAAAGAAGCGATGGGTTTAAAATGACTTCCCATCATACACAAAAAAAAAAAGAAAAAAGTTGTGCCTTAGAAAAAGAAAAAAAACACATCAAGGGACAAGCATTAAGTTAATCCCCCTTTACGCAGGGAATAGAGATTTTACAGCTCGAAATGTGGAATGGAGTCGAACATTAATGGAATGTTATATGACGATCTCATCCTCTCCAACTTCCTCTCCGTGTGTTTATAAGCTGTTCAATTCCTGCAGGGTCTGGTCCAGGACTTGATGCATGCCCAGATTTTCCTCTTTGGCATGTGATAGTTTCTCTGAAAAGAAGAGGAAGAAGACAAATGACACAGTGAACCCTTGACCATCTGCAGATAATACAGCTAACACAACTGTCATGTCATGCTAATTCATTCTCCTTTGTAGATCTGACAAACAGCATCCCTTGCAAAACTGCACAGCAAACTCTTGTACTGGACAGATGTTTTGCATGACTGCTTTGGTTAAATTGTGCCACATGCAAAACATTCAACCACACTGCAGTGTATTTCATGCCATAAACTGCTGACTTTTATTCTCTGCCAGGAGACTGTTAGTTGAACACAGTATGGACTTCAACTTGGGAGAACTTTAACACACTGTGTGGGGTAATTTGTTGCATCAGATTAGATTAGATTGAAATCCGAATGTACTTTATGAATAGTATTAGAAACCATCATAAAAAAGATTAGTTTATAAAACCAGAGGAGGGTTTTAAACGTGTCGAATGGGAGGCAAACGGCATTAATTCACAACAAAACAATGTAACAATAAAATCTCACCTTCATAACATGTCTTGCTGATAATTAGATGGACTATGAACAGTAACCAATTACATAAACTGTGGTTACCTGATAACAGTGCACTGTACACTACATAGCTGAAGTTATACATCAAATGTTTTGCTACCCTATTTTACACCAAGCTATATGTAACTATGAATAGAAACAGCGAACAGGGAGAACAACAGAGCGAATATCAGCAAAGAACAGAGAGACAAAAGCTGCTAAGTAGGAAAGAAAGGTATCTTTAATTATCTTTTTACACAGTGAGATGGACAGAAGGCACATATGATCCACATAGAGAATGTGAAGAGTCTGAGCAGGATAAAGATGCACAGAAGTGAGAAGCAGAGAGAGCGAAAAATGCCAGAGCATCTACAGAGATGTCATGTCATTGAGGGCATGGTCCAGCTCCTCACTAATGGCCTTGTACTTCAGCTTCTGAGCATACAATTCATCTGGAGGTCAGAGGTCGACAGGAAGTACAGGCAGGTGTCAGGGACAGCAGCGACACAAGCAAGCCGTAAAGCAGGCCGAAAACGAGAGACAAATGGAGGAAAAGAGCAGAGGGAGGAGAAGACAAAAAAAATTAGGTCAGACTTTTTAAGAGATGCAGAAATGCTAGGAAGAAAAGAATGATGCGTATCTAATTATGCGCACAACTCCTTTTTTGCAGGGCGAGCTTTGAGCATTTAAGCCTGTACTGAACGTCTCATAAAAGTGCTCCAATAACTCTATAAACACAGATGCCTGTGGTTCAGCAACTAAATAATGCTGACCTAAAAACATCAGAGCACATTCTGTCCTCTTTGCAGCTGACATGGAATAGTTGTCCTTCAGAAACAAGGGTCTTTTTATTAGCTTGTCTTAGGTAAGGAGTTTCCATACATTTGGCAGGAAACCCTTTCCTTCTCCACAGAAAATATTTCCAGTGTTGCTGAAATAGGACACCCCTTCTGGGATCTATGTCAAACTGAACTATGTAATTGTGCATGTGTGAATTGAGATGTTGGCTCCATCAGAATTAGTAAGCTAGTAAGCCCATGACCTACAGGGACGTACACTAAACTATTGGCTTGTGGTTCACCAACAAACAGGTCTCCTAATTACTAAAACTAAAGGCATCCTTAGTTCCAGATAATTGTTTTTTTTTCATAAAGTTGCAGACTATGTGTCATGCCACTGACTCATTGAATATTTAGCTTTAAAAATATTTAAAAATGTGAGTGGCACTGATATCATACCTTCCAGGTCATCGATGGATTTTTCCAGTTTGGCCACTGTCCTTTCTGCAAACTCTGCACGGGTCTCAGCCTGACAGCAATAAAGACACAGTCAGTCATAACTCAGTGAATTTTTTCTGTATCATTAAAGTGTCCTCATTTATGTGTGACATTGCTGATTTGTGTCAGTCTTAAAAACACAGTGTGTTTAAGTCATCAGAGGGAAAAAGCTTCTTTTTTTTTTGCTGCAGTGAAATCTGTGAATCTCAAAGTCATCATCTCACCTCCTTCAGTTTGTCAGTCAGAACTTTGATCTCCTCCTCATACTTGTCTTCTTTTTCTGAGTACTGTAAACAGACAGAAATGACATTACTAAATCAGTGGCAGAAATACAAATACAAGCTCAAACAAGCTGCGTTCAGCTCTTAATGTGTAACACATGAACGCACGTCAGCTAATATTCAATGATTGTAATGGCTCCAACAGCTCTGTCACCACTCTGCTCCACTTTTTAGAAGAGATGTGTAAGAAGGGAGGAAGTGGCACGAAAAGAGGCCAGGTGTTGGTGGGAACAGGTTGTACTGCCATGCCAACCATGGCAGGCCTGACTAAACAAATCAAAAGCATGTATTGCTAAAGCAGAGTAGTCATGTGGTGAGCCTGGCATGCTGTCATACTGCCTGTCTGTGCCTGGGGATGAATGCAGCCAACAGGAAGAATGTGCTGCAGGTCTCTACTGGCCGCTGGTGTACAGCCATTAACCTACATGTATGAAAAAACATAATCTGTGGCTAATTAGTTATGTTGTGGAATTATTGTTTGTTTGGAGATGATGTAGAGTTGTTTTTTCCCCACAATTACATATCGTAGGAGTTCAGGTCTTGAACTCTTGTCAAGTTTTCATCTAAATGACCTGAGGGGAAAATAAATGGCTGGTTTGTAAGTAGGGTCTAATAATACACAATTATAATGGAGGTACTGTGAAACAATACTCTGGGGATGTGGTATCCCTCCCTAACAACAGCTCACCTAAATTACTGTCCACTGAGCCATTAGAGCAGGCCAAATGATAGGATACAGGGAAGTGGAGACCAGGTCCGGCCCCTGGTGCATACTGTGGGGGATATTTAAGTGTGTGTTTGCGAAAGAGAACGAAAAGAAACTTCATAAACAGTCAAGCAGACTCGTCGTACTATTAGCCAATATGATTAGATTTTACCACTGATGCCTCTTGATAAGATTCATTTACCTTTGGCAGGAAAATTTGTTGTTACAGTGGGTGAGTGCATCCCAGACTGGTGTAAATATTTAGCTGACGTTTATTTTGAACATCACTGAATAAAAACTTCTACATTTCTTGTGTGAAAAACTAAAAAACATGGAGGATAGTGCCACACATATTACTCTCTTGCTAACTGACACTCACCTTCTCAGACTGGGCTTCTAAGGACTTCAGGTTGTTGGTCACATTTTTCAGCTCCTCCTCCAGGTCACTGGCTTTACTGAGGAGAGACATTCAGACATATGCTTAGGTTTGAATCGAGGGAGACAGGTGAGGTCCTGCGCATTATGTGTGGTTATGTTTATGCTTTTGTTTGTTCCTTGGGTTTACCATTCTGAGAGCTCAGCCCTTTCTTCAGCTCTCTCCAGCTCTCCCTCCAGGATCACCAGCTTGCGAGCCACCTGGAAGGAGAAATATGGGTGATTTTTGGTGCGAAATTTTTGGACTTTAATTCAATTCAACACAATCAGAAAGACAGAAAGTTATAGAGTAAAAATTCCTCAGTGGTGGAGTGTGTCCCAATTAAAAATGTAAGCCCACTTCATTAGCTCTAATTGTCAAAGTCTCACCTCCTCGTATTTACGGTCAGCCTCCTCTGCGATGTGTTTGGCTTCCTTCAGCTGCATCTCCTGAATCTCCATCTTCTCCTCGTCCTTCATTGCTCGGTTCTCTATCACCTTCATCCCTCTGATTGATTACATACAGATAAGCTTTCAAAAGACACGCACACAGGAAATCATATGCTTAAATACACAAAATACATTTCCAATACTAAAATGAAATAATAAGAAAAAAGAAAAAACTAACCGCTCGCTCTCATCCGCGGCCTTCTCAGCCTCCTCCAGTTTCTGCAGTGCTGTGGCCAGCCTCTCCTGGGCTCGGTCCAACTCCTCCTCCACCAGCTGGATCCTACGGTTCAGAGCTGCTACATCACCCTCGGCCTGAGAGGAGAAATAAGGTGGGGGAGAGAGAAATTTAGTCATTCATTCAACTTTAAATTATCCAAGCTAGTCAACCCTTCCCCCCATTCCTCTCTGTAAAACAGGAAGAGAGGGAGAAGGCACAAAAAGGGCAGCAGAGGGACAGAAAAAAATCCATGGTTTGAACAGAAATAGGGACAGTCAAAAAAAGAACAGTAACCTGAAGCTTTATTTTAAATGTTTGTCCAGCACAATCAACACTGTGCCACACATTAAAATATATGTCATATATATATTTAATTTGCTATTTTGTATGTTTTGATGAGACAAGTATCAAAGCTTATAAAGAATGACCCAAATTACTTCATTTCCAGGACCACCACTACTATCAAGACGCTCATCAATTTCTAGTTTCCACTATTTTTAAAACTAGACTATTACTGGTTTTTAGGAAAACTTCAACATTCACTGCTTCAAGCTTCATAAATGTAAATATTTGGCTTCTGTAGTACTCTATGATAATTAAATATATACATAGATAATATAGAGAAATATACATAAACATAACTCTTTATCTTTCTGACATGTTATTCACTACTAATCAATTACTATGAAAATAATCCACAAATTTGATAATGAAAATAATTGTTAGTTGCAGCTCTATTAAATTTAAGACATTCTCCCTAAGTTAGGAAACAGATTGTATTACTTCTCACCTTGGACTTTCTTCCATGTTGTTTAGTGTTTATGAAAAGGAGATATATTCAAGTCTTACTACTGTATTCACTTGCTTTAATGCTTTAAAGAAAGCTGTTACCAGTGGATACAGGAGAGCACATTCTTCATATATACCTTTAAGTACAATCACCTGAATATAACCCTGGTGCTTCACAACAGGGAGATATTTTGCCTTATCACTCAGTTCTGTCTGACTCTGTACAGTCACAAATTCATGCTAATTTTCAGCTACAGCAAGACTGAATCAACATGAAGTCGTCTCACAAAAAGTGAACTGAAACACATTCAGTTCCATCTGCACCATGGTGATACTGTAATCTTATTCTTTTGTGCTCTCTGGGGCGGCTCGTGTTTCTCGAATCAATAAGCGCGTTTTTAGCTGATGAATAATAAGTGAAACAGAGACAATTGGAGGTCCTTGGAGGATCATCTGTAGAAGCAGAGCCTGCCTGTAATAAATCGACACAACTAACGACTGCTGAGTCTGGCTGGAAAAGTGTAATCCTTCATAATATCTGAAGATCGCAGGACTTTAGATATGAATGAAATGATTATGAAAAGTCAATTTCCGGTGACTGTGAATCCACAACTGGGCTGAGCAGGGAGGACAAATGGGCTTCTTCTCCTCTGCTCTTGGTAAACAAAGGCAGAGAGAGGAAAAAAGAGAGTTAACAGACAACTACACAGGCATTTCCTCTCAGTTGGCCAGGGAGTTTGTCCAGCCACCACCTAGTAAGGCACATTCAAACCAGAAACCAGCCCAAGCCTCCATGATTTGACTCAATACAAAAGCCAACAACAAAGAGACTATGGGGCAGCTTAATATAACTGCACTTTTGAACTGTTCATTGAAAATGTGAGTATTCAAGCTGAGAATTTCCTAAACAAACAGACATTATTCTGTACACAGTTACAGGGCAGCAGTTAGTAGGTCAGTGACTCATTAGCTAGTCATTCAGTCCAGGAGTCAGTTTGCCAGTCAGGGCAGTAGGCAAAGTGTCTGTCCCTTAGTTCACAGGTTGGCGAGTCATCCTGCTACTCATTTGGTGAGATACAGTTGCTAAGAGAGACAAAAGAGGAGGGCTGGCAGCGAGCATGAAAGGTAACGCGGCAGAGAGAAACTCAGTATGAAAAGCAGTTATTAAGTCTGTTTGTGTTGAGAAGAAATAGACTCTCATTCCATTCTGTCATAGACTCGATATGTCAGGAAATGGTTTCCTGCTTGTTGGCAGAGGACACACAAGCCTCATTTTTAATTTCTTAAGATTTTTTCTCCATGTCATCTTAAACTGCTGCTGACTTGGTTGGAGCCAGTCAGTCTCTCTACCGCTGTTTCTCTTTCTCTTTCCCCCTCTCTCTCTCTCTCTCTCCCTCTCTCTCGTTTCTTTTTCATCATCTCCCAGGTCCTGCCCTACTGCACCCATTGCTACCAGGGGAGGCTGCTGATATGAGACAGGAAATGTCTGTCGAACTAGCGTTGACGTGTGTTAAAAAAGCCGGCACTTGATCGAGGAAAACCTAACCCAACAAGGAATGAATGAAAAGTTGTAAATCGGGCCGACAGATTGAAATCACATCAGCAGCAGTCCTTTACACAGGCCTACAGCTGTCGACACTGCATCTGGCTGCTGAGAAATGTTGAACAGAATTAAACTGGAGCCTGAAATAACAGATATCCTTACTTCCTGAATCCTGAGTGAAGCAATGTACTGTGGAGAATACCGTCTGTGCACAAACAAAACATGCTATTCATGAACTTTAGGTCAGCTACACTGGGCACATCAGACGCTGTAATGCACTTCCAGACACGCACACAAACACACACTGCAAACATGCAAACAGACACTCTTATTCTGTCAGTCTCTACCTCTCTCAAACATACACACACACATAATTACCAGCTACAAACTAGGTTCATTTCCTGCCCAGTTAAAAGGTTGGTTGTCAAGCAACACACAAACCAAACTCTTGGCTGATACCACTATGGTGATTGTATATCTGCACTCACTATCAAATGTGTGTAACCTGGTGTCTATCTGTCATCAGAATCAGATTTATTTGAGCAGAAAGGGGGAATCCCATTATTGACAAAGAGCCTTGTGTCAAGTAAAAAAGAACTTTCTCTCATGCCTCTAATTCACTGAGCCATGTCCACAGAAGAGCTGAGCCTTTCCTGTAAATCCTCAAGATACTGTTGAATAAACTAGAAAATCGTTTAACCTATGTTGGTTCAGCTACAAGTCAGGATACCAACACAAGCTGCACAGGAATCATTAACAGTGGATTGACAAACCTTTACTACAAGAACACATACTAACTTTTCAAATGAGGATCTTGACAGAAAAAAAAAGTGACAGGAAGTGAGCTGCCCACATCCTTTCATTTCCTCTCATGCTTTCTTTCAGAGCTGGTATTCTCTGTCTCCCTGTAAACGTGCCCCTTCCTCAGCACCCACTTTGCATTCTCCAGCTGCCAAGGACGCACGCCGCCTTATATGGTAAAACAAACTATGGAGAATGTTTGTGGCGGAGTATCAGGAAGATTGTGGTGCACTTACACACACACACACACACACACACACACACACACACAAAGTTTGCACAGCTATCCTTGTAAGGACACTGGATTGACCTCCATTCATTGTGGACCGCCTAACCCAAAACCTAACCATAACCAATTAATCCCTAAAACTAACCTTCACCTAACCTCAATTCACACCTTACTAGGGACCTTCACCAGAACCTCAGAAACCGCGTTTGGCCTCATAAAGATTTTGGTCCCCATGAGGACTACTGGTCCTGACAAGGTCAGTGTGTATACTGGAAAAAGTCCCACAGAGGTAACAAAAACTCACACACATATATACTGCACAATAGCCACTCTGCTCTTAGCATAGCTTAATATAGCACAGTGCTTTCTAAGGTTAGTGCCTTTAGGGTATTTAATGTCAATTTGTCCCCACTTAGTAAACAGTTCTGCAGCCTGACTTAAAGATACAGCACAGTTCTGCTGGGACTGGTTTAAAAAATACCTGAGTGTATTACATGTATTAGAGACAGGATCAAGGACAAGTGAAAAAGGGATCTAATTACTAACTGATTCCAGGGCAGTGGGCTAATGAGCCGCACACTGCAGTTGGGGTCCAGGGGAAGTTATTCCTGACACTGCTGCTTGCTACTCTCAATGTGAATTTGTATGTGTGCAAGTGTGTAATCTTTTCCCATAAAGATCTGGCATGCAAAGATGGCAGCATACAGTATAGGACAGTCTGTCATGGAGGAATGATATGTAAAAGAAGGTTGTTAAAATTCTGGGCAGGTATCACAATGAGCTCTCTTTAGTAATCTGCCACCTTTTCTCTACAGTGTGCTTTCTAAATTTCCCACAGATCTAGAGTTGGTATGTTTCCCAAACTATACCTACTAACTGTTTAAAGTGAAGCCAAACTGTTCTGGAAACTTCATAAGATTCAGACAGATGTTTGTTTTCAGTTTCTGTTGGAACTTACATAAACCTTCTTGACATTTTTTGGAAAACAGCAAAGTTCTTAAACTATGTGGTCTCTCAACAAATAGAGGGCAGGTGATTTTAAGTACCCACAGGTCAAGTAAACATCCTAGCAATAAAAATGTTTATATGCTTCTTTCAGCCACACTAGATGCCATTTCCATTTCCACTCTGCAGTACTAGCACAGACATGCTATCAGAGGCAGAGAGCCTGTTGTGACATGAAGCAATGACAAAAATACCAACAATTAATTGTTCTAACCAAACCTGCCCACTTTACAGGGAGAACATGCACCAATAAACAAGAAGCAGACTAACTTGTTGGATTTTAAACCCTAACACTGATACATATGTAATATAAGCGCAACATAAAACACATTTCCACTCTCTAATTGCAGCTTAATGACTTCATGCCAGCACTGACTGTACAAATATATTCTCCTCCTTGCTTGAACTAAATTCTGCAACCTTGGCCTGAATAATCAGTAAAGCCACAAGCCACTAACATGGGAGTGTTCCCCAGAACGCCAGTAGTGACTGCCGATATGCATCAACATGTGTTATATTTGGAAAGCTGAGCTATTCCCAGGGAGAAAGTCCAAAGAAAATAGTAAAACCAGGAAGCAATTCTTTCCACAGAATCTGCTGGAGACTGCTAGAGGCCCAGCAGAAAACCACAAAAAACAGCAAACAGAAGACACCTTTAGTTCATTTTGACAAATCGAAGAGCTGAGGATAGTTGTGCTTAAGAGAAAAGGAGAAATTCCCCAATTTTACACATCAAAGTCTGTTCAAAGGTCTTCAGGAGCCATACAGCATTTGTGAAAAAGTTGTGTAAAAGGCATTTGTGGCTCCAGGGGGAGCGACATAACATCTGATAAACTGCCATAAGTGACATCACTTGAGGTTGTGTCAGCTGGGAATGAAGAAGTTTGAAAATGGAAAAAATCTTGGAGTGTGGCATTAGAAAGAAGTGAGGTTAACAGACCGAGGACAAGTAAGATAAATACATGGTATAAAAAAGAAGGTCTGTCTGTTTTTTTCTGCATCCATTTTCATCCTTTTTTTATTGAACTAATCATCAAAAGTCTACACATTATTATAGGAGTGCAGTGCTAAATCTGTGAAGAAGTCTTATAAGATGAGCTACTATGTAAAACTACTTCAAATGAACTGATGTGGACATTTAAAATGTGTTTAAAGTGAGTTGAACACCACTAACTGTAATATTAAATAATGTAGAAACTCTATAACCAGTGTGCACACTAATCTTCCTGTTGATCAGGGCTGGAGCACAGGGACAGGAAGTGTTGGGAGTAGAAGTACAGGAAGTGCTGGACCAGAGTCGGCAGACGACATCCTGGGAGGGGCAGCGGGAGGGGTGGGGGTGGGTGTGGGGATGGGAGGAGGCTGCTTCTCAAGGCTTATTATACCTCGGGTTGAGGTTTGAGTCCCACTTCTCCTTTTAATCTGGTTTTAGATATAGATCAGTAAACCACATACTGTATCCCTGCATGCTATGTGGTCAAATGATCACCATGACTACCGTTATGTTTGTCATAGACAGCATGACTGTACCAAACATGATCAGCCTTCGAAAAAGGATGATTTTGTGCATTTTATGGATTTTTGTCCTCATTACTGATCATTGGTGATATATTTTTTTTTATTAAGTCAACAAACCATAAGTGGTACCTGGTTGATCTGTGCTGCTCTCACACAACTCTCTGGGTCATACATGAAGCAAATGATTCAGACCTCTGTGGACCCTTCAAACACCAAGCCAGCATAACTACTGTGAAAAATGAACAGCTCATTAAGAACTATAGCTTAAGATAAAGCAGGTTAAATAAGTGTGTCTAGTCTGTGTCATGTCTCTGTGATGTTACAAAGCCTTAAAGCATTATTGAGCGGTTGAGTAACGTCTCCGGAGGCGTCAAAAACCACACTAGTAATAACATAAAGCAATTACGTTTCATTTTTAGTGCAAGATGTGGTTGGCTTTTTTTCTCTTTGCCTCCACATTTTCAAACAGTGATTCATTACCTTAAAACACTCAGCACGGGTCCAGTTTTGATCTCCCCGTGCTCCGATGAAAGAGTTTTTGTGCTAAGGAATCACTCCAGGTTGCTCTAATTATTCACATATGGGACCACACCAGTCCGCCACACAAACGCACTGCTCTAGTTGACTTTGAAAGCACAGGGATTAAGATATGTGACAGCTGAAACTGCTTTTACTCATTAAGGCTGACAGGGGTGAAATGGAATAAGTCTATCCCAAAATGTGACATAGCTGCTCTGAAGCTGATCATTCCTTATGTCTAAAATACAGAAAGGTGCAGTCTGAAAAGTCCAATTTGGCAGCCAAATTCTGCCACCAAAGTCTGTGCATGTGTCACTACTCTCAGCTCTGGTACAAATACTGTTCTCACGCCCACCCTTTACATGCAACACATGTGACATAGTGGCCTAATTTAACATCAGAAATGAATTAAGAGGTGTGTGTCTTATCCCACAAGAGGAAGAGGAATATGAACAATATGTTCAACCAGAGCACTTTTTCAACAACCATGCAGCTATTTTTGAAATCTTGCACCACTTCATTCCTCAATTATCTCTACCTGCGTCAATGCACTTGAACTGAACTGACTTCACATGAAAAAAAAAACAAGTATTTGAAGTCTATTAGAGGAGCGAAGAAGTATGCAATCATACCGTCTCCCTACATAACAGATGGCTCCACATTCAAATACTTGGACTGTCTTTTAACATTATTACTAACGTGACTTATGTTAATATACAAGCTCACATCAGAACTATTGTCCTCAAAAGCATAGTAAACGCCCAATTGTCAAATTAAAAAGGTAGCCCTGTTATCTAATAGGCAGCCTGTAACAAAGGGGTAAGTCCTACAACAGGCCTGCTCCTTTCATCATCTCAGCTCCCATATCTTTACAGCCACACCTTCCCCTCCCACTCTCCTTGAATCTCCCTGCTTGTCCTGTCATTAACCAGCTCCTATGCAAAGGATATGGCACCGTACACCATAAAAAGTAGCATGTGAAACAAGTCAAGACTGTGACCCAAATGTGCTGCTAAGCAATTTTCTGTACTATTCTACCCTTTTCTGTGTGTAGCTATAAAACCCTGATGGGGGAAGAGTCAAGAGACAGGCAGGTGACAGAGCTTGGTGGAAACGGATGAGTCACTTGCGACACTTAATCGAGTCTGCTTTGAAAAACCACACACGTTTGTGGAACTTCAACAATGACTTGCCCTAATTACAGACTTGGGTGTGCAACTACTGCTGATACTGTATGTCGAAAGGTAACACATGAAAGTTTTTTTCAATGTATTTTTGACCCCCTAATAACAGGGAGGGCACACCTTTAGTCTGTACCCTTTATTTTCCTGCCGTCAGAGGAGGCAGCTGCTGCTGGCACACATCCACTCTGCTGAAGTGCCACTGAGCAAATCACCAGGAGAGAGAAAAGTGAACATTTCCACTAGAGCTTCACAACATTATCCCATAAATCTGAATGTAGGCAGCTCTCAAAGCTGATCAACAGCTAATTAAATGAAGCATTGGCCATGATTTGCAGTAATGGAAAGCAATCTGGTGGATCTAATTGATTATAAAAACACACATTCAATGCTGTCTACGTGGTCCACATTATTCACAGTATTTCTTACAGAGGCCTGTGAATCAGACATCACTGAGCATGCGCACAGACCTGCAGGAATCCAAACTTTTTTTCATTACAGACCAACGCCTTGCATTGTGGCACAATCACGCCCGCGAATGAATCAATGACATTCACGCATTACTTTTTAGAGCCACAGAGGCGAATAAGAAGAAGTTATATGTATGACAGATTAGATCTGAGCGCTAGAAAAAGAGCAGGATTGGGAAATAGAGAAAAGACGTTCCAAAAAAGAAAAAAAAGGGAAAAAAAAGAAGATTTGACTGTCTCACTTTCTCTCGGAGCTCCCGTTCACCGTCCAGCTCTCTCTGCAGGACCTGAGCTCGGTCCTCTGCGTCGTCGGCTTGCTGCTGCAAACACTGAATCTTCCTCTTCACAGCATCCAGAGAGTTCATACCTGCCATTGTTGACTGTTTTGTTACTTAATTTAAGACTACAGGTAGAAAAATCAGTTAAGACTATTTCTGGCTTGTGCAAACAAACAAAACGCAGGATATTAGCCCTGCCGCTTATTTGGTGTGTTGATATTTATATTAAGACGCGGAAAAATACTTAAATCGTTGTTTTGAATGAGGAAAAAACGGATGTCCGTCCCGAGCCAAAGTCTTAAGGAATGTAAAGGAGTTGTTCAAGTGCAACAAAAGTTATATAACCAGGAAGTGAGAGTGTCCAGGTGTTGTCCAAATGTTTCCTCTGGTCGGTAGGAATGAAAAGCTCATGAGCAGTATTGAAAGTTGTCCGCAGGAATGTGGCAGTTTGTGTCCGGACACTTACAGTTTGAGGAGGAGGATTGAAAAAAGGCTGCGCGGTGAGAAAAGCAGAGAGCGCCAGACTGTGGAGGCCGGAGGAGGAGAGAGATGATTGGGACGATGAGGTCAGAGAGGGCGGGGCGTGTGTGTGTGAGCGAACGTGTGTGTGTGTGTCTATGAGCTGATTTTTGGGTCAGTGTTAGGTTTAGGTAAGTGGTGGTTAGAGTTAGGGTAAGTCTACAAGAAATGAATGTAAGTCTATGTGGTGTCCCCAAAAGTGACCTAGGTATGTGTGTGTGTGTGTGTGTGTGTGTGTGTGTGTGTGTGTGTGTGTGTGTGTGTGTGTACAAAAGCTGATCCCTGTGACTGATGTGATCACTGCTATGAGACTTTCAAGGGGACAAGAAGGAAAAACATCAGGATGAATGGCTTTCACTTAGTGTTCATTGTTTAGACGCCACTCACAAACATTTTTTAAGATGTGTTATAAATAATATTATGTGTCTAATATGGTTTTGCCATGGTTTGATTAACTCATTAAAATCCTTAAAATTACATCTTTTCCTTATCCCTCATTAAAAATTCCAGGATATGCAAACGTTTAAAGGGACAGTTCACCCGAAAATCAAAAGTGCATATTTTTCCTCTTACCTGTCGTGCGGTTTATCCATTTAGATTGTTTTGGTGTGAGATGCAATGTGTTGGAGATATTGGCCTTAGAGATGTCTGCCTTCTCTCGAATAAAATGGAACTGGATGGCACTCGGCTCGTGGTGCTCAAAGCACCATAAATACGGCAATGAAGGTGATAGGAAGAAGTGACTATCAGACCTTGCAGTCTATTTATGAACAAACTGTTGTTAGGCAAGCCCAGAGGATAGCGACCGAGCCATCCCATATTCTTCATTTAGAATATGAGCTACCCTCAGGTAGACGATATAGAGTCCCTAACTGCAAACTCAACCTAAACAATGCTGCTTAAGCCCGAAGATTGTGCAATAATTTTATAGTGCGTTTATTATGGTGATCTTTTAGCATGTTTTTCCCATTGGTGTATGTATGCGTTGTGTGCAATGTTATGGGATATGTGCAATACTGGGATGGTATGGCTGATGATGTAGTGTTTGTTGTCATTGTGGCTCTCAAGGTATTTATGGCGCAGTTGCTGAGTCCAAGACAAATTTCCCTAAGGACAATAAAAAAGTATATTGTATATTGTACATTAAAAAAACTCAACAGCAATCGCTCTTTTTCAGAAATTATGACTGTGAGCAGTTTCTATAGGAACTATTTTCTTTCGACCGAACTACACCCACCAACTGTCTCACCATGCAGAAGGAAGTGTGCATCTCATCATGGTCGGTGGGTGAAGTTTGGAAACAAATCACAAATCAAGCTAGTAGGCACAAACCTAAAAATTGTTTTTTCAACGAGCTCAGAAAACGTTCCACTTTTTAAGCAGATGAATATGAAAACAGCCTTCAAGTGTCAAACTCTGCACATACATCATTCTGCACAGTGAAGCTCAAATATTCAACTGGAGGAAGAAGAAGGAAAACATACTTTTAAGTTTTCACCCAGCATTAGAGCTTAATATGGAATATGTGTCTGCTTTTTACAACATGCCATATAGGATGTATCTGTGGTTCCAAACCTGGACGACAGGACCCTCCAAATGGGACACAAGATCAATCTGGGGGGGTCGTGTGTTGCTACAAGACAACATTTTCTCAAATATTTTCTTTTTCTTGTAAAATGCCAACAACTTTAACCTCTTAATGACTGTAAATTAATCACAGAATGAAACATAACTTTTTGTTTAAGATACTCAAAGATCACATAGGAGATGTGTGAGCTCCCTTAGCTTTAAAGGATTGAAAGTCAAAAAGTTTGGAAACCACTGATTTGCTAATATATGTATCATATAGTGCTTGACCAATGTAAAAGTCAGCATTATCTTCTTACAGATAAATCAGTATATACTGTATGTCAGCCAATAACCAACAAGAAATGCAAATATACTTATACAAAAGATCAGTGTCACCATATCAGTTTGTTCACCCTAGTTTATGTTTCAGCTTTCAAATGGCTGTCTCATATTTTGGCCACAAGCCTTTAATAACCAAATTTAAGAGATCCTTATCAAATAATGTTTGTTTATGTTTAGTGTAAATGGGTTTTTTTAAAGAAGCACAGCCAATATATTGTTAATAGTACTGTCAAATATAAATATTAGTATTGCTTTTAAAAATCTTGTATCAGTTGGGTTATATAATCTTATATTGAAATAATATATAATCCTATTACACAATGCTTACAGTCAGAGAAATATTACAATTCAAGTTCATGGCTGCACAGTTACATTAGTCTACTATAGTTTACACATAGTTTTAGCCATCATTTTTTGTTTGGTACTGTACTTCATCTTTACTACAATTTTAAATTAAACAGTAATAATAAGATTGTTTTGTACAAAACGCAGGGCTGAAGAAGATGCCATAATATGACTGTATTTATCTAAATCTTGCCTGTATTGTCGGATCTAAACTGTTCAAGGAAAAAAGTAATGCTTTTAAAACGACATAGTTCATAGTCAGTTTAATTTGGCTTATGTTGGTATTTCAAAGGTTGTAGGAATGTGAGTTTTCGTCAAACCTGTTTTCTCTGTCACTGTTTATAAGCAGTGGTATGTCAGTGGTATTTCTGGTGTTTTGTTTTTCAGTAAACTACAGTTTAAGACTCTAATATCTGACCAGCGAATGAATAAAACATTTGACATAAAACCTCCAATGAACTAACCACATGTTTATCACATTATTGATCTTCATGATTTACATAATTTACATCATTTTTCTATTGACAGCCCGCTTACCTTTAGGAAAATCAGTTTTATAGCAAACATTTATATGTGAAATATTATTCATGAATGTGAATTCATGAATGTATATTTTTGAGGAAGTGTTTGTCTTGTGTGTGTGTGTGTGTGTGTGTGTGTATGAGGGGGGCGGCAAACATACATCATTTACCACCTGCCTGCTCATAGATGATGTTTACTGTGTGGGTGTAAATCAGATTTATGCTCAATCTTTCATGTTTCACTGATAGCCCTGCCTGTGTTTACCCTCTCTCCATTTCCCATTCACATGATCAGTCTTTAAGCAAACAACGTTGAGTAAGTATAAGCCAGCAGATTTCAGCTCAGTCCAGCCCAGGTTGAGCTCAAATTCAGTCCTGCTGTTGAGTGTGTGAAGAGGAAAATCTCTCACAATCAGTCTGTTGATTGGGTCTCTCTGTCTGATTTACCCCTTGCACCGGAAAAGCTGGAAGCATTGATTTTATTAGACACTGGAGTGTGGGGCTTTCTGTTTGCCTTAGCTGCATTCCTGACATACCAGATCCCCCGCCTGCTCTCTGTTTTCTCTGCCTGGCTGGCCATCACACCACAGTTTCCCCCAAAAAAGTAATTGTTGCCTTGGAGAGTGGTGCTATCATTACCTGCACTAAGTCTATACGTGGTGCCATACTCTTCCACTCTCACCACCTTTCCTTTTCTGCAGCCAGTGTCCAGATATTATATGATGGTACAAGACTCCCAAAGACAGACTCTTCTGTCTGATTACTTGAGCTGGCAATGAACTGTTATGACCTAAATATCAGCAGAATCACAACTGCTTGCTTGTTGGGGTCTTTGGCTCACTGTTCTGCTTTCCCAGCCCCCTCCAGGTTTCCAATCTGGTCGCGCTCACTGTGTGAATTCAGATGCGTAATGACTTGACTGCTGCCTCTAATAAGTCACATGTGGAAAGGGAATTCATAAAAGTGGAGTAGAGCAGTTTTAGTGGATGGAGATTTTGGAGTCACTGTCACAGTAAATACATCACAGCAAACACCCTTTTTTCAGTGGTGGATGTAACTAAATACATTTACTCAAGTACGGTTCTTTATAGTTTTGAGGTACTTGTGCTTTACTTAAGTATTTCAACTTGATGCTACTTTATACTTCCACTTGTCTCCACTACATTTCAGAGGGAAATATTGTACTTTCTACTCCACAACATTTATTTGACAGCTTTAGTTACTTTTCAGATGAAGATTTGACACAATGGATAATATAAAAATCTTTTAAATTGCAACACATTGTTAAAGATGAAACCAGTGGTTTCCAACCTTTTTGTCTTTGGATGTCTTACAAAAAGCAGTGTATGGTCGGGGCCACATTTCAGATGTCTATGAGTTGTTAACAGCTCCACCAAATAGTGATTTTTCCCTCTAAAATTCTCACATGGTTTCATTTCTATTAAATGTTCAATTTCACCAAAAAAAATAGAAAGTCTTAAACCTGAAAACAGATAATCATCTCACAATCCCTCAGATTTATCTGGTGATCCTTTGGAGGGGCCCAACCCCGAGGTTGGGAACCACTGAACTAAAGCAGCTAACTGTATATAAAGTGGTTTAAACTAGCTCCACCTCCAGCAGCTACAACAGTAACATGCTGCTTAAACACTGATGCGTCACTACTAATAATCTAATGATGGCATACATAATAATATACCATTGAGAGAGACGGAATAAGTACTTTTACTGTAATACTTTAAGTATGTTTTGCTGCTGATACCCATGCAGGAATTTACTTGTAATTACTTATTTTTATATTGCTGTATTGGTACTTTCGCTTCAGTAGAGGATCTGAATACTTCTTCCAAAATAATAAAAGTTGGGATGCTTAATGTCTCTTCACTGATACTACAGCACACCCAGCTACTCCTACTCACACTTAAACCACAACTTCAACAAGCACTTTTTCCAGGGGCCCACTTGACCCACTTTACATGTGTTGCTTCTCAGAACTATTCTCAGAGTTTATTTAATCACTGTGTGAGGATAATCCAGCATGTCTCGGCCTCAGTCTCAGTGTCTGTATGTCAGACACTTCCCTTTTCTTTGTGTGTAGTACAACACTGCATTTCCCTGGGATATCCTCCACAAGACTCAAACAATACAACATCTTGGTGGCAGCTGGGGAGATTTCTTTTTCCATGAAGCTTTTTCTCTGAACGGTTTGTTTAGTAATCTCATTGGAATGACTTACTGCATTCTGATGTGTTGTTATTGAAGTGGGATTTGACTGATAAATTGAAATGAACAGGATTTTAGCCTTATCTTCAGTATTAATGATTCCCTAATAAGGCCCGCTATTTTTGTGCTTTGAATGGATTTGAGTTCCCTCTACTGCCTCTCTCTCTCTCTCTCTCTCTCTCTCTCTCTCTCTCTCTCTCTCTCTCTCTCTCTCTCTCTCTCTCTCACACACAAACACACCCAAATGATAGAGGAACAACAACTGACAGATATACAGCACAGTGTGGTCTGCAGTGTTGCCAACAATATAAAATATGATCTTTTTTTCCCAGATTGCAACTGATTAGCCACAGAAGAATGAATGGTCTAATTTTCTGCTACATTTAATTACTGTGTATACAAAATGCTCTCACAAACATGACAACGAGTTTGTGTTTGGCATAGAGGACAAAGTCACCCTATTATAGTATAATTGCATAATTGATTCATAGGCTCCCTATATGAGATGGAAAGTGTGTCACAGCAGTGGTCCAAACGTTTTTTGTTTGTTTGTGACTCACCACAGCCTCAACAGACAAGCTAGCATAGTCATAGATTTATATACTATTAATTACATAAAAGTGGATATTGTTGCAGTGTTTTTTTCATACAACTGAATTGTCATTGTTTTGGTTGCTTTGGTCAGGTTTGTATGTGTACAACTACTTAGACTAGCAGAACCTGGAGCATGCAACCATTTATCCATTAATTTGATCTATTTCATTAGTTAACTTATTACTTACTAGTTTTCAATTGCAACATGTGGTGACAGGTGACTCAGGTTTATTAGAAATGTGATCATTATTGTACATCTGCGAATCTACCTATGCTATTTATCGTCCTCCTAAATAAGAATATGGTAATGTATTATTTTTAACCAGTTTCTTTAGTTGAATTTAGTTGAGTTAGTTAGCTGGATCTTCAATGTAACAGAAATACTCCCTTGGGTACATGCATGGTTGGAAATCACCAACACAGGCCTACAGTATGACAGCAAAGCTATCCGTTTGCATTTTTGTCATCCTAAAACTGCTTACACAAGAAAATTATATAACATTCAATCCATGTCATATTTTACGTTTATATAATGTTGACATTTCTGATTGGCATTCAAGTCTCAGAAGTAAGCAGTAAAACCCTGTAAGATGGACAGAAAACATGAAGACAGTCCATTTTGTTACTGTAGAATGAGTGTAGTGAACTTGCATGATGATAGTGGTCTGTTAACCTGTACTGCTCTGGTTTGTAGGACCAGAGTGAATGTGTGCGTGTGCGTGTGTGCGTATTTGTGTGTGTTTGGGGTTACAGTTTATCCATGTGCTCATCTTTCAGGAGTGGCTGCACAAGAATGTGACGGTCTCTGAAGTGCTCCAAACCATTCACAGTGGATCAAAGTAAACCCACAGCTGGTGCTGACTTAAAAACTCCAGCTGTGGAATAATTGGCTCTACTTTTCAACAGGGCCATGGTAACGCGAGTGTGTGTTGATCGATGTCAGGATTGGAATGAGCAAGTAATCAACTTTCAGGAAGTAGAAGCCTCTTCTCATGATCGTTTTGCATGTACAATATTCAAACTCAATGTGAAACAGAGCTGTCCCATTATTGCTGTATATAAAAGGTGGTTTATTTTCATATCATCAGTCAACTGAACTGAAAATCAGTTTACGCTGATCTTCTGACTCTTTGTGTGTGTAATATATGTGTGTGACTTTTCACTCACGTCTGCAGCCTTCTTCTCAGACAGTTCCAGTTTCTCCTGAGCATCTTTCAGGCCCTCAGAGAATTTATCCAGTTCATCCTCCGTCTGCTTCATCTTTTTTTGGAGGTCTAGCAGTTCCTCTTCCAGCTACAAAAGAAAACACTGTTAGTCCAGTGCACTACACTGTATCTGGTCAGTGTCTTTAACCAAAATTCTATTTTATTTATTTTTTATTTTTTGTGTCCCCCCCCCCCCCCAAATTAACCCACCATCCTGTAATGACCAGTTGTGCCTGTGGACTGAGATTCTTGTTACTATTTCCATTGGAGATGAAATCTATTACAACCACTTTGTTTGTTGAAAATACTTCTAATAAATACATAAACTTCACTCTAATAAACAAAGGATCAATATACTGAAGTTTACCCTCAAAAGTTTCAAAACTTTAAAATGCTTGTTTTGGTTCAACGTGGCTTTACTTTGTCATTGTTTGAGGTTCTGTAAAATTCACTGTTGAATGTGTGATAGTTTTTGTAATAATTTTAACTAAGCTCAAGGTGACTTATTACACAAAATATTTCATGTTATGTGATAATCACATTCACAAATATGTGTTGCTTTGTTTGACAAAAACTGATAAACAGTATCTTATCCTATGGTGACCTTATTTTTGGGGTCACTTACACCTCAGAGAGGTCTAACTCCCTGTTAGAACTCTTATGAACTGTATAAAACAAGCATACTGTACAAATTATTTGGGATTTGGGAGGTGTGGTGCTCCGTAAGAAGTCCTGACAACACCAATTGTAGATTTGAAATATATGAACATCTATATTTAATCATGTTTTACATCTGACACCTCAAACCAAAGCAATGTGCCATTCTACACATTTGAAACATTTCATCATTTTAGAATAAAAAAAAAATTGTCATGTTGTCATGAAGTATTAAGTTGATAAAGCAAGTGTCATGAGGGAAATGATGGATCAAATACATTTGAATTTCTTTGTTTTTCATGTGTTTGCCATACTGTATGCAGTCAAATAATGATTCTGTCTGAGGGGACATTGTTGAGGACAAGGTGTTTAAATTCAAACTGGTGATAAAGCAGCAGTGGCTGATTTGTAAGTCTAATCACGTTTATGATGTTTGGGAACGCTTAAATGGTAATGGTTTATTACCAGTCACTCATGACATGGACCCTGGTATGCAGAGCCTAATCCTCTCTCTCTCTCTCTCCCTCTCCCTCTCCCTCTCTCTCTCTTTCTCTCTCTCTATCCCCCTTTCGTCCTCTCTCTCCCTCTGCACACACATACACTCTTTGGGATAAGTGTTCCCCTTAATCAGTGTTCCCCTGTGAGCTCATGAAGTACGTCTGATAATCCAACTGAATTCCACACTGTCACCCTCTCCTGCGTCTAAAAATACAGCTGTTATCAGTGGAAACACACAGATGCCTGGAACCTAATGTGAGAGTGTGTGTTTGATATCCCAAATTGTGTGCCTACTGTGTCCATTTGCATGCTCGTCATGTGTGTGCTGTCTCTACTGTGTTGGATACACCTGTCAAATGGACTGTACAGATGCTCTATTTGGGCTCTTTAGACTGATACTGGAGGGTTGGATGTAATCACTTTTTTTCCTTCCCTCAGACCAAAGCCTGATCCTGGGTGGTCTGATCAACTGAACAGGTCAACACTACCTTCAGGGGCTCAGCCTCACTGTAAACAGCATTAATACAGACCCATTGTCTTTTGCATTCAGCTCATGTTGTTGTGGTGTGGTGACTTAGGTACTCCTCTAGACTATATTGGTGTCAGATGGCTTGTTCCCATGGAAAAGTCTAGTTTAGCGTTGTGTAGCAATCAACCAGTTTGTATAGAATTGAGTGTTTTACATTAAGGATGTTTCAAGTTTTAAATGTGTTCCTTACTGAATGGTGATTTTTTAAAATTAAAATTGAAATTACTTTTAATACCATTTGTTCTGATACCAAAAAGCAACCTCTTCTAGTTTTGAGAGTTTATCCTGAGAGCCTGTCCTTGTAAGGAGTTGTTTCTGTTTCACATACTGACACAAACTTTGTTGAATTTACCATGAAGACTCGTCATGCCAAAACCAAACTAAACCCACTTCAAATGTTTCCAAATTGCAATACAGCAAAG
The DNA here is from genome assembly GCF_027409825.1 of Scomber japonicus. NCBI lineage: Eukaryota > Metazoa > Chordata > Actinopteri > Scombriformes > Scombridae > Scomber > Scomber japonicus. Next base: position 15,668,896 of record NC_070584.1, on the reverse strand, counting down.
TAAATTAGCTGTGAGGAATGTAGTATAAATAAATGTGAAAAGTGTTTGCAGACTGTATTTCTTGAAGGTATGTCTGGTATTTTTATCAATGTTGTGATTAGCTTAAGAAGTTGATAAAGAGAAAATCCTTTAAGGAAAATGTTTTGTCTTACACTGGGTCTGAGTATTTCTTCTACAAGAAAAAATATTAATTTTATATATGCATTTTTAAAAATGTAGTCCTTCAGTTGCAACTGATCAATGAGCCAAGAGGTAGCAAATTGTTCCTTGGATGTTTTCTAGCTATAATTTCTAAGCCAACATATTTGGCATTTTAATACCCAATCAAAACCACTTTGTTTATTTTGCTCTACTGTCATCGACATCACTTCTAATCCATCCATCCTTTCCTTTTTTCCCTTTTTCTTCTCCTCTTGTATTCCCACCTGCTTGCATTTGTCCTCTGCCGCCTTTTTGTCCGTCTCTGCCTGCTCTGCACGGTCGATGGCATTCTCCTTGTCCAGTTTCAGCATCTGCATCTTCTTCTTGATGGCCTCCATGGTTGATCAGTTGGATTTCCCTCTCTGAGATGATAAAAAGTAGCTTCAAAAGCTGAAGTCTTGTCTCCTGTTGTGCTGAGATGTAGGAGATCCTGTCCTGCGTGCAGCAGTGGAGGTAGGCTGAGTCCAACAAAGCTGCAGAGAAATAGAGAAAGAGAGAGAGGGAGAGAAAGGGGGAGACGGAGAGAAGGCGACAGAAATTGTTGTGAACAGAGATGTAGAGTTGAGCCCTATATGGGTAGTCATTTAAAGTGCAACAGAACCTGCCTCCAGTCGCGGATCGCCTCCTCCTTCTCACATGTTCTCACCCTCCCTCCCTCTTTCTCTCCATCCTCTCCCTCTGTCACTCCATCCATCCCTCCACTCACCACTCTGCGTCCACTCCATCCTTACTCACTGACTATCACTCGCTCTCTCGGACACACACACACAAACACACACACTCCACCCTATCAAACCACTCATCCAAGGTCTTTCTAAGGAATGATCTGGCTGCTCCGCTCCACTCACTCAGTCCTCAACCGTGGCTGATCTCCTTATTTGGGTTGCTGAAGATCAGACAAGAGAGAGAGAGAGCAAAGCACAGGTCCTGTTTCCACATTTAACCTCGTGTCAATGGATAAGCGTCCCACTGGCATGCAGCACTTCACACTCAAGGCCTTTAAGAGTGTTTATATTAAAGGATGAGAGAGTGAAATGCAATTAGAGGGAGGGAAATTGTAAAAGTTGTAATGTCAAAATATTAAGGCATTAAAGCTTGAAGGTGTTGCCTTGTCACATGTCCACTGTTATGTCAAAGAGACTTAAATAAACCAAACAGAGGCCATGATGTGGTTAGAAATAACAACCCAAAACAATCTGGTGTGGAAAACAGATGCTAACAGAAATATTTAGGGATTAAATTTAGGGATTACATTGTTTTTTTTTTCTTTCAAGGATTAGGTTTTCACACTGTGCAATTCAATTCAATACTTTGTGATGTAGTTGGATGCTATTGCACAACTTTCTCACTGTGTCTCTATCACCTCATCACTAACGTGTTTTGTTTTTATGGCTATGTGATGTAATTCAAACCGCTTCTGTTTGCTCAGTTCAAGTGTTATCATCAGGGAGAGCAGGACAAAAATGTTTCTGGAGCTGTGAGAAGTTATGAAACACCTTCTGAAATTTAAGCTCTGAGTTCTGTGCATCTGAAATTTGAGTTCGTTGAGTGAGGGATGAAACCAGACTGAGAGTTTTTTGGGAACAATGGAGACCAGTGTCAGAAAGAAAGAGAGAGAGAGCGAGCGAGAGAGCCAGAGAGAGAGAGAGAGATGTAGAAAGATGGAAGGCCCTGATGGGAGAGGATCCAACTCACAGCCTCTGTGTATTGGCTTTTAGCATTTTGGCAGCTGCGCTTCACCAGTCTAACCAAGTTCAAAATAAGGAACATCGCTCAGATAGCTAGTAAACCAAAAAGTCTGTAGAAGGATTTAAAGAGAAATGACTCTGAAGAGCAATGGAACAACACACTGCAGCTGCAGTCTGTAGATACTGCTGATGAATGCAACAGTTAGTTTCAATAGTTTCCTTCATCAGCTCCCATGACACCTTACTAGTTTTCTTTTATTTATTGCTTTGTCCACTCTTGTGACAAGCAGGTCAATAAAGAGATTTCAATTGGAAGTGTATACATTACTTAAAAAATAAGTTGCCAATTATCAATAATGATACTTAAATCCATAAAATACACAAAATTGACAGCCTGTTTCCTTTTTTGAAAGCTGCCATGTTTAGTACAGTCCTGCTGCCTTCACAAAACATAATGGTAGTCATGGTGATCATTTGACCACATTGCATGTAGGGATATGGAATGAGGTCTACCGATCAGTCCCTTTTCTTCCATTACGTCACCTTAACCATTTATTTTTAATGATGGGAAGTCCACTGTTACAATGAGAAAATATTATAAAAAATGGGGCTACTGGAACAGGGAGGTAATTTCTGATTGTGCTATAATTGGACCATACCATAGTTTACACTGTCTAACAGATACATCCGTGAATGTAATCTCTTTTGAAAGTATTCGATTGACAATCCTCATTTCTATTGTTAGCTATGTGTATATATGCAGGCCATAATGCTTGACTGCGACTGTCCAGTCTCAGCTGTAACATCTAGCTGTTACATAACCACTGGAGCCATAATTACAGCCAGGAATGTGCTTTTGGGTATTATCAAATGCAAGACACTGCATTTTATATGTGAAACCCTACAATACATCACTATTGCTGACATTCTAAAGCATAGATGTTTAGGAGTATTAGAGGCTTTGCAGCTACAGATGTAAAGACTTTATTACATAATTTAACATAATTTATAAAGATCAGTTATGAGCAGTGGTATGCAGACCTTTTGACCAGGCACCTCCCTGCTTCGATCCATAATCAGCAAGCATGAACGTCGGTGCTCCATATGGCTTCCAAACATTTAGATACTAAAGTCAGGAAATAGTTATCTACTCCAAAAGTGTCTCCAATCAAGTTTTATTGGGAGTTAAGTTGTTAAATACAGTGCACAGAAACCCTGCTGAAACTCTACACTTGAGCTGTTTGCAGCCACTGATGTGAGCAACAGCTGTCTGCACTGTTGATGTGGAGAAGTTTGCAAAGCCAATCCGCAACCCAAGTGTCCTTCAAATGCGGAGCAGGAGAGAGACAAGCCAGGAAAAAACAACTGGATGAGGAGAAAAATATCAGCTTCACTTTTCTGGTCAGACAGGTAATCTGTACAGTACAACTTGGCTCATAATCAGCTGCAGTGTGGTGACTGGCAGCTTTTCAAGGTGACTTCAGCTCAAACAATGGTTAAATAAGGAGCAAGGGCACTGTAATGTTGTTGGACTGCTGTAAGCTGTTGTGACTGCAGGGTGGAAACAGGAGCAGCAGCTTGAACATGGTGTGTTCCTCCATGATAATTGCAATAAAGAATGGGAAGATTAATCTAGATGAGTCTTAACTGTTGCATAGTTCCGCTTCATGTTATTTACTGTAAAGCTCACACATTATAGCACAAATTATTAATTACTGCAGCTTACTCCAGCCCCCTTCAGCTCCCAGCCTGCCCTTGTGCTGTGCCACCTGTCCCTTGTTGTCTGATTAGTTAGTTTCAGAAGTCTCGGTCGAGTCATCTGTGTCTCTTTATTGCCGAGCTCAGCCAGTTTTTGGTTTTTAACTACACATCCAAGAATAAAGATTTTTTTTCTTCAACCCTGCTTTTGCTTTCAGTCTCTACATTTGGGTCCACTTTCTCAGCAACTGTGACAAACATTTCAACAGTTGTTGAACACAGGATGTTTCCTACTCTGCTGACAAGTCCATTCTCTGTGTGTGTGGATTGGATTACGCTTCTGTAAATTGTATAGTGAGCCATCAAACTAGTTGTGATGTCACAAATTATGCTTGTAGCTACACGCCGTAAACTGTAAAGGATTTCCTGGACGGGGATTAAGTCCAGTCCAAGACTAGACTTGTTTCTCAATGGATATTTTCACATAATCTTGTCTTTATTCTAGGACTAGTCTTAATCTCTGTCTGAAAAGCTGGACCCAAAGATTTTGACACCTTCAGCAGATGAATGTGAAAAAAACCTTGTAGTGTCAAACTCTGCACATACATCATTTTGCACAGTGAAGCTTAAACATTCAGCTGAAGGAATAAAAAGACACCTTTTTCAGTGGGCTTTAAACAGGAACTTGTAGGGAAATAAAGTACATGCCTTAATGGACAAAACGTAAGAAGTGAGATCTGGGAATGCATATTTTACAGTGTGAATGTGTTCAACAGATTTTAAATAATTAATAATAGTGATATTAATAGTGAAGGTATCACATTTCGTGTTCTTTTCCTATAAGAATCCACTTCTGCCCCGCCCCCTGAGTGTGGAGCTGAAAGTCTCAGTGAATAATTCATGGGTAATTTTATGTTTTCAATATCCTCTCCCAATGTATGTATGCTTTTTCTTACTGCTGCTCAGCCACAGAAATTCTGCAGCGGAACCCAAACTAAACATAGAGATATTTTACAAACTCAAGTTGAGCTGTAGCCAGCAAAAGTGTTTCTGATTTATGATGGAGAACGGAGCATGTCAAGGAGGAGCAGGGAGGACGCTGAGTTGATGTCCTGAGGCTTAAAGCTACACTGAAAGATGTTTTTGCACAACTAAAGCTTTTGTCCCTCAAGGAGAAACCGTTCTGTTATTTGTATGCGTGCAACTCCTTTGGCCTTGGGGAGGAGACATACCTCATGACTCACCTAGACAGGACACCACCTGGACTCTGGTGACACAGACAGTGAAGCAAACCCCTCCGTAACATTTTGTCTGTACAAGTAGAAACACATGTTTCCTGTATGACGACAAGCTTCTGCATTGCCTGTAATGACGTCATGGCCCACCCTAATCACTCTTCCTACATACACACACCTCATTTACAGGTAGCTCACAGATGTTTAGATCATAGCTAACCAATCAAAAGTGAGTTTGCATGTTGGAACTTCTCTGTGCTTCTGGGCAAGTAAAGCACATCATTGTTGGTAGTATTGATGAAGTGTAATAAAAACACAATTGCATCAGATATCAGAAGGCTTATATTCAACTTTCTTGCCCCAACGTCATCATTTCAGAAGTTGTTCATCTGTGCATGTGTAATGAACCAGTTGCTCTGATGAATGTGTTGTTGTGCACAATTTGAATGTAATGAATCTCGTTCAAATGGGCGAGGCAGGTATTCTGATTTGTCGCAATTATTTCCACCATCTTTCAAGAAAACTTCTCCAGGTTAATGTGTCTATAATCAGAGATAATGAGTCAGTCAGCTGACTGAGGATTGTTGTCGAGCCAAGTCGAGACAGAAACCTGCAGATCAGGTTCAGATGGTGAGAATTCAATCAGGGAGTAGAAGTGGTGAGATCAGTGAGAAACCTTTCTTTTTCGGAGTCTGATAAGTGTACAATGACCTGAACCAGTTCACACATTCACTTCTGATGGGTCCCAAGATGAACACAATCAAATTATTGTTTTAATCAATAGCGACTGAACTTTAGTCTGGAACATGTGGAACCCTGTGTGTGAAATACCCAGTGTAGTAACCCTTATCTATTATTTACTATAATGAAGATGTTGCGCAATACACAATGTGATCCAATATTTGTGAATGTCTGATTATGCAACAACTTTCTCAAGTGAGAACAGTCAGTACTGGTGTTTGAATGACACGTCACACACCTGTGGTTCGTGACAGACGAGGAAACTGATTACACACAGACTGACGAGAAAATGTATGTCTAATTTTATTTGTAAGTCATTGCTCATAATTAATCAGCAAAGTACGAAACTACTAAGTGCTGAAGAAGATGGGAATGTGCTCAAAAAGAACAACTGATGTAATACCATCACTTTAATTCAATCCACTTTGCTGTCAATAACAATATTTCTGTGGTCTTTCATGGTCTCTTATGAAACATGTGGTGTTGCTGATCACTCAATGAATTCAACCCCTATTACATATAATTATTCTCATTGTAATTAAATGCAGTAATAGTATTCTTTACTACTTTGTTGTAAATTATTAAATACTACACAGTATGTATATATTTTTCTATTGTCAATCTCAGTTGTCCAAAAACTATTAAAAGCATGTCAATGAGCCACACCGTCACACTAGGAAAGACACCGTGAAGACAGTACTGTTAGTTTGTTTCCAGCTCCAAAGACTAACAACAACGATCATATTTTCAGTCTCCAGTGAGTAGTCCCGTATAATGCTGACACTACTGTACATGCCTGGGAATGCAGTTCTGTTTACAGAGCTGTACTAGTTTGGTGTCCTACATATTGCGACCTCTCGACTTTGTGCTATATTGTACATTTCTCAGAGAACTTCAGTATATCTGCTTTCCACAGAACTACTTTCTGGAGACTGAAAACGTGATGGCTATTATTAGTCTTTGGAACCGTTTCTAAAACAAACTAACATGACTGTAATAATCATGGTAAAGGGTTAGAAACTGAAAACACGTTTGCGTTTTTGAACAACACTAGAGGTGTATGGCATAGAGGAATAAGATATATCAGGCTTTGAATGTACACACAGTACTTGTAAGGAGGATCAAATCGTTGTTGGTTTGGCTCTGCATGCAGAGATTTGTTGACAATAAGACAAATATAGAAAACCGCCAGCCTTATCCTTTTTAGTGAACTGAGTTCATGTTAGTACCTTGTAAATAGCAGCTCACTTAACAATCTCAACTCAATGCTTTCGACTATATAACACAGTTATTAACAGCAGACTGACTTGAGGAGCATCAAATTAATCTACTATTAAAGGTCAGTAAGGGTTGTGTAATTACAAGGAGAAGGAGAGAGATAGAAGGAATCAGACTGAGAACAGTATGTGATAGTTATGACTTCATGCTGACATGGTGGTGACACACCAGCAGCTGTAGAGACCTTATAAGGGCAACATTCCTCATTCTCTGTCTGACTGACTGACAGGCTAACTGACAAGCCGACTGTTGAGGGAGAGGATGCTGGCAGTAGAGGCGGTCAGCAGCTTCAACCTCAATTGATCCAATAAAGTCGAAGTTCATTATCACTGCTCCACACTTCTTCCCTGTTCGTAATCCCTCTACTTTTTTTCCTGTCTCCTCCCACACTTTACATTCATTCCTCACACCCTTTTCCTCTCTTTCCCACTTCCTTCTCTTGCCTGCTGTCTTTACTTTCTGTCTCTCTCATTACCTTGTTTTCCTGTGTGACCGTGTGTTCACCTCCTGTTAAGTAAGGAGGTCAGTGTGGATTGCACATACACACACACACACACACACACACACACACACACACACACACACACACACACTGTGTACATCTGGCTGTAGCTGGATTTCACCACTTTGTTGGGAGTGTAAAACGAAAGGCGTGTGTGTGTGTGTATGTGTGTGTGTGTGTGTGTGTGTGTGAGTATGTAAGTGGGAGTGACTGAATCAGCCGGGGTGAGTGAGGATGAGGATGGGGCCGGCCTCCAGCTCTAGAGTCAGAGAGAGGAAAGCCCTCCCACAGGAAACCAGCACTCCGCTCCACATGGCCTTTTAAGGTAAAAAACTCCCCAAAACTCTTCTCGCTAGGGAATAGGGCTAAGATATAGTCACATTTAAAGCTACAGAGAGAGCAGGTTAAAAGCAGGGTGGAAGCCTGTAAGCCAGGAAAAGAGTTTATGAAAAGTTAAACTGAACAAAATTTGAACACTTTTAATCATAGAAAAAAACTTGATGATGATGAAACATGAAAGAAACATTTCCTTCTGTTTTTGAAAATCAATTATGAATTAAGAGTGGAGCCATTTTCATGCAGTGGAGTTAGTCATAACTCACATTTTCATAACATTTTACTATCAGAGCACACAGTAGTTCTGGTCATGACTGTATTTTTATGGCAGAGGCAGTGACCTACTGCTCAGAGATGAAAAACATTCTTGTTGTCTGTCTTCTGTCTGAGTCATATTAAGGGGAGAGGGCTGTGGGAAACAGACCCCATGCATTTCTTCCGCCCGGAAAAATCATCTAGCAATTTAAAGTAACTGTAAACAAAAGATACATCTACAAACTAGGTCATTGTGGGAAATAGTTTTGTATTGTCAAGAGAATTACGCAAGATTTCAAATTAAGTTTATCTCTTTTGGAGAGTTACAGCCAAAGCTATATAGATATACAGATAAAGTGTTAAAAATGAGCTATCAAGAGAAATGTTAATATACAAACATTCATATGTGATGCCTGGATAATTTCTTTATGACCTGTTCTCTACTATCTCTAACATTCCTGATGGACTGTGTTTTTTTACCTTTTCATGGATGAAGCTTTTCTGATAAACTGATCAATATTCATGCAAGGTTGGAAATATTAGTCTGTAAGGATTTAAAGAGTGACGCTGATATTTGGCAGCTTTTGGCATGTTTATAAACTGTCTGTTGGTGGGATACGATTGGCAGGAAGACATAAAAACAGGTAAACTGCTGGCAAAATGTCATCCCACCTCAGCTGTAACAGGTAGCCTGACTGTGTGGCACAGGCTGTTTTCTTTTCATCTCTTGTGTGTGTGTGTGTGTGTGTGTGTGTCTGCCCCTGACAGACATTATACTGTGTGACTCCTGCTCCAGGCACTGCCCCAATGAGGCCATGACAACATGTTAACTCAACCCTTCCCTTTATTGCCTTCGCCATCTACAAATACTGTGTGTGCGCGTGCGTGTGTCAATGCTTTAGCGCCGCCTCATCTTGCCTTCTGTTATCTGGCCCAACATTTGCCTCTTTGACATTGTTCACAGAAGATGTGTAAATAAAGATCCCTGTGGTTGAATGGATGTAATGAGGGCCTGTCTTGCACCAGTTATTCAGTGTTTATCACCTCATCACACTCATTCATGAGAGAGCTGACAGGGTGAGAGGAAGGAGATATAGAGCAGACCTTTTTTCTGCCAGCCGTGGACATAATTTAGGGGACAGACTTCACTTTGCATGATAAAATGGAAAAAATATGCATTTTGAAATAATGAATAAAAGTATATTCTGAACATGAATGACCTCAGATCTTATTATTGCTCAATACATATATATCTGTAACGCATTCTTTCTTGAATCTCTATCTCAGCAGCTTCACCTTCTATCCATTTAGCATGTATAGAGTTGTATTAATTTGTATTTGTCATGAGGTAGCAATAGCATTTAAGCCAGTTTGTTAATCCAGTATTCACTTTCCTATTTTCTCTCTTTTGGTCTCCACCAACTCTTAAGGAAAATATCTGACTTTTTAGCAACTAAAAGCTAATAATTGTCTCTGTCTACTGTTGATGCTGGACAGGTAGATTTCACTGGAAACAGCTGCCTGCTGCTACTGGAAACAAAGTTGATGAGAGCGGTGAGAGTAAACCAAAACAGTAAAGTTGCGGGCCGTAAAACCAAACCAATTAGCATAAACAGGCTATAAAGTTCCATCTGAGGGAAAATGCAGAGTTGTGTTATAATTCTCTGTGTATTTATCTCTGAGAGTAACCCCTTCAACATCACACATAGTCACAGGTAAAAATATTGATTTGTGCAGCTTATATTGTATATTACATGCTGCGAGCTCAATTATCAGATCATATTGTGTGTATATACTGCACTTTTCTTTTTTAATCCTTATCTACATAGTATGAAAATAGACACCAAAGGTGATGTATCCAAGGACAAAGCTGTTAGTATTTTAATAAAGCCATATTGCAGAGGTTATCTACACTTAAGAGCTCATGCAGGAAGAATGTTGGATGTTATCCCGCAGCAACTTTGCTGATAGGCTGCTGATAGCTGCCAGCATTGCCCAGCTAAGTGAACCATGAGGTTCTGTTGTTGCCAACATAGTAATTCAGGGTCAAAGGTCACTGTATGAGTGATCAGCCTTCAAAAAGGGAGACAAAAAGGTGAGGACAGTACATGGGCGCTGTGTGGGAGTCATCCCTGCTGTATAAGACTGTGAAATTTCACATGAAATGGTTCAAATCTGACAGCTGTTACACATTTGCATTTTGTGTCAAGCTCCTTATCCAGACTCTGGTCTTACTGCAACTCCCTCTTGGCTGAACTTCACTCTATCCAACCCCAGCAAATCATCCAAAACACTGCAGTCTGCATCAACTTTCACATCTACAAATTCTCCTTTGTCACCCCCCTCCTATTCTCCCTCCACTGGCTGCTCACATTCAACTAAATCTTGATACTGGTGCAGAACGTGGCCTTAAGAAACTCCCCCAGACGTGCAGACGGTGGCTAGCCTTCCCCTTTAGCTCTGCATGGCCTTGATTTGTGATTTCTGGCTGCTGGCCCTTCCTGCTTTGCGGCTACCTGGACATCCCTCCACCAAGAATGAAATCTTCACCTGCATGTGCCCACCCACAATGAACCCCCCACCCAGCCAGTAACTACTTTTGTTAACTTAAAGCTTGTCCCTCTTTCTGTTTTGCCCATTATCCCTCTGTATTTAACACTCACTTATATGCCTCTTTCACTAATTCACTTTTCATATATTTAGTTCCTTTGTTTTTTATGTGTGTGTCTGTGTGTGTGTGTGTGTGTGTGTGTGTGTGTGTGTGTGTGTGTGTGTGTGTGTGTGTGTGTGTATTTGTGTGGTGATTCTCTGAGAACAGGTCTGTGTCCTTTTGCCTCACCCACATACTGTTGAACATATGGCTTCATTTAGGGACTAATGGATGGGGTCATTTGTCATCAGCAGTATAAACAAACAAGGACAGACACACACAGGCCCGATAACATTTCTTCTGAGATGTGTATGTATGGCTGCCACAATGTTCCTCATTCATCAGCCCAAATTCAGTTTAATTGTTTTCATTTGTGTGTTATGAATCGGTTCAGAGCAGCATCCGAGAAAGAAGCTACAGCTTTTGACATTACATTTCTTCTCTTGCTGAGTCACACCCATCCTCCCTCTGTCCCTGGTGGGAAACATTGCTGGTTTCCATTTGTAGGGGTGTCCCTTTCCTACCCCTTCTCTTCATGGCCTGCTCGCAAAGTGATCTCCTTTATAAAAGTTTGAGAGCAGCTCCCTCTTCTGGACTAGCAGAATAACACACATCAAGAGGAGGCGCACCAGATAAATGTTCATCTTTCTTTGCATATTTTCCTTGGATGTGGAATTAATGTAGGAATAAAGTTTTCTTGTGTAGATATGATATTGTCAAAATCAGTGACTTAGAAACTATGGAAGTGAGCAACATATACCAACTTCACCAAAACCCCTGGATGCTGATTTTAGTAATCTGGTATGTTATTTCTGTAAATTAACATATTAAAGACATTTTGCCATTGAGGAGCTGCATAAAGTAAGCCTACTGTACTTTATTAGCCTTCTTTTGTAAATGTGGAACATTTGAGTTACCTGTAGATATCACACTAGATCTTTTATGTCAGGTTAGTTACACCAGTTATGTTGTATGCTGTTGAAGTGTGGGGTTGAACAAAATAGGTATGTTGGAAAAATTACACCTCAAATTTCTTAAATACACCCTAAAATTAAAATGACGACCTATAATAATATCCTCTATGGGGAGCTGGAGGATACTCACTCTGTGTCGCAGTTAAACAGAGAATGAATGGCTAAACTCAGTCAAATAATGTACAACTATTTGCTCAGCCTGCACGATTCAGGTGTATACATGTCACCATAGGTCTTGCAGGTCAAGCAGACACTGGATGACTGTTGTCTGTCTCACGTCTGCCTTACACCAAAGTGGAACAACAAACTGACTGTTGAACAGAGGCTGAAAGATCAGTTCATGCATAATTGGCAAATTGAGCTCAAAGGTATGACAGCATGTGATCTTTGAATTTAAACAAAGAAAAATGTGTAACTTCAGGGTGAAGAACACCGGGATTCCTAACCAGAGGATCTGCAACCTTTGTAATGACAACCCCTCTGTGAGGCAAATATCATATGTTGTTTAAATGCAAGAATGTAAGCATGGTGAATGACAGAGAAAGGTATTTTCTGAAGTATAATTCAAACAAATTCATCAGTGTTTGAATTAATTTTGTGGTGACTTTTTGAAGAATATCATTCCTTTGTTTTAGTATCATTAGTTGTATTTTAGCCATGCTGTGTGCTATGGTTTTGTTATTATTATACTGTATGTTCCGTTTGTACTCCATACCAAATGATCATTGACTGGAGTTAAAATAATTGAAATGAAAAATAATTCAAAATTAAAATGTCTTTAACCGTCACTCATTTATTAATCAGTTACCTATTGTGCAACCATGGACGTAAGCCTGAAAGTACTGTTTGCTCAGAGTAAGTGATTCATAACAAAGTGTCACTGACCTTCCTCAAGCTAAAGAGACAGAATGTAACTGATGAGACAACCAATATATAAGTTCTCATCAGGTCATCTTACATAAACAAAATGCATTTAAAGCAATAAATATTATTATTTGCCTGAGGATGATCAGTAGTAAAAAGCAGGAAAAGCACAGGTGGAATTAATAACATTAATGATGGCTGCATTTCATTTAGGTGAGCCAGTTTTATTGCTCTAGTGTCTTGATATCACTCACTGGAAAATGAATGTCATCGTTAATGTTATGTAACGGTTTTGTTTCAGTTTCCCGTTTCAAAGATTAAAGTGCACCCCTTTCAAAATAAACACTTTGTTTGTGAAGGTCCATTTTGTCTATTTCACAGTTTACAGTGCCATTACTCGCTCACTCATATGTCCCTGCCAGTGGTGACAAGTGCTGCTTTGATACAAGTTTTAAAATAGGGTTTAAATCCATTAGGGTATTATATCATCCTGGAAATTGTTTGCATGGCTTTTCAGAAAGGGAAAAAGAAAAAGAAAAACAACAATAAAAAAAGAATAGTGAAAATTGGTGTGCCTTCTATTATTTCCAGCTCATTCAAAATTCAAAGAGAGAAGTCTTTGAATTTACACACACAAATCAACACTGGATTTAGTGACTCTGATAAATTATTTAATCACAAAGTCAATATAAAAAAGGTCCTAGTTGGCTCAAGTTAGTGGTCATCAGAGAGAAAACACTGATCAAAGTATTACTGATAGTGAAAAACCTTTTACGGCTGTAGGAGGATGTTTTATTGCATAATAGCAGGCTTGTTTTTTTCTTCTGTAAATAGAAACATTACCCAACAGTGTGCGTGAATCAATATTTGTACTACTATCTGCTATTTTTTGCAAAGAAAAACTGATGATTTATATGTGAGACATAAATATAAACACTAATATGTTTTGAAAAGGCACAAATTCAATATTGAATTTTGTGTTAAAATATCAACAAGTATATTTGTGTATTTTGATGTGAGGACACTGGAAGAACAACTGAACCTGTGGTTTAACAGATTGTCATTGTCTTTTCCAAACTGTGACATATAATCAAATCTTTCAACATGACACAGACTGCACTGCATTCCCAAAAGTGTCAAGGTTATTAGATGTGTTTTAGTAACAGAATTTTTTTTTTCACCTCACAAGCGTAGCAAAAACAGTTTCTCCTGATGTCAGTTCAATAGGTGGAGACAGTTCCTATCTCTGCTGATAGTCTGTGCAGTTATTCTGTTCCTCTGTTCAAAAGACCTTGTCTGACGTGTTGTTTTGGGTAGCTGTTAACGGCCTTGGACCAAAGATGGAAAAAAGCAAGAGGTGGGGTGAGCGCTAGGCCTTCTACTGTTCTCAATTGAGTGAGATATCTTGGTTGCTTACTTTCTATTGGGTGTTACCCAATAGACAACACAGATATTTGACCTCAGTATTAACCAGAGTGTGCTGTCCAGTTATCCACGTTTACCATCTTAACATTTGATAACATGATAACATTTACTTATTCACACTAAACACAATGGGAATGTCATGGGGGCTGCTGCGGCTCACGAGGTAGAGTGGTCGTCCTCCAATTGGAAGATTGGTGGTTTGATTCCTGGCTCCTCCAGTCCACATGTCGATGTGTCATTGGGCAAAACACTTAACCCCAAATTGCTCGTGTCGCTGCGCCAACGGTGTATGAATGAGAATGAATGGTTAAATTCCCCCTGATGTGCAAGTTGGCACCCTGCGTGGTAGCCCCTGCCATCAGTGTATGAATGTGTGAGTGGTCCTGAAGACTAGAAAGGCGCTATATAAGTACAGTCCATTTACCATTCATTAATTTTAGATGTATGTAGTCATAAACCAAAGTATTGACAAATAATAATAAAATAAATAAAATTGACAAAATGAAATTTTGACCTGGTGGTGATGCTGGATTAAAGGTAAGGGGACCAATTTAAATACAACTACTCCTATGGAACTATGATTGTCTGAACCAAATTTCATGGAATCCATTCAATCGTTGCTGAGATATCTCAATAACTATTAAAAATGTCAACATGCTGGTGGCACTGGACGAAAAGTCCAGTCTGGACCAAAGTGGTGGACCTAACGACCAATTGACATTGCCAAACTTATATAATAATATACATGAAGAAAAGATTTTAAAACATCAAACAAAAAAGATAATATAATAATCTTCAAAAACAGCAACCTAACACAAAGGTTTGCAGGAAAAATGAGCAAAAACTGCAAATGAAAACCCTCCATGCACCCAGTGTTTACGCTTTGTTTTTAAGAGCTTTCTGTAGAGGGAGGCATTGCGCTGCAAGTGAAATGACTCCAGCAGTAAAACTATAATCTTGAACTGACTCGGCTTGCTGTCACCCTGACCTGAGAGATTGCACCTGTGAGAAATTTACTGCAGCAAGGATTATGAACCTCCCTTCAAATTACTTCCAGATGGTTAGATACAACAAGGACTTATTGTCATGTGCTTACAACTTCGGTAAAATGTTAAACGTGAAAGAATTTCAAAATTGTTTTAATGTCATAGCTCGTGTATTTAACAATAGATTGCATAGCTGCACAATACCTGTACACATCACATTAAAATATTTGCTGTTAATCATTTTATCAAACATTTTTTTCAAATTAACTTCTTGTCTGGAGCCAATGTGGGGCTGTGTTGAAATATTCTGATAGCATGCTTTTCAAGAGCTAACAGTTGTACTTTGAGGTTTAAAAGAGGCCACCACTCACTGTTATATATTTAAAACAAATTAATTAGCATGATGTACAAACATCAAACAAATACAGTTAGTCTTGCAAGTGCTGAATGTCACAGTCTCAGCTGTCTGAGTCCAGGCGAAGGCATCAGATGCATCAATAAACAGACAAAGATGAATGACAGCTTGCCTATCTCCTAAGCTCAGATCTATGTCAAAGTCTTGAATACAATGCGTTCATTATGAAGTGTGACACAGGCTGGATATTGTGCAGTGCCCGGGCACAAAGAAAGGAAAGGTCGCAGCCCTTTGTGAAGTGGGTCAGGTCTGTGAAGTCTGTGAGGGGTTTAACAGTTGGCTATGTCAGCAGAAAGATGTGATTTGATAATTCCCATAGCCTATGAACTCTCCGAGAACCAAAGAAAACGGCTACGGCCCCCGAAGTTGCACTAATTATCCCATGATCCTTTGTTTGGCACTAAATACCAGACATTTGTGGGGTCAGATTAGATGTCATGTGTAGTGTTGGTTTGAATTAGCCTCAACCAAAAACTCCCATGAAAACATTTCAGTCAAGTGCTGAGCAAACCTCATGAGAACATCACATCCTGCAGAGTCCAAAAGCAGGACTGAATATATGTTTTTAATGGACAGCAGAGAATATACATATGGACGCTTTCCCAGACCTGACAGCCTCAGTTATAGCAGTATGGCCTGTAAATCATTTACTTTTTATGCACACATACTTGTAAGGGCTTGCTGATCATGAAAAAATAAGTGAAATCCAAGTGTTTCCAAGAGATCTCAGGACTGTGATCCTTTTGAATTGATTTCATCTCTAAATTCTTTTCCCATGCCAAGATTGTTATAGTATGCCCATACATAAGTGAGGCAGAACACCTTCAAGCATGAAATGAAATGCTGAGATCAAGTCATGTTTCACTGAAGAAAGCTTGTGTTTCAGTTGCCTCACCACCTAAAGTCAATGTCCTGGAGTAACCTCTCCACAATGCAAAATTAAGGTAATTAGAAAAGGGCAAAGGTTTCACTAGAGGGTGTCAAATTTACAAGGGTTCAATCTATTACTATTTTTACGTAGTTTGAGATTATTCTGCACTAGCACCTCTTAAAATAGGACAACCTGAAGGACACTTAGGGGTGTTCAGTTGCACTTCCTTCTATTGCAGTTTCAAGAAGACAAACTCTCTGTGTGTGTGTGTGTGTGTGTGTGTGTGTGTGTGTGTGTGTGTGTGTGTGTGTGTGTGTGTGTGTGTGTGTGTGAGCCCATACTTGTGGGTGTGTCTGGGCCCATGATGTCATGACTCAAAATCCGGGTGATCCCTTCTTGGCCAATCGGTGTGAAGCAGGGCAGGAAGCTTCCGTGGGAGGCGGTCAATAGATAAGTGAAGGATGGGGGAGGTTAGGCAGTAATCTAGGTTGTAAAACATTGACCTGTGGGAGTAAGTTAGTGATGTAGTATGTCTGTAGTAGCGTCTCAGGCCAAGAACATGACTGCACTCTGCCCAAAAGTAACATGTGTAAGATTTGTACAGCTGGACATGACCCAGCTAAGACATGAGTAGAACTGTCGTAGATGGGGATGTTAAGTCATTTTCTTAATGACAGTCAGGTCACATGTATTAGAGTTCATCTCAAACCTCCTCAGCAGCTTAAAGTGCCTGAACATAGTTGCAAAACTTCAGAAATAAAGATCAAGAGACCCTCAATACATAAATAATGTTAATTATGTAAAGTAAGATAATGTCTTGTCATGAAATGTTATCCATCTGTTATCCATCAGTATAAACTTTCATTGTGTCTGCATACTGTACACACTACAGTCAGTGTGCTTTACTGGTATCTGGTTGCCAACATGATAGCAGCAGCATGTGGTCCTAAACTAGCAGCACCAACTGGCTCCTGAAAAAGACTGGTTTGATATTAGTGACAAGACAAGCCTTAAATCAGTTTAGAAAACATTTACAGGCAAAATAAATTGGTTTGGTGGTTGTTAACACACATTACTCCCCTGATCTTCAGTCTGTAAGAATCTCAGCAAAGCCTTTATCTTGGCATTGATGGCCAGATGTGACTTTTCAAGGTAATTCATCTGAGACACTGAGTTACTTGAGAAGCTGCTGCGTTTTGCTGCAGGTCAGTTGGTAATTGAGCTCCTGTGGCAGCAACAATATTCTGTGCAGACACTGCCAGTGTATCTTAACCGTAACCATCTGAAAAATGTTTTTTAGCTGCAACACATTATCCCATATATATACATTTCTCAGCTGATATCTATTTCTTATGTAATGTAGCACAAGATGTTTAACTGTGAAATGGAAGCACGTATACAGATACAGAGAAATTGTGCAACATGCTTTTTTATCATTTTAAAAACTCTTGTAAATGTTTTGCTGTTTATCAAAGCAGAAGTACACACTGTACACAAAAGTGCTGGCTTTTATTTTAAGCAGAACCTTTGTTTTAGATTACCTAATTTCAAGGTCAAATGGCATCCCATTTCCTCCTGATATGTTATTGTTCCTCAAAATATCCTTAACTTGTCATACTTTGATTGGTAAGAGCCCACAAAACACCTCTAACACAGTGTGAATCATACAAAGGATGACTTCCTTCTTATATTTTTAGCCATTTTGCCACCGCACAATATGAGAAAAAGGGTGTTTAATCAGACCTGTGGGAGTCATTTTCCTTCGTCAGGATATAGAAAATCCCCCCATTAAAGTTCAAGGTTTGACATGTATTATTAGTTACATAATGCAAGTTCTTTTTAGCCAACAGTGGTCAAATGTTTGCGAGCTGGCTTGTTGGGTCACCAACCAGAATCTCTCAGCACCTAATTTGATCGAGACATTCATGGTCTATGAAGAATGAATCCTACAGACTTTGGTGGTCCCCTGGCTTTTTTCTTTGAGGAAAAATACATTTATGGTCCTGAAATGTCTTTAAGTATGAATAGATGAACATGAATATGAATAGATTACTTTGGTGGTCCCTAACTTCTCATGTCAAAAAATCCTGTGTGACCACCATTAAAAAAGAGACAACTACAAAAATGTGGACATGACATCTCAAATTGCAAGGTCAATTATTAATCTTTGTTATGTATTTTTAATTCATTAAAGTTTTAAAATGTAAAACTTTCGCTTTAATTAGTGACATCATACCATTGTAAATTATATGGTGTTGAGTGAGACGAGCACTCCTTTGCACATTTAATGGGCTGCACAACATGGAAGCTAGAACATTTGTGGTTTATAGTTATATATTTCATTCGGGCATCTTTGAGTCTGGTATCTAGATCCTATATTACATCCATGGCAGCTATGCATGAGCACAACTCTTGTGGAATGCATTGTTAATCAGTGTTAATCCATAAACAGTTTGATGAAACAACAAGCATGTTTTTTTAATAGATATCGTGTTTGACTTTTGTGCTTTTACAGTTGATTGATGAGTTCATTTTTATTTCAAGTTGTGTTTAATGTCACAGCTAAATTCCAGATGTTTTACTTTTTATCCTTCCCACACCACTCTTTCTCTTTCTTAAGTAATTGTCCTATTTCAAAACCCTTCTTTAACTATGCAGATAACTCATAGCATTCTAACAAACAAGTCTGAATATGCCTCTCCACTGTGGGAGCATTCATATCTTCTTGCTGAGTTCTGGCTTGAACTCCCTGACTAGTCACATTCCAGTGTATGAAGACCACAGGTACAAAGCTGGTTAGGAGAGAGGTAAAGTCAGTTGGCATGACAAAGAAAGACAGAAGTAAGCAAAGGAGGATGAAGAAAAAACTGTGAAAGAGAAGAAAAATAGAAACACACTGATGAGGAGATCATGGAGGTTCAACGCTACTGGCTGCTGCTGTTGATGGTGGACTGTCGTGAATGGATTACAGGTAGTGTGGCGGTGGAATGTCTGGATTAGTGTGTGTGTGTGTGTGTGTGTGTGTGTGTGTGTGTGTGTGTGTGTGTGTGTGTGTGAATGTGAATATGTGGTTTTTGGCTCCTGTGGTGGACTGTCCTCCTTTACCCTCAGACATGCCTTTACTTGTCCTGTCTGGAATGCTACTAAGTGGAGCCCTCATCCAAAACCTACCGCTGATACGGACAAAACATTTAGCTTTCTTAGTTGTGATTAATGAAAGTTTGACTCACTCAGGTGGGGCCACAGTAACAACATCTTGGACAAGTGACTACAGGTCTGTCCCAAGACTTTCCCCTGCTAGTCAGCACTTTCGAAATCACCACTTACTCGGCAGATGACAGATTAGTCATATGGTGGTCAAACTTTGGATAGTGATGAGAGAGTTAAAATAGTACCCTTTGAAAATGATACTGTATATCCATGAATGAGGCACACCCATGGCCAGTTAAATACAGTATTTTTACACATATCTGTAACTCTCTTTCCTCTGCAGCAGAGGAAGTGATCTATTTAAAATTCACAGAAGGAACAACAATAGCTTGTTTGATATAAATATAGAAAGTTAGAAGAAGTAAAAGGGGAAGTAATACAGTAATCACATGTATTAACACTGAGTAATCTATGACTTCAACAGTGACTGTAAATAGATAAGGGCTGCAACTAACACTAAGTTTCACTTTCAACTTTATCAGTCAAATAATAGTTTTTGGTCTATATAACATTTCCTCAAGCCCAGGATTATCAAAAATGCCTAAATATCAGAGAGTATATAATGTAAGACAGACATTTTAAAATTCTGAGAAAATAAAACCATCAGATACGGTGGCCGAGACCCGCCATAGCTGCAAATAAAAGTAATGCTGCAAACAAAAACAAACGCTGCTGCAAATAAAAAGAAACGCTGCTGCATATGAAAGAAACGCTGCAAATAAAAAGACACACCGCAGCAAACAAAAAAAACCCCGCTGCAAATAAAAACAAACGCCGCTGCAAATAAAAGAAACACCGCAGCAAACAAAAAAAAAATAAAATACCGCAGCATATAATAAAAAAAAACGATGCAAATAAAAAAAGACATGGATGGATTACCGGGGACTGTTTTTGCCGAAACACCGGAAGAAGAAACAACAACAACAGGACTACGAATTGGAAAACGAACTAGAAAGTAAGTGAAAATGGTAGTGTTTAATGTCGCTACATGTACTTTTTTCAGCATGTTTGAGGGTGACTTGTCTGTTTCAGCCAACATGGGGATGAGGATCGGAACTGCAGACACTTAAAACACGCTGTTCCGCCTACGGGACGGGTCGTAGGTTGGGAGGTAGCCACAAGTCCTTCTGAATGTTTTAAACACCAACCCTTAAACATATATATTCATGCCGTACATTGTTAGAAAGCATAGGTTGCCCTGATTCATTCAAGACCACTCACGAATTATATTGGTTGCTCACAGCCGTAATAGTATTAGCGATTGGCTCGGCTAGCCACTCAGCTAAAGTAAAAACAGCTATAATCTCTACATACCTTCAAAGTCTTCCCTTTATCCACAACGATCATCTTATGACTCAGGACTTTCTGTACAGCTCGCCAAGTATCCATTCTTGTGAAATATGAAATCCGTTTCCATAACATCGAAATACTTTCCTCAATATGTCCATGTATTTAGTCCAACACGTAACGTAATAACACAAATAACAAACCATATACGGTCCCTTTTACGTCTTTTCCTGACCTACACGTACAAGCAACAACAACAACGACAGTAATAAACTGCCGGAACTATGTAGCCGTCAGTTGTTTCCACTCTCGTTAGTGGTCTCCCCGTGTTAGCCGAAGCTAACAATACACCGGCATTCTCCAGTTCAACTTCAAACCTGGGGCTACATCGCCTGACCAAATAACACATTAAAAAGTACATGTAGCGACATTAAACACTAACATTTTCACTTACTTTCTAGTTCGTTTTCCAATTCGTAGTCCTGTTGTTGTTGTTTCTTCTTCCGGTGTTTCGGCAAAAACAGTCCCCGGTAATTCACTTCCGTTGTGTCTTTTTTTATTTGCATCGTTTTTTTTATTATATGCTGCGGTGTTTTTTTTGTTTTGTTTGTTGCGGTGTTTCTTTTATTTGCAGCGGCGTTTGTTTTTATTTGCAGCAGCGTTTGTTTTTATTTGCAGCGTTTTTTTGTTTGCTGCTGTGTGTCTTTTTATTTGCAGCGTTTCTTATATATGCAGCAGCGCTTCTTTTTATTTGCAGCAGCGTTTGTTTTTGTTTGCAGCGTTACTTTTATTTGCAGCTATGGCGGGTCTCGGCCACCGTAATCAGATATTTTGGTTTTCTTTATCAGTGTTATTCCTGTCATTTTTACAATCCTGCCCATCACAAATTCTGAAACTCTATGAAAGTCACATAGGGTAGTTTACTTCAATTGTAAGGCATTTTTTCCTTTGCATTCTTGCAAGATAAGTACAGTAATCATCTGCATAAAGTCATAGAGTGAGCATCAATGTCAGATTCCTCTGTAAAGTGTTAAGCAAGGTGTGAGGTGATATCATTTATTGTTATTGTACCCAGCCATGTAGAGCACAATATTCTCCCCAAAACAGAATTTCTAAAGCCTGCTTGAATAATGTAAAGTAATGTAAACTAATGTACTGTACAAAGTCACATTGTGCCCAAGGAATCACATTAGAGAATCAGCAGAACATCTGTAGAGAAATCTTCGAGTGTGGAACAAAACAAAAATTCTGTTTGCCTTTAAGAATAGAAACATAAAGCATTTGATGAAGTATAACTAGAGTTTCTTTTTGATGTCAGGTTCTGTGAGCGGTATCAGTCCATACATAAAGCATTATGAGGGACTGTCATATGACAGGGAAGATCTCCACAGAAAGCACCTACGGTCCAGGAGAGCCACACACCCTCAGGAATACACACTGCATCTTGACTTTAATGCTTTTCACAGGTAATTTCAAATTTCTCTAACTTGGGCAGCAGCCTCAAAACTACAACCTACAAAACTACATGCAGGTTGGTTAAATATACAGTATTTTCTGTTTGAAAAAAACAACAACTTTTAGTAAGTTATTAGGCCATATGTGCCTGCTGTTGATAGATCTAAATATCTTCCACAACACAAAGCTTTGACCACGTCTGCAAGTTGTTTATATGTGGTTTTGTTTCCTTCAGATCTTTCCGCCTGCGTTTGAGACGAAATGTGGAGGCTTTTTCCAGAAATTTTAAGGTGATCAGTGAAAACGGTTCCACATCAGCTGATCTCTCTCACATATATTCAGGAACATTAGATGGTAAGTAAGACAAGGAAATCTGACCCACCAGGACTGGGAACAGTTAATGTAAAGCTTAATTCACCCAAAGGAAAGTTCAAATTTTATACTGGAATCAAGGCTGTTAATTACCCCTTTTAAAACTGACTGGCTTAAATGTGAGTTAATATATTCTTTCTCTCTTTTGTCTCATATCTTACCTTTGATACAGTATTATTTCTGCCCCCTCTAATCTTAATGCTGCTCTCAGTATCTGTTTATTCTGTCTGTCTGTCTTTCTGTCTGTCTTTCTAAGTTATTTGTTATCTGTGTTCCTCTCTGACCCTGTTATCACTCTTGATCTGGTCTTGCAGGTGAACATGGTTCATCGTGCCATGGCTCTATATTACAGGGTCAGTTTGAGGGAACCATCCATATAGAAAATGGGGCTTATCACATAGAGCCGGTTCATCGATACAACAGCACCTCAACAGATCATCATTCAATAATCTACCATGAGGATGACATGGGTAAGACTACCATTAGTTTTCACTTAAACTTTAGGAAATTGTTGTCTCAGCTCACATTTTCAAGCTGTTATTGGACTAACTCCGAACTGCCCCCAAGTGTGCAGCGTAAAAGAAAAAGAAAGTTTGTGCAAATGACTCCTCACAAGCTCCACTGCTTTTTCTGGCTATTTGGTGATAGTGGAGGGAGCCAAAAAGAAATTCCTTGCTACAGTAGATCTCCCCCCACGGTTTGATTCACAGCCCTTTTGGAGGTCTCACAGAAAGAAAAACAACCACAGTGAAATACCCCCCCCCTCATGGCCCTTTTCTCATAACTGTACAGTACCTTCAGCCTCAAGCTCTGGTCCAAACTGAGGTTACTAGTGGGCAATGAACCAGGTGTACTTTTCACTCGTAGTAAGAGTGGGGTTATAATGTAACAGAAGAGCATATTTAGAGTTCAGAGGGGAGCAGGGGGTGTGTATGCACCCACCCTGGAAACCAGCCAAAGGAAAGATAAACTGAAGATGGCGTGACTTTCTGAGGAGGAGGAAGAGGAGGAGGAGGAAGAGGAGTGGGAGCAATGGGGCCTGAAGTAAGGAGAAAGGTATGACAGTAGAAGAGGAGGGAGGAGGAAGTATAGCAAAAAAAAGTGACAGGGAAAGGACATGGGGGCAACTGTGGCTCAGAAGGTAGAGCCGATCATCCACAAATTGGAGGGTTGGCGGTTCAGTCCCAGGCTCTTCCTGTCCATGTGTTCAAGTGTTGAACCCCAAGTTGCTCCCAATGGTCAGGCCAGCACCTTGTATGGTAGCTCTACTGCCATTGGTGTGTGTGTGTGTGTGTGTGTGTGTGTGTGTTTGCGTGCGTGTGTGCGTGCGTGAAGAAAAACACTATATGAATGCAGTCTGTATGCCATTAATATGAGTCTCTAAAGGCAAAGGGGACAATAATAGACGATTTTGTTCCTACGACAACCGATTAAAACAAAATATTAGGTGTTTTACAATTATGTCAGTTTATGGTTTTTCCAGATGTATCAAAATGTTTTCAAAAATCTGTGTCTGTTTCCTTGGCTGTGTGTGCGTGCACATTTGGATTTGTGTTCACTTATTTCCAAGAAAGCATTTACCTAGAAACGTACAGCAGTTGTGCCAAAATAACTCCTCCACCCCCCGTGTTTGTCCTTAAATCTCCACAGACGTCATGGCTGCCTACTTCCCTACACTTCCCGCCATTTTTTAAAACCCTTTCACAACTGTAGTAAAGCTTATCATTAGGTAGTTGACAACATCCTGTTCTTTAATTCACAAGCCAGCATATCTGCAGGAAACTGTGACAGATTTGGCACGTGATATTTCAATAAAACAATCAAGTGCAACATTAGGACACCAGACACTGACATAATGCATTTAGTTCTGTATGTATTTCCACTTCCTGTAGTTGTCGCCCAAGGGCCAACAAAGATTGTCTAAGGACCTTCTGTCCCTTGAGATGGAGGATGTCATGAGGTCCCTCAGATCTGGGACACAGGATATGGTCCTAAAAATTCTTTAAAATGGGGGGCTGGAGTTACATGAAACAATACATAAATACACATTTGGTCAATATCAACATACTATCAGACCATGTCTCAGACAACAATCAGGCAGACACAAAACATCTGGGATAATGATAACTAAAACACTATTCAGAACTATATGAAAATAATACTCAAAATGTACCCACGTATAACCAACTTTCAGGTGAAGAAAATAACTTGGTGTTCAGTCTATTTCACCTCAAAAACCCTGCACCTGCTCAACGTCTTGGATAGTGAAGTCTTTCCCCAGAGCTAACAGTACAGCAGAGAGGCTGCTATTCAATGCCGGAGACATAAATTTGCTGTAATACTAACACAGTAGAGTATTAGGCCTCCCCCTTATTTTGTTATTCTCATACAGGCAGGAGACTCTAAGATGCTTTCAAATTAATTCAGTAATTAGATCAGTATGAATGATGGGTAAATATTATTGTGACTTTAATTTTTCTTAAGATGAATGATACAACAGTATAATATACTGACTTTAAATATCAGTAGACATTTTTTAATGTTTTGGGGCTATTATTATTGTTATTGTGCTTGTCAGGATGGGTCTTCCTTCATCAAAAGTTATGTCCAGCATACAGTAAATTATCCTTCAAAAATGTGTTTCTTCATAATATTTGTTGCCAAATTATACAGGCCTGGAGGACTTGAGACATATCTCTGTCGAACCCTGGCTGAACTCTTGGTGTTGCAGCAATACCTGAAGGTTATCAGCATTTCTCATTAATGGAAAGAGGAAGCTCTTACATTTGTACTGCTCAGAAGTAGTGTCGGTCTAATAAATGTAAGAGAAGAATTTCGAGTTGCCACATAGAGAGTACTGAAAAGTAGTAAAGTCAGTTCTTTGTGACCAGCCAGTAGTCATACAGTGTCATATAAAGTGGAAAGCAGCTTTGGCTCAATAGAAGTTTCATGAACTGTGTAAATAAGGAGAATGTTGGGCAGAAAACCTCCCACTATGCATGTGAAATATGTTTTTTAAAAGACCTCTGAGGCCATGTGGTTAGAAAGACCATAACATGACTGATAGGTCTAATCAGAGGTTCTTGAGCACCGATGTGCACAGATGCTGTCATGTGAAACAGGGTTATGGATTATGTTTAGGTTTAAAGTAAGAATAAATATGTGTTCTGAGTTTGACATACCACAGAAAAGTGTGTTGTTAACCACCCCAAATTTGAATGATCTCTTTCTCTGCTCCCAAACGCTGTGTGAGTGCCCCCCCCGAGTTCGCTGAAACTCCGCCCCCTACCAAGTGTCACCTGTCAATCAAAGTCACCACCTCTACCAGAAATGGACGCTATGTCTGCAAGCTTTCTGCTGCTAAGTCAGCTGCTAGCCTGGCGGCTAGCTTGGCGGCTAGCTCGGCTAACTGTAGACTGTAGTAGTAGTGTGTGCTGAATGTATTTATACCTCTATAGCAGCGGGTTTATGCAAATCACCAACACGTTACGTAATGCAGCGGTGATTTTCAGACCCGCCCACTAAATCCTGAACACAGAAATCTTGAAACACAGTTTGTGAAGCCTAGCTCCACAATTCAAATCTAAATGGTTGAAATGCTTTTTACACCTTTTTTATAAATACATTTATGACCTATTTAATGTGTTTAGAAGAAAATGTCTCAATTCACTTTACACAGTCTTTAAGGTCAGTTTGCACTTTAGCTAACCAATGGGATACTTGAGGGCACTTGAGATGACTGGAGGGTCATTTGTGTGGCACTTGGGCTGTGACTTTGGGGTAAAAATGGAAATGTCCCAAAATGTCTTGAAGGGAAAATGATACTTGAGCAATCAATAGTTGTGCAATGCACCAAACCCACTTAACTTGATGTAATTTATATGAGGGTTGAAGATGGAATGTGTATTACAAGGCTCTGGTATGCATTTCCTACATTGCTCTGAAGTGTAGACCAAGTTTCCAACAGCTGCTGGGAAAGTTAGAAATGTGATACTGATTATCATTTGGGAAAATCCTTTTCTTTGCTTGGTTTTGAATTGTTAAGGAACTCAGTGCTTGCATTGTTGTCATTGCATTGACTAGATTAAGTGAAATATTTTTATCACTTTATAATTAGCAAAAGAATAAATCAATGTTTTACAACTTTTGCAACACAATTGAGAAACATTTAAAACATGAAGTGGTAGAGATGTAGAGACAGACTGAGAGAAAACATGGAGGAAGGTCTGGAAATAATTCCGTCCATGAGTTTACGCCCGGCATTTAGGCCTCCACGTCCACCTCCAGCTGAGCAGCCCACCCCCACTCATGCCATGTATAGAACAAATTACAGGTTTGTGATTGGCTAGAGGACTTTCATAGGATGGTGTGATCCAATCATGTGTTGCCTGTCTCTCACTGTAGGACCATGTCGGATCCTGGGATGCGTTGTACTGGTTGTACTGTTGGCAGGCTTTTTTTGCACGCACGCATGCACGCAGGCACACACACACACACACACACACACACACACACTTTGCATTACTCCTTGAAGCTCTCATGGGTCAAAAGTTAACTGGCATTGTCTGATTCTGCTGCTCGTTTATTACTGCAACCAACACGTGAAAGTGATTATTATGTCATGTGACTCCTACTGTAACGTGCGGAATTCAAAGCCATTTTTCTCGACATTAATGTGGCTGACATTTTTAGAGTTTGTTTTCAGCCACACAACCCCAGGGTTTGAGAATGATCTTGTAAAAGCTATTGTTTTGATTCTTTGCATGAATATGAAACATTTTACAACAGTGTTGTTTTCTTTACATTTACATGCTTTCATCTATATCTACGCGCAGATTCCACACAATCCCTCAACACGAACCTATTACACTCTGTTGCAAAAGGACGTCCTGTTGGCTCCTCGCATCTTTGTGTATTCCTGTGTCCTTGCCAGTGCAAAGATGACTGCAACCCCATCATTATTGCATCAATCTGAATGAGGCAGCCAAGAGGGGCTCTTGGTGTTGCAAATCAAAGATGCTGATGTTGCTTTAGTGAAATCAAACCAGCAGCTAATCACAGCATTTTCCACAGACTGACCTGTACCCTCGCACTCAGGACCAATGTGCTGATTTCCAAATGTGGGTCCTCTATTTATAAAGTGTCTGAGAATGTGAGCCCATGTTAGTAACTTGACAAGCTCCTAACTAGTTGACTAGGAAACAATTTCTGCTGATGCATTTATTGCTGTAAATTGCACTGAACAAGAATGATTTAAATGTGAGACCACCTTATCTGCTTCCAAACTGTGAACTTGAACCACAGACAAGATACTAAATGAAACAGCACAACCTAATTTGTTTCATTAATATATTTTGGACTTGTTGAAATTAATTACAATCATTATTTTGCTTTTGACACTGAAAAAGATCATACAGTATAGATTATTAGTTGTAGAATAGATAACATTGACATCTTAAGTCATAAAAGTAGTCTCCATGAAACAAACTTGTTTTATATCAGTTGGGTCATAAAGTAATAATAGTAACCGTATTGACCAGATAAGTATACCATATATGTCACAAGGCACAGCTTTGTTTCAAACGTGCAGGCTTACTATGTTTACAGGACCTTAGTTTTTGGTTCTTTGGTGTCCTCCACAGCAATTGTTCAAATAGTCTATTAGTCTGAAAAGAATTTGCCAAATTTTACAATATTCTCAGGACCCTTGTAGAGTTGATCTCTATGATTCACAGTGTGTTTAAGGGTCTTTGAGCCTCTGAATCAATCAGTGTCCCTGTTTACTGCCCCTGCTTAAGCACACACAAGGCAACACATGACAGCTACAATAGTCATTTTCCAAATAGAAGACACTGGCCTTGGCCCACTACACACAGGTGGTTTGTGTTTATTTGTGAGCTTATTGCACACAATCTCTTATTTGCCCTAGCAAACAGTAGTGGGTGAAACTAAGCTCTGTGTTTGAACTCCGTTCAATAATTTATTACCATTGGAGAATGCTGCTGTTTTCTTCTGCCCTGCATTCAAATGACGTCATTATGACGTATAATAAAAAGGTAATGAACAGAGAGACCATGTACTCTGCAAATGTTTGCATGTGTGCATCATCATGTGAGTTTGACTAAAGGACAGTGAGATGACAGACTTGATGGAATATGGTTTGTGTATCTAAGGAGCTTTTGTGTTTGTTTTTATGTAGTCCTGCCATCCAGAGCTGGCCCTGATGGATTCTGTGGTGCAGAACATCTAAACCTCCTCGCCCAAAACCTCAGACCCAATGAGGTAAGACAGTCCAGACATCACCTCAGCAAATTCACACACAAATACACTTTATTTTTCTGTCCTCGCCCTGAAAATCTCCTCATCTGCAGTACCATTTATAGTCAATTAACTCCAAACTCAAATGTTTCTTGGAGGGAATACATCAATGTGATTCAGCAGTTGCAACTTACCTAATTTATGAGTGCATTCGCTCATTCATCCGGCCACTTTAGTTCACCCTGTTGAGTCACCAAAAGCAAATAACAGGTTTTAATGTAGGACACAAGGACAGTAACATAATGTGTCCACATATAAAAGGTAACATGATGAATTAAGAAAGATGAAAGCTGAGCCAAAACTATTTTTTCAGTAGCTGTTACAGATAACATTCCCTGTGTTATAAAAAATAGTGCTTATAAACATCTGCCAGATCTATTTATTGTTAACCGCTCACCGACTAGGTGGTGGTCCCATGACAACAATAGATGGATGCTTATAGATGTATTTTTATCAACATGCCTGCTGGTGGAGATCATTTCCACTGTTTGGTCATGAAATGGTCTGAACAGATGTTGTTCCCAGTGGAGCTTCCAAGTTGTGTTCCTGTTGCTACATGTCCCTTTCCCACTGGGACTCATATACCTTCAGCCCACAGCCAGTCTCCAGGTTTAATTGACATCATGCTTTGATCTGATGTCATGCTTCAGTTTCCACCTGCAAAATGAAGACAAATTTCTCAATGGGTTTCAAGTATAAGCTGGCTATATCACTGTTCAGATCTGCTTCCCATCAGACTGTCTCCTCTGCAAACTGTGTCAGATGTATGTCTTCCTGTTTTGTGTCTTTGTTATTTCTGCCACAGGAGGCAGCGACGAGCCGCTCAAGGAGGACAGTTGATGAGTCAAAGACCAGCTGCCTGCTCCACCTCCACGCTGACCACCTCTACTACAAGAGGTTCAAGTCCGTGGAAGCTGTTGTGGCTCAGGTTCAAATCTAATATCCTCTAATAGTTTTTGCTTTGGTTTTTTATTTGACAGGAAATTTATATTCTTTTCATTATTTCTTAAATGTACAGTATGTCATTTTCTGCCACTCCAGGCTCTCAGTTAAAAGACTAACAAAAGATGGAGTATAATGACATAGTGAAGCTAATGTTTGATCAGTCTGTTTCTCTGATAACTTCAGATCCAGACTTCCAATTACTAAAATCCTTCATCTCGTTAAATGATCAATTTAAAAAAGACAAGAAGTCAATTTATGGCAGGCTCTGGTTGATAACCACAGGGCTGACGCATGCTCAAACTGGATATGACACTGTTGACTACCGACCAAATCAGACAGACCACTAGATTAAATTAGGTGTTCTGGGTTTGAACATTGTTGGAAACATTTGGGATAATGCAAGTATACAACTCAACAAAACATGACATACTGTAAGTCTAATCATTTTTTGACTTTTTAATGCAGAAAGGTTACTGTATATATTGGGCCTTTAAGTATCAGCGCTTCTGCAGGTATTCAAAAACACCAAAACTACACAACAGGATTTCTTGGGCTGTTGGTTGAACTCTATGTGCTATATTTACGAATCCTGGAATTCAGTGTCCTGGATTTTGAGAACATGGTACCACAATCAAAGTTCACATGATGCAATGCTCAGTCCTAAAGTCTTATTTCCATAAAATAAGTGAAAAGGATGTTTGATTACTTCACTTGTTTTATGGAAATACTCAACATCTTATAACTCACCAGAAAAAAAACAACAATTTGTTTTAGGGGTAGTGCATTATTTACCGTTGAGATACTGAACAATACTGAATAAAGGACCAAGCTGTTGCTATTGCTGTAAGGCTGAATTAAGTCTCAGCTGGGCCAAATACCAAGCCCTGCACAGACGCACACAGCTGTCATGGCATTGCACATGGCACAAGTAGAGGGGACGATGTGAACGTTCTCATTCTCACAGAACATGATGGCAAAACGGATAGCAAGCACTTTGCCAAATAAGGCTCTGTGTCAGAGCCATCAGTCCACACCGTTGAACAAGCAGGGGCAGTCACCTCTTGTACCTTCACTGTGAAGCATATAAAACCACCCTGCCAAGGCTGAGCTTGAGCTCAGTGTGGATGGATGGACGGTAAAGTTGCTTCATGTGTCCAAACATTTTAAACATTTAGAGACCTTTGTCTGGCACTTCATGCACTGTGTGAACTCTGTAGTGGATTATTACTTTGAAAACATCAAACATTCTTAACCTTTTGTCCTGCACTGACCTTTGACCTTATCAGAGCAGCAAACTGACTGCAACTGTCTCTGAGCTTCATTGAGGAGCGAACGGTGTATGAAACACACTTACATACAGTTTTCAGACTTTTTAGACTCATAAAGAGGAATAAACTTATATTTCTATGTTAACGTGACCGTTTTGAGCTAATGTGTGTCAGCTTGAATGACAGTCTGCGTTAAAAGCTGCTTGCCTGCTGGCGCGCCTGGATTGCCTCAGTGCAATAAGCAATTTAAGAGTGATTTAAGTGTCTGTCTCTGTTTGAGTTATCCTGTCTGAACAATGCGTTTGTCATTGGGGTCAGAGGTCATATGACATGCTATCCTGATATTGAGTTAGGCCATATACTGATATGGGAATCCAGTGACATAACGTGAATATGTTTACTTTTCTTATGGGAATGTATCAAAATGAAAACCATTAAACAATATTGTTGCATTCCATCTTTGATACTACACGAAAAGAGCAGATGTTTAATTTTATTCAGTTTATTCAGTCATGCACTTTAATTTGTATGTTTCCTGTTAATAATTAAGCTGTTTGATCTGTAGCACATCTGCATTTTTAATTCATTCCCTGTCTGGTCAAAATAAGGTCAGTTAATCAGTATGCAACTTGTCGTTAGCTGGTGTTTTTGTGTTTGTGTGTGTGTGTGTGTGTGTGTGTGTGTGTGTGTGTGGCTACGCTGCCGTTAGCTCTGCTTCCTCCTCCTGCTGTCTGTCCTCTCATCAACTCCTCTGACCAATTCTCAGATTCTTTCCACCTTCAACACACACGTGTTGTTGTCCCTGGTTCCCTGCCAGACCTTTGTAGCACAGCAGGGTGAGAAATTATACTGTAAGTGATGCCGTGATGTGATCTTTGAGTGTAAATAGACAAAATGCTGTTGTCTATCATGGTTGACCTGGTTTCAGTGTCTCATGAATCCAAGGTGTCAATATTTATAGTTAGGGAAATTCCCTTCAGGCATGACTGTAGGTTCATCTCCTGCTGTATAGACTCAGACCTTCACATGTGACTGGTCTGCACGTGCCTCTTTGAAAGTGTGACTGGTGCTGCTATCCAAGTCGAGGATGTGTATTGTTTGCTTTGAATCAGAACTTCAAATCAAACGAATGGGTTAGTTTAGCCAAAAACCTTCTGCAAGTCATTGTATTGTCTTTTGAAGCCATTTTCTGCAATTGTTTTTAACTAAGTTGGTGACATATGTAGCATGAAATCTGCTGCAAATACAAAAAACACACAGAAAGCTTTAGTGAAGTTCAGTATCTTTTACTAAAAGTTCTGTTTTCTTATGTTGTAGAGTGTTTAACTCTTTGGACCATGTACCTCAAAGATCAGAAACAGGAGATGTTTGCTGAGGATGAATCTTCTGTTTCCTCACATATCTGCTGGTTTTTTCTCAGGTTGCTTCCTACATTCAAGCTGTGAATGACATCTATGACAAGGTAGACTTTGAAGGAGTCAAGCTGATCAACTTCAGAGTCAAATCCCTCCACGTAAGATGCCCCTGCACTAAAACAAACATGATTGTCCTAAATCTTTTCAGATGCAGTTCACCGATAACTCCATACATCCAATAATCCTGCCTTTGACTTGTTCAAGTTTTAATTCATGAGAAATACATGATGTCCTTATCTAAGTGAGGGAAACTGAGTAGACCGTTTTACAAAAAGCTTTGATAGAGATAATTGGGTTAATGGATCAGTGTCAGATGGTGCCTACATGTCTTCTTCTTCCAGTGAGACTCAGACTAGGACTGACTCTCAGCCCTAAAATAATTTTGAATGACTGAAATATAATACCAGCTTTCTCAAAACAGAGAGTGTGTTATTGTTTTCATCCTTATTTCTCAAGGGGCATTTGGATATTTGCCTCAGCAGAGTATCTGTCTGTCTCGCTTTCTTTCTCCAGGTGAAAACTGAGGAGGATAAAAAAGATCCTTTACGCCCTTTGTACATCGGGCCTGAGAAGCTGCTGAGTCTTTACTCTGAGAACAACTGGGGCAACTACTGCCTGTCCTACCTGCTCACCAACAGAGACTACAGTGGAGTGCTGGGGCTCGCCTGGGAGGGCAAGACTGGTGAGTGTTGTGTACGCAGATGACAAATGCAGATACAAATGGTTTGCACAATTGCCCCACAGCTCACAGCCCTAAGGTCCTTGACTCAACAGGGTTTCAACAGGTGTTCTGGTTTCCTCGACACAAAAAACAATTGCAAGGAATACTGTCATCGCTCTGTCAGGAATGATAAAGACACAACTCTATTTTGCCTGGAGGACAATATCATAAAATAGCAGGAGTGTCTGACATCTGCTCTCTATGACCTCATCATGATGTGTTTTTATTTTTCAGAGGAATAGAGTATAATGAAGAGTCTTGTTATCATCATGACAGTCAGGAAGTCAGCCAAGTAATAGTCCCACATATGATGATGTAATATTGACTAAATATTTATGAAGGTTAATGTATGCAAAGATGTGAAAGAAATGCAATCAGACAATCAGCACTGTATTGTATGCTGAGTTTGATACAGACAAATGAAAAATGCATTTGAACAATATAATGTTGGTATAGCGGACTTAAGGAAAAATACATTACATTAATTTAACATTGTTATGTTAGCCCCAAATTACATTGGATAAATGTTATATAAATATGTTCGGCATTTCATCAGTGTTAATTAATCACTTTTGGCTTTTAAAAAATCATGTTAGGTCAATGTTATATAGCTATATATTCAAGGTTCACTGTATTTTTATTATATATATTATATTTATTCTATATTTGACTTTTAGGGAAATCACATTATTTTATTATATAACTGAGTTTGAAAATTACATTGGTTAAATGTGATCGCAGTATTTTCTATGTACATTATTTAATTCCAAAAAACACAATAATATACAGCTATATTCATCTACTTATTTTAGGGTGATAATTCCACATGATGAATGAAAATTACAGTCGATTGTTTAATTGAGTGCACAGCCATTTAGATAATGAGCATTACAATACATTTAACTGATTAATAATGCTGCTTCACTTTATGTCTGAACTCTGTAGCATATTAATTTTGACAGTAGTTGTTTCAAGACTCATATGGCAGGCTAAACAGAAACAGGTAAATGTGTCCGCGCTGAAAATGATCAGACCAGGAAAGAGGAATAATGTTTTTCTGCTTTGCCTCGCTGTGTGAATCTCTGTGTGAATCTCTGTGTGAATCACTGTTGATATGTCGACTCCCAGGACTCCCTTGGCCTTCACAGCCCACAAGCTTGCCAGAGGCTTTGCTTAAAACTCCCTAAACACTCACACTTTACAAATTGGTATGAATTATTTGGCATGCGATGGAGGTGAGTCAGAGCTTGAATTCAGCCACAATGAACGCATGATAGAAGGAGAGTTTTGAGCATATGCATATGATGCTAAATCTAAATTGTTTGTAGTGTTATCTAAGGTGTTGCAACCAATATACAAACATATTGATTTTATTGGCTTTTTTCTGCTCTATTTTGATTGTGTGAACTTTGTCTTTAGTATAAATAGTTGTAAGATTGCTGCTATGTATGTCAGGAGATAAATGCTGTGTGATGAAATCATGCTGAGCACAAGAAGAATTCGTCTAGACGGACAACAAAGTATATCTTATCTGAAATGATCTCATTGCATTAAAAATAACATCATTTTTCTTTTCTTGGATTAAATGACATTGTGGCCGACAGAGCTGCAAGAAATCCACAGCTCCTATTACAGGCCTGTTACACAGGCACTGTTTTGGTTTGAAAGACCAAAAACAAAACGTGAGTGAACTCCTTAAGTAACCGTCCTCACTGATTTGCATTTAAAGCTGCCTGACCCTCTGCGGTTGGGCAGAACTATAAACAACAGATTAATAGATATTACACCTTAATTAATAAATAAACTCTTAATTTTTTTGGAAACAGGGACATGTGCTATCACAAAATGTCCATTAAGTGTATAATAAATGGGAACTATTATTGATAGCTGATTTTCTTATACAAAACATATTTTTTTCTGACACACTGAATGTTTTGGGAATGCTTTAACACTTGAAATGATGAATATCATTGTGGAAACAAGGTCAGACTTACAACAGATCATGTGCCAAAAAACCTTTTAATTCTTAAGTAGTAAGTAGCAGTAAAGTAATGTTTGTTGACCTAAATATACAAAGTAAAGCAGCTGCAGAAAATATAACTTCTGAACGTCAACCACATCTCTCAGGTCTAGTGACAGACTCTCTCTGTGTGTTGTCTTATTGTTGTGCTGCAGAAAGTTGGAGACATATGTGGGAATATGGTTGTAGGAGGTTTTTCCTGCTTGTTTTTATGACATTGTCTCTTATGCAGCTTTTGATTGGCTAAACTGGGGGGCGTGAGAGCAGACCACCACAATGACATGTGATTAGGGAGCAGTGAACCTCACACACCTCACACACACACATACACATAAGACATGCACACCACTCCTAGACGTCTTAGTGAGGATTGGTGACTGCATTCCATAGCATGATCACCATGGTGACGTCTCACATGAGCAACGCACAAACACACACACTCGCATAGACGCGCATTGTGGCAATGACATTGTTGTGACTTCTCCAGCCCATGTGACTGCCACAGAGTGAATGTGGATAACGTATGACCTTGAGAAACACATTTCCTTAACCTTAGTATCTCTGTAACCTACTTTAAGTCGGTTTGATAGTGGTCCCAGGTAATACAAGGCCTTTAACCATAAAACCATAGACCCCGATGCCCCTGCAGCTCCTGCATGGTGCACCATGCAAACACACTCACACAAATGTAGACTCACACAACCCCCCATCAATCATTTAGGACTCCTCCTCTAACCTCTCCATGTTGTGTGTTCATACGTCAGTGGAAGACGGGGGGTTGGGCCCCAAAAGGTCTCGTGCCACTCGAGCTTTCACAAGAGTTAAATTCTTCTCCTGAGACTAATTGAGGAACAGATAGTAATTTTCCACACAATGTGTTGGGGGTTGCTGAAGGTTTTTTTTGTTTTTTTTTTAGATTACTGGCTGGAGTCTCGTTATCCTTTCAGGAGTCCTTGAAATACCAACGTAAGAATAAATATGTATGCTTAAAATAACAATTTATAATTAAAGTATTAATTTCATGCTGTGCTAGTACAATGTAGAACATCAGGACACTGCTAGCACCATGGGAAGTTAAATGCTTACAAAGAATCAGAATCCTTTACGCAGACTTTAATAACAGTGTGTACTGTCTATAAATTAAGCCAACTGAAGCCTTAAAAATACAGTGTCTCCATACTTTCAAAGACTCTGTCAGTACAAGAATGTAATAAATACTTGTAAATTTATGGTCCAACTCATTGCAGGGATGTCAGGTCACATCCTTTAATGGGTTAATGCATGCTGAAGTGGAAAGGTCAACTTAAAATATATGATGCTACATGATTTAAAGGCTGATTATGACCTTGCTAAGGACCATGAGGATTTTTAAAATGATGGAGAGTCTGTATTACAGTAGGTCACCACTGACAGCTGTGTAAAAGAGCTGTAAGAGTTCAAACATTTTTTCTTTTTTTTTTATAAATATTTTTATTATGATTTTTCATAACCATACAAAAACAAACACTACAAACAGTGGCCACAAAAGTTGCACATCTTACTGAAATTTTCGATATAAGATATACATAGCCCACTACCTACTTGGAAAAATAATTGCATACAGCTGTATAGGTATACGGTGGGAGATGACCTACTGTATATAAACATACTGTATGCACATAGGAGCGCTCAGTCCATTACAATTGACAGTGATGCAACAACTAACAGTCTTGAGAGAGATAAGTAAAAAAAGGATGCATAATTCAAGTATTAAACATTTTCAACAACTTTTATAAAACAAAATATCTGAGTGATAAATAAATGACAATTGATCACCAAGCAAGTAGAAATCTGACCTTATGACCCAAAGATGTAATTTTGCCAATTATCCATGTTGCAGTCAACCATTCCCTTTTAGACAATATTTGTGAGTCTTTTACCAGCATATCTAAAGAAAGGTGTCCAAGTCTTAAAGAAAACGTTTTACATTTGTATGAATATTAAATATTCCATTGGTATTAACTCAAACATCAGTTTATGCCATCCTATTATCAATCCATTTAAGCAGTAGATTTTTCCAGGCAGCGAATGTGAGAATATTTAACAGCCTTCTTTGATAAGAGCCTTTAATATGAGGGCTATAAGCCAAGGTGCAGAACCTCAGGCACAGGGTCAAGGTGGACATCAAAAATCAAATTGAGTTTATCAGTAATTTTACCCCAATTCCCGCTCAATATGCACACATGACCAAACACAGGGCCTATAACTTTTAAGTAAAGTAGGAGGTATCTTGTGTCTAGCAGTTCAACTTTTGAAAAGAACAATATTAATCTATTCAAACCAGAGTTTTTTTGTATGTCTTCAAACATGTCTGGAGGGGATCTCTAAGGAATGCAGCATGCACCCCCCAACATGTTTGTTTGCACAAGTCTTTGATCTTGGTGTTTCATTTCTATCAATCCTGTTAACAACATACATTTTGAGGACATGATGACTTCATGATGCATCAGAACCAAGTAGGGTGGGCAAAACACAATCAGTCGGACTTATTCTAGTCATCTCGACAGGTTAACAATCTAAATAATCTAAATCCTAAACTAATAACAGTTTTGCCCAAACTGCCATTGTAAATGTCTATTGGATTTTGTAGTGGTACCTTCTGCTTAAACAATGATTATGATGGCTTATTATTTGAAGCAATTTTTTGTTACAATAGGTATTTGCTTACAGTTGTCTTAGCTTTGAATTTCCCACCAAATCTAAAATCAGTAAGTAAAATGTTATAATAACTGATTGTAATGATATGCAAAAGTACAAAATTACAACCCAAATTGAATAACTTGGCAAGCATCCCAGAAATATTGCACCCTTTCTTTTGTTTCCATCAATGAAAAATCACACTATAGTAAATCACTCTGAGAGAGTTGGTCATTAAACAAGGGCAAGAAAGCAGGGATTGAAAGTCACCAGATTGCAGTTAAACTATTTCCTTTTGACTTCCAGTTGTTGAGCTACTGTATTTTTCTGAGAATCTTCCGGTGTTATTAGCGGTTAAAGTGTTTTTGCCACGTCTGTTTTTGTTGTTACAGTGTTATTAAGCTGCTGTGACTCCCCCTGCATGTTTATCCAAGGAAAGACTGCCCCTTTACTATTGTTTGTTCATACTAAACCATGTGAAAGAGAGTGTTTGTGTGCAGGAAAAGATGCCTTAGTACACTTATATCTGTAATCTATTGTCTAGGATGTGAATTAGTGATGCCAAATATTCCTTGAACTATGTGTTACTGTGTGCATGTTTCCTCCGGATGGCAAGTGTGTGCATGAAGGTGCAAGTGGTCTGGAGGATTGCTTGTTTCTCCATTTGTTTATCAAGTGAGCTAATAATAGGAGTCTTTCATTACAGCTCCTTTCTGTGGCGAAGACGAGAAGGAGGAGGAGGAGCAGGAGGAGGAGGAGGGGACAAAATCGTAGCCCCTCTTCTGCTCGTGCTGCCAAAATCCACAAAGCAGGCCTCTCAATGTAATGCTCTTTCTAGGAAATCCAGCTCCTTGAATATCCCATCAGGGGGGCCATTTTAGGTCAAAAGCAGGGATTGCTACAGAAATGCATCCAGAATTCTTGATTAATGTGGTTGGGAGGATCTAGCTCTCTTTTTCTTTTTAGATACAAGGAATACAATTCATTATGACAACATCTCTCATGTTTTTATCTAAAGAGCTTAAATCTCAGTGTTTCCTAATTTCTGGCTAAACTTGTAATGTGATATTGAATACTGAGGGTTTAAACAGTCTTTTATTGTATTCAGTTATTGTATTGTCATTGGCAGCTATCCTGAAGGTTGTGCAGTGCTCTTGCAATTGCTCCTTAATTCTACAGTAATCTCATTGTTTCTACAACAGTAGAGATAAGGGGCACTTCTGTTTTTGTTTTTTAACCTCTAACTGTCCTTCATGTTACACCGACGGCCACTGTTTTACACAAACATACTGGTGCAGGATCCAGATGCCCGCACCTGGTTCCTAGGACACTCCGCTGGTCACACTGTGAACTTAAATTTCCCTGAAACGGGTGCCAAATATCTTTAACAGACATGCCCCTCACAAGGCTTACCCCCAGAAACGGTGGTGCTGCTGAATGCATTGTGTAAGAAGCATTACATAAAATTCACGTGACTGCATAGGAACGGCTGAGAACTCTAACCTGAACCACACATGGGCATAAAAGCACAGGATGGACACATGGAAATTACTCCCATGGTAGTCGACTGAGCTAAATCTGGCATGAAGTGCTGAGACAATGATGGTGGGTGAGCAGGAACATGGACAGGGATGTTGTTAGGTTGGGAATTGTTCAATTTATTGGGCTTAAAATAGAAATACAAGAGGTCAGCATCCTTCTAGGTTCAGTACTTTGTTATTTTTGAAGAACTGATCCTAAGGTAGCTTTAAACGTCACAAATTTAAGAGATGATTATGTTGAATAACCTGAAGTCAAGTGTTACAACCTTACTATAATCCACAAGCAGGCTCACTGAAGAACCATATCATAGGTGTTCAGTTTGACCAATAGGACTGGTTTCTGTAAAACTAGTCCCCTGGCTGGTCCGCTGAAAGATGATGTCACAACCCAACCATCCATCCATGTGAATGTGGCCAGCTGTTTGTAATTGTGGGAATGGGTTTCTGGAACATTATATAAACGCAAGTCGAAGGAGACTATTAGAGGTCAAATAGCTCTGTAGGCTTTGATGTGAAATGAGAGGAGCTCAGCAGGTCTGTTGGTTTGTCTGTCTGCGGCCCCCTGCCTGGGCCTCAGAAGTCAATAATGCTTCAGTAAGCAAAACATTGTTGGTTTAAGGTACTTCCATTAGCACAAGTTCAGTTATGCAACTGAGTGACATGTAGGGATGTTTTCATTAGGTCTGCAATTCCCTTTTTTGGGTTTGTGCATTATAAATATTATTATTGCAGGTGGAATCACATGCAATCATCAAACATTTATGAGCTGTCACAACTTTTAATTCACCTGCTGTCTGTTTGTCCTCTCATCTCTGTTCTTCAGGTGACTGGGGAGGAATATGTTCACGGCAAACCACCCTGCGTGATGGCCGAACCTCCACCCTAAACACGGGCCTGGTCACCATTCAAAACTACGGACAGTTCCTGCCTTCTCGACACGTCCAGCTGACCTTTGCTCATGAACTCGGCCACAGCCTGGGCTCTCCGGTCAGTCACTATCCTCAACACTGAGTATACAAAACACTGATATAAAAATACAAATAAATAGGAAATCTTCAAGACTAATTCAGTCAATTTTTGCTCAAACACTCATGAGTGCAGGGCACCTCTTATATATACAATAAACAATATATATATATATATGTATATATATATATATATATACATCCTTTTTTTTATACACACAGACAATAAAGCCACTCTAAAACTTCAGTGACATCATAAACCCAAGGTGATGTTTTGGGAGACGGCTGTAGCCATTTGCAAATGTTTTACTGTGCAAAATCCAGCAGTTCATTGACATGATATGACAAGTAGAGTAATGGCCATTGTACAAAAGCCAAACGTCTTGGTCTTTTGTGAATTTTAGGTGCTGCTGCAGGTCTATGAATGGATAGGCTTTTTTTCATAGCCGACATTTTGACAGTCCATAGCAGAAAATTCACAGGTGTGATTAATACCATTAATGATGGCTGCATTGCAAGGTGTGGTATTTTGCATTCCTGTTTAATGGACTAGCTCATTAGGAGTGAGTCATCGTTAGTGTTGTTACGTAGTTACATCTGCAATTTTCCTTCTTTAACATGTCAATATGTCTCCTGTGAAATCTTCCTAAGACTAAGAAGACTTTATTTACCCTAAATCCCTTTTTGAGTGCTTCAGTCTCCAGGATTTGACCATAACAACACACAGTTTATGTATACACACAAATGCATATGCCTTTTGACATGTGTGACGACATCTAACACCTGCGACCTTTCTCCCACTGCCCCAAATGCCAGTACTCTTCAGTGCCTTTCCACCCTGCCCTCTGTTATTCACACGTCCACAGACCAAAAGGTTCCCTTGAGGCGCTCCTGAGTAGATTAGTTCTGCTGTGTCAGTCTCTCTCTTTTTATAATTTACACTACTGTTAGTCCTCCTGCTGTGGCCGGGTATCCTGCTCCTGTGACAGGCATGTCTCATTATTTCCAGGCCTGACATGGTGGGAGAAGCTCATGAAGAGATCTGAGTGCAGGCTTCACCTGAGATTTGTGGCAGTATTGGTGTTGGTAGGAAACAGAAGGGGGGCTGTGATGCAGAAGTGAATGCTGGGTAAAGCGTTGCTTTGGCCTTTGGCCTACTTCCCATTCATACAATTGCTTTTAAAACTTCTTTAAAGACCGTGTAAAGTGAATTCAGACATTTTCTTCTAAACACATTAAATAGGTCATAAATGTATTTCTAAAAAATATGTAAAAAGCATTTCAACCATTTAGATTTGAATTGTGGAGCTAGGCTTCACAAACTGTGTTTCAAGATTTCTGTGTTGAGGATTTAGTGGGCGGGTCTGAAAATCATCGCTGCATTATGTAACACGTTGGTGATTGGCATAAACCCGCCCCTGCTGCTGTAGAGGTATAAATACATTCAGCACACACTACTACTACTACAGTCTACAGTTAGCCAGTTAGCTGAGTTAGCCACCGAGTTAGCCGCCAAGCTAGCCGCCTGGCTAGCCGCTGAGTTAGCAGCAGAAAGCTCTCAGACGTAGAGTCCATGTTTCTGGTAGAGATGGTGACTTTGATTGACAGGTGACAGGGGGCGGGGTTTTAACGAATTCGGAGGGCACTCCCACAGCATTTGGGAGCAGAGAAAGAGGCAGATTTTTACACAACTTTGAAGCCTAATTTCATATATTTGGTGATTTTTTTAATCATTCAAATTTGGCAGGGTGGCTGTGGTTTTCTGTGGTATGTCAAACTCAGAACACATAGCTATTTATTCTTACTTTACACAGACTTTAAATCATTTTGTTTACAGCTCAAGTGAAAGATTCATTGAAATACAGTAAACACAAATTAAAGGGCGACTCCACAAATGTTATGTACGTAAGGTTATTGTGATGTGTGATTGTGATGTGACTGCAGAAGTAAATGGTACAGTAGGTGTACAGGGAATGTTGTTACTAGTTTGAGTTTATAATCTGCAACATGTCTGTTGGAACAGGGATACCATAAACTGCCTAATTTAAATAAAATAAAAATATTCTTAAGAAACTACACATCTGTTCAGTTGTGACATGCAGTACAGCCAACCCAAGTGCTGCAGATAGTGACAGATATAGTGAACTCTATAAAGCTTACCACTCATCACATAAATCAAGTTAATCAAGGACAGATGAGGAAACAACCACAACAAAACATGTTCTTTCTACATGTGTCCATGTTCTTGTGAAGTCTACCCCTCGGCCTCCTAATTCACCAGTGAGTTTGACATCCAGAGAACACGAGTTTCACTAAATGTCTCACAAATACATCTTTGATCAAAACATCTCTGTTTGGTCCGTGGTGTCCCACATGTGGAACACAACATTCATCTGCTGTTCCAGGGTCATCAGATTCAGTGGGACTCTTTTGACTGCCTAACATTTTTTATTTGAAAATATAACATTAAAAGTGTAAGAACCTTTGGTTAAAGGAGCCTTCTGTTACTGTCTGATGATATCAGTAACACAACAGCTCAATGTGTGGGATAACTTACAGTACAACAGGTTACTGAGATCAGCAACAAAGAGGGTTAAGTTGTCTGCACCAGAATGGCAATGTCCCAATAACTGCTTATTCCATTTACTCAGAGTGATAGACCCAAAACCTATGAAGAAAAGTACATAGTTTTAAAAAGAATACCTGGTATTTTGTCTTTGTTACAGCATGATGAAGGCTCCAACTGTGGGAACCTTGGTTCCAACAGCGGTAAAGGCAGGTACCTGATGTTTCCTCACGCCACCGACGAGGTGCGTGAAAACAATGATAAATTCTCCCCCTGTAGCATCAAACACATCAGCGAGATCCTCAGGCTGAAGAAGGACGACTGCTTTATTGGTGAGGGAGAAAAGATCCGACAATACTGAGTCATACAGAGTTGGAGACAAAAATATTTACATGGCGAATAAGCCACCATAAATATTGTGTCTTGATTCTCATTTCATTTGTATGTTTATCCTCCAGTCAGTGATCAGCCCATCTGTGGGAACCAGATTGTAGAAGAAGGTGAGGAGTGTGATGTTGGTCACAACGACACAGACCCCTGCTGCTACAGCGCTAAAGAGCCCATAGAAGTTCAGTGTCGCCTCAAGCCTGGAAAAGTCTGCAGGTACTGTACACAAAACATAAGTATGCACGAGCATTCCCATTTTTAATTTAGTTATATCAGGAAACTTTTGGATAAGATCTACACTCATTTATATTGGCACTGCTAGTTCTCACTTTCATCATCTTAATTGAAACCACACACCACATTGTTATTAATCCATCTAAGGTATTTTGTTTATGTAGTATCTTCTGGGTACATCTCATCTTTTGTGTACATTTGGTTTATATGGGTTTCTGTCAATTTGACTGTATGTTGTCTTTTCACTCATTCATCTGTCAGTCCGAGTCAGGGCCTGTGCTGTGGTCAGGATTGTGGGTTTAAGTCGGCGGGTCAGATCTGTGATGAGGAGACAGACTGCCAGAGGGAGAGTGTGTGTTCAGGCCTCTCCCCGCTCTGCCCTGAGCCAAGTGCCAAAGAAAACCTCACCGTCTGCAGTCAGGGCACTCGAGTGTGCCTCAATGGGGTGAGGCAGCTGCATCCACCACACTACAGTGTGAATCAACACACCCAACCAACAACAAGCTGATATGTGGAAGTATGCAGCCATGTTGCAAAGCTAGTCAAAAAAAGTTTGGCTTTGAGTTTCAACGTTCAATTTTGTCTTTGAAAACAACTGTTAAATAATCAACTTAGCTGCTTTGGAGCAGATACTGTATAAATCAGGCTTTCTAAATTAGTTTATTTAAGGAATCATACCTCCAGTTTTACATGTTTGAGTTCATCTAATACTACACTCACAGGTTAATTACGCTTATGCAGACTGAGGATAGCCTCCAAGATTTCATTGTTAAAACTGGGCGGAAACAATTAGAGTTAAAAAAAAAAACTGCATCACAGAACCAATCCAAAGTCTTTAGGGCGGCCCATCATTGTGGGACATGCAGTTCTCTACAGAGTGACAATTGGGGGAGAGCATTATTTCCTGTATGGCGTCCTTGACAAAAAGTAAGGTGCACAGGTTTGTTAGAAATCCCCAGACATTAATAGGTGGAGATCTCCCATTGTCTGGTATCGCGAGACTAATCTACTACATATCACTTAACCTTCACATCAGTTTGTAATCATTTTACACATATGCTACTGTGTTTTACAGATTTGAAAATCTGTTGGAGTTCTGTTTTGGACATACATTCATTTACATTCATCTCTGGACATTTTGAAAATCAGTTAACAAAGAGCAGTTTAATCCATCAGTACAAACACCATGGCTGCATATTTTAGCATGTTAGCGTATTTTATTTTTCATGG
Organism: Scomber japonicus; assembly: GCF_027409825.1. Taxonomy (NCBI): domain Eukaryota; kingdom Metazoa; phylum Chordata; class Actinopteri; order Scombriformes; family Scombridae; genus Scomber; species Scomber japonicus. The sequence goes on along the minus strand of NC_070584.1, from coordinate 15,624,167 downwards.
TCACGTTACTTATGTGAGGTAATGAAGTGCAAACTTCTCAATTCAATCTGCGCCTGTATTATACCACAACAATAATACAATACTGACACAACTCAAGTAAATTTCAAAAGTCTGATGACTGTTTTTCACATACATTCAGCATACAGAAAAGAATAAAAACCGATGGTTAACCTGAACAGAAGGAAAAATATATTTTAAAACTCTAACACTGTTTAGTCTGCATTCAAAAATATTTATCAAAAATTTAGAATATACAAAATTGTAGTTAAAGAAAACTTAGCTGACAATCTTGTTTTTGCTGGCCTCTGCTGGTGTAACTTCTCCTCATACTGATGGGCGTGACAACATAACTTATAGGGATTTCCTGTTTTTGTTGAAAATCTTCTGGAGTCTATGACATGCTCCAATAACAGTGTTCATAATCCGCTTTATTTGTAAATACACCCACCATTGAAACTCAGCATTACTCAGAAAAGTTTTGATAAAATCCACGAGACAACAACGCATGTTTCTATTAAAGTTTCATTTTCGACGATGCACTGTCTTTTCAGATGAAGGGGAGAGGAATTAATTCCAGCTGTGGACATTTTTCCATCATTTGTTCTGCTTATATTACTCTCCAGAGATGCTAATGGTGCTGACCTCTAACGACCTCACGCAAGAATATGCAATACAATAACTGGAAAGGACTTCTGGGAGGATGTGGGAATTTAACAAGAAAAGATATCCAAAAAGGACTTTTTTCATCATAATGTTAAAATTGGCCATATGTACTATGATTAGTACACTCTTAGAATGCCCACATTCATATGTCTCTGTAGGTTCATATCCTTCTTAAAATAAAATGAGCAGAAAACAGGAAAACTGAATCCTCTCGACAAATAAACAAACAGTCAAAACCTAATCTTGGTTCTGTTTTTCAAAAAGATTTATTTCAGGCATATGTGAAGGAAATTACCCAATTAAAAAGTGTTGGCCAGAGATTAAAGTGTCCAGATTTTGTTTTCAAAGTCTGGTTAATAATAATCAATCAAAGTTTGTCCACGTTTAGCTGCAGAAACCAGAGATGTTGAATGTGCTGTGCAATATGTGGGTGAAATGCAAAACCTTCAAACACAGAAATGATCTTAGCACACATAAGGAAAGTGACAGCTATCTTTGAAGTCATCAAAGTACCTCTCCTCCTAGCCTTGGAGAATTTAAAGCCATATCTTTCTTAAGTTCTTTGATCTTATCGTATTGAAAAAAATTATCCGTTCAGACTTTACTAAAGTCATAATCGATCACAATTTGAGGAGGTGCACTTGACCATCCTTGTGCTAGATGATATATAGAAAGTCCAGCTGACAGTCTGTTCATACACATAAAGGTTTCATCTTTACACAAGTCTGTGTTAAGACAATAGTGCCCAAATTAACATCGTAGTCATTCCTCCTGTTCTTGCTGGCTATTAAAAAACTTAATTTTAATAATTCAGATTGCCCCATTACTTTCAATAGAAGTGAATTATGAAGGGATCTCTTAATGGCCAGTATGAACATATTGTTTAACAGACTTAAAAATGTGTGAACCTGCCCTTTCATTTCCTACCAGTACATAAAATACATTTAAATCCCTTTTGTTCTCACTCAGACTTTCCTTTCTGTTTTCATCTCTTCTCTTCTACTAAACTTAATTTAAACTCATCCGTGTCTGCTGGTCTGTCTGCAGGTTTGTGCCGAGTCTGTGTGTGTGAAGCATAGTCTGCAGCAGTGTGACTGTCCAGGAGACTCAATGAGGGAGAAATGCCACATGTGCTGCCAGCAGCCTGGTAACAACATGCCCATGTGTCCTCTACTACTGAGGAATGTGTTTACACTCTGTGTCCCAATACATCTACACTGTGTCAATTTGTATTGAGGTAACCATCGTACATCCCTGTTTTCCATTAGGCAACCTCAAAAGAGTTTTTGTTTGTGAAAAGAACTAGAGGGCACCAAAGCTGATAATCTTCTAATTCTACACATTAGCTTTAAACAGTTGGCAATCTCATAATGTATTCTGGTATATTCCTATAATATTTTCTCTCTATCATTGACAGATAAGCCTGACACATGTGCCAGCACCACCTCCTCCGTGTTGTCACGTCACTTCCAGAGAAAGGCGTTGGCCCTGGTGGGCGGTGCTCCGTGCTCAGGGAACCGAGGCTACTGTGACAAATTCCACATGTGTCGCCTGCTGGATGCAGACGGCCCCATCGCCAGACTGAAGAACTCCTTCCTTAAATTGGATGACTTTGATGACCTGGCTGAGTGGATGAAGGTGAAGGTTTCCTATGATTAGTTTGATCACGTTCAGCAACGCAGTTCCAAAAAAGTTTGTTAACGGTATACAAATCAAGGTTTACTGTTGTGAATTTGGCTTATTGGATAGTTGTGTGAATTAATTCTGTGAGCTCTGATGACTGAAACTGAAGAAAGTTATTTAACCAAATCTGATTCCAAACTTTAAAGACGTTCTGTCAAAGTTTTGACCACTAGAGGTGCTGTAGAGTAAGGCTGCAACCAACAATGTTCATCATTGAGTAATCTTACAGTCTTATTTTGTTTCTGTTTCTGTTTTTGTTTTTTTGACTAATTGATTCATGATTTTGGCCCATAAAAATAAAAAAACTGAAAAATAGCCTTGAGTCCAAGATGATGTAATCAAATAAAATATTTTCTCTGACAAGCAGACAAAACTCATTCAGAACATTCAATTTACTATAATGTGAAATATAGAAAAGCAGCATTTTCAAATTTGAGATAAACAATATAGAGCAATTTTTTGAGGACTTAGGATACTTTTCTGCACGAAAGACAGGGACAGCTGCTGATGATAATGCACCTAAAAGGAAACAGCATGTCAATAAATGCTTTCAATATGTTAGGCCTGAAGGATACAAAATGTTTACAGGGAAAGCTCTATAGGGAACGTCTAATCAGTATTGTATTGTCAAATCTTTTTTCACTTAATTAAGAGATTTAGTATTTTACTTTTGTTTAATCTCTCAAAAGAAGAAAACTGGTAGTGTGTAATTTGTGGATAATGAGCTTTAGGACTGGTATTGTGCAATGACGAGTTAATTTGACTGATGTTCTCTGTCAAGGCAAGATGTTTCACTGTTTATATTATGTGGTTGAAAAATGATCATTAACTTTATTCTGCGGTTGAAGCTGTCGTCTTTTTCAAAAAGCAGCAGATGTTCACCTGAGGTCACATCCTCAGTTCAGCGCAGCGTTTTTTAAACATTTCCTGTCTTGATGTTCAGCTGTCCTCAATGTTTCAGTCCAAGCTGGCTTTGAGGTTTAGTTTCTCATGACAGCATGGCAAATCAGGAATGCCAATCTGGGTTTAGTAGCTCTTCATGGATCAGACCCCCTTCACTTCAGGGACCAATGTGTTGTTTCATCATACCTGGGCTGCTGACTCATCTTGCAGTCATGGAAAATCAGGGAAAACTGGCTATTTCTTGTAGCAAACAGTTGAAAATGATACAGCTTTCGATTTATTTAGTTAGGAATGTAAGAGATATGAGAGATAAGAGATATGTACTTAGTTGGAAACTCAGACTCATGACTCAAGACTCATGATTTATATGGAATAATCACTGCAAAAACGGATTTTCAGTATGAATCTATGATCCCTGCAGATATATCTACTCTGGTTCGGGCCTAAAGAGTTTTTCTAAAACACTGTAAAGCAGAACCAGGTTCAACCAAGAATGTGACGCCAAATGCACATAAACTTATTTAAACTCAAAATAAAAGGTTCAATGAACTTGTTGCACAGGTAACAGCATATACTGTATGGGAGTGTAGTTATGAAAGTAATGCTAACAGCATGTTTCTTACTTTATTGGACTTCATTGGAGCTTAAAAGCACTTTCCTAAATAACATGATACGAGCCAACAATAATCCAAGATCATGTGGTATCCCTTTAGTTTAATAGAAATCATAATCAAATGACTGCAGCTGTGCATTTGTTTTCTTCTGTGCAGGCTCACTGGTGGGCCATTCTGCTGGTCATCCTCACACTGTCTGGAGTGATGGGCTGCACCGTCTGCCTCTGCGGCCGCAAACTGGACACCAGAAACTTGGAGTAATGTCTCTGACCTTTCATCCTCATCACTTCTGGGAAAACAAGCACCATCACAATGACGCACCAATTCATTTCTGTTAATTTATCAAGGCCACATTGAAGAGATTACTTTTTTATCAATTTTAGCCCACCTCCAGAGGGTTTATTATTTGCAGGTGCTCATTGCCTCGCATGCTTATTCGTTAACTGATATGCATCTGTCATTTCTTGTCTGCCATATCTTGTCTGTTGTAATGCATGTGTTGTGGAAAAATCTGCTGTTGTTGTCAACTGTCTGTCAGCCCCTCAGAGGGGCCACATACTGAAGCACTACATCTACATCTACGCTGTTTGTTGTTTCTGGCTGCAACATCCTCGTTGTTGTATTTGAACTTGAGTGCTAAGTTCAGCTGTGATGAACATCCAGGTTTCCATCACACTGAGACTGTAGTGACTTTTAAATAGTCACAGGTTGAGAAGGAGTTGACAAATGGAAATTAATAGCCCCCGCCACAGGACCTTTCACCCAAATGTTTGCCATCACTTGAATGTTTGCAATGGGGAAAAAATGCTCATGATTAAGTTTATAAAGTGATAATAAACATGTTTGTCACCTCAATAAGTAGTCGTTGACCATTTGTGATTTATGTCAGAGCTAAAAGTCATATTTTATGATGAATATAAAGCTGGTTGTGCATTTTAAAGAAGTATACTGATTCAGTTTATCGCTTAGGTCACTTTGACAGCTAATCAGCTAATGGTGTCACAACTGCAAGGACATAAAGAAATCACATAGATTATTTGGGGTAATTTAAACACTTATATATCAAAAACAGACAAGGGAGAGTTAAAATTGTTAAAATTGTTGTTTGGATCAAACACACCTTTTGCTTAGATAATATATTTAAAAAACAGGGTTAAACAGCCTTGAACTGATAATGATTGAATGTTTTATGATAACAAAAAACAAATGTAATCATTCTTTTTCATGGACACAGCAATAAAACAAATTTCACGCTCAGGATGACCTCTCAGGCAAGTTTGGTTTATTAAAGAATTGACACAGTACAGTGACATTATTTACAAATATGTACAAAGGATTATAGAAAATGCACAGTTTACAGATTTATCCAATCCAGGCAGACAAAAAAATGTGTTCCATACTACAAAATCTATCATCATATGCATTATGGTATTTACAATAAAACAACTTTACAACTAACTTTAACATTTAGCAATCTCGTCCCCTCTCTTCAGTGCAAAAGTAAAGCATCTCCACTTTTATTTAAGGTGGAATTTCACAATGATTACAGTACCGATCTCTAAAGAGCCGAGGTTTAGATATTGCTCACAGAAATGGAAATTTAATCATGAATAGCAGACCACTAACAGAGATTTAAAAAGTCACATGCACAGACGAAATCACAGTTTCACAATACAGTAGCAACATTGACATTAATTTTAGCATTGTGTACCTCATTCACTTTTATCACTAGAGCCATGGTATACAAAATGTCAGGCACTTTGAGTTTGAGGTAACAGCTTCAAAGTAACACATCATCATGCAGAGGCTTAGTTGTAAAGATGCAGAGGTGCTCATTATGAAAGCAGCAGCTCTTGCATGTGTTTCAGTAAAAGTTGCAAAAGTTTGTATAATAATAGTAATAATAAAGCACACTCAGGTGGAAAACAGCAACAAAGGTTAAGATAAGTTTGATTTATGACAGCTTGCTGCTGGCGAATGTTTACAGTAAGGCACACTGATACAGGTCCCACAGTCACATGTTGTTGTGCTGAGAGCCACAGTGGTGAATGCTCTGTTAGGTTAAGCATTAGTCAGATAATACTGTGCATAAAGTTTAATAAACTGCACCCTATTGCATAGAAGAGCTTAATATGTAAAACCCACCTCTCTTTGAGAAGTGGCATGGTAACAACAGTCTACAGGACACCATGGACACACAGAGTACATTATTTTTCACAGTGTTTGTTATAAATATGACATTTTTTTACACAATCTGACATCACTATCTCCAGAACTATTACGTTATATCCTCTCAGTATGACAACTTTGAGTGTTATCCAACTGTTTGGACACTAAAGAATTTACTTTCATTTTGTACGACAATGAAGTTACAGTTACATGTAGTAAAAATAACTCTTTACAAAATATACAGTCATTTACATACGTTTTGCTTTAAATAAAACACATACTTCACATACATATAAGGTGGTGAAGGGTTTTTTTGTAATTTGAGAAATACAATAAGTTACAGGTGTATAAATTAGTGCTGTTTTGAAGTGCTGAAATGGACAGACAGGAGTTAAACTGTGGGGGTCTTTTCCTCATGGTCAGTGCTCCTCCAGAGGTACTCTACAGAAAAAGACAACATTTATTATCATAGAGCCAACAGATGTTGTGTTAATAGTAAAATGGGGAAGTGCAGAAGCTAACTTACCTTTTAGGGGGTGGTTTTGCAGTGGTCTTCCATGCAGCCTTACATTTAACAAATGTGACCTCCTGTGTCAAATTCTGAGTATCAGGGTCTTTTACGCAGAACACCACCCTGTGAGAAAAATCACATGACGATTGATCGTTATGCAGTAGCTTCATCAACAGCAAGATATGAGTAAGATGTTCAAAGTATTGCAAGAAATTATGATTAAAAAAATGTGTTATTTGTCATTTTCACACTATAACATACTTTTTCTGGGTCTCGCCGGCTCGGATGCGGATTTTGTGAACTTCCATGTTAGCACTGTCTGAGTCCCCGGACCACCAAGAAGAAACCATCTTCAACATGTTGGAGGTCGACCAGTCCTTTGATTCCTCCCATTTAAACTTCAACATCAAGAGTTCCCCGATATCCTTCTCCGTCACCAGCAGGAATGAATGTGTCTTATTTGTGGCTATTTTCTCCTTTCTGCCAAACGAAAATAAAAGAGAAACATCAGTGCTTTACTCGTAGCCAGTAATCATGTTTTATTTAGCTAAGCCTTGTAAACTCTGGACCATAAACTGTGACATAACCACACAAAGCAAAGAGAACTGCTTCCTGCTGTTTTCTTTGACTACTGTGAACCCATTCCAAAACAACTCATATAACTGTGCTGTGATTCTTTTATAAAGCACTTTAAATGGCCCACTTACAGTTTAAGCTCCAGGTTTTCAGCCTCTCCTTTGGTCCCGTACAGTGAGACGGTCAGCGAGGGCTCCATCTCTGAACGGTTCACCTTGCTGGAGAAGTGGATCTTCAGCTGATAATGGTACACTGTGAGAGAGCCATAGTAAAACCATTTCAATTAAAATGTTGTCATTTTAGCAAATTAAGCCAGGGGACTTTAAGTGTTCAAACTTTTGCCGTAAGAGCCACCAGAAATTGAAACTGCTGATCTCAGAGAATAGTTCATTTCTTTTTTAATAACTTCTTAAGACATTTTTATGAGAAAACCTTTTTAAGGATTAAACCGTAAACTTGGTTTTGCAATATTAGTTATTCATCAGACTCCAGGTAATTATAAAAACTTCCTTCAAAGAAAAAGTTGTTTTTCATATGACCACGTACCTCTGAAAGGCATGGAGGCTCGTGTCTTGGTGTACATCTGAACGTTGCGCGCCTTGCGGACCTTGCTGATGTCATAGCCCACCGTATTGCAGCGGCTTTTGTGGCAGCTGAGGCACATGCCCCGGTCAAACATGTCATTGCTGCCGCACCGGTACGCCTTCACGGCTTCCTGCTCGTTCAGCAGAGAGTCAATGAACAAGTGGATCGAACGCTCGTGTTCACACTTTACTGCATCAGTAATGGCTGAGGAGAAAACACAGAGGGATAATTAACATGTGCTGCTTATAATTATCTGAAGGACATTGAGAAACTAAAAGGCCAATTGGTCAGATTTCCAGTCCATCACTGACCTCACTCTAGATAAAAATGTCTTAACCTGTCAGCCAAAAAGTCTGATATTATCTCTGACCTTCTACATTTTCTTCAGACTTTCTTCAGCCTTGTTAGGGGCCCTTTGTTTACTTTCAGTCTGGTGTGAATGGGATTATTGTGCAACTCACACGAACAATGTTCACTGCTAAGACTCCTGGACTGTGTGCTGTGTGTGTTCAAACTAATATGAGACACATGATTGTTTGATAAGAGATTATTCTGGCTTTATTTTAGTTATCAAATATGGAACAGAAATGCTTTAGCATTATGTAAACCAAAATCAAACTCTGAGGCTGTTTTAACTTGTCTAAAATCTGTTTTAAAAAACCAATCTTCTGGGGATGAATGATTAACTTGTATCATAGTATCTAAAAGAAAACAGCAGTTAAGCCATGTTAACCAATGGTGTCGTGCACATAGGAAGCACCAAGCACTGCGCTTCCATGTCCGGTCTGAACCTGGCGTTACAGTACTGTAAAGTCTGTATAGAGTCTTTTATGATGGAAATCTTTAGTGGGCACTTTGATGTGTTTGTTTAAACTTAAAAAAATTGGCATGATACTCAACATTTTAAAAACTACAATACACACAATGAAAATTAAATTAAAACATTATTCTCACCAAATATCCCAAGGTTGGCGATCTTCTCCAGGGCCCCCCTGAGATTGCAGCCCGGCTGGAAGCTGCCTCCATTGGGGTAAATATCTACGTGGCCTACAGGCTGCTGGATCCCAATGCTGAGACCCAAGGAGCCCCGCGTGAAGGTGTGGAGGACGTCCACAAAGTGAGCATCGTCTGGGGAAAGGCGCCTGTGGGCGTGCTCACCTTCAAAGTCCGGACCAGCTGGGTCCAGACCTGCAGGCAGAGACAGGGAGTGTCAAAAACCACTTGAACAATGAGGTCATTAACCTAATTATACACCAGATTAAATTAATGAGTTTTAGAAACATGTAATATTTAAGGTCATGTGTCTCAACCTGTTATTCGTCCAACTTTATTGGTTGCATGGCTGCCAGCGAATCCCGCCACGTGAGCTCCAAGGCTGTAGCCAATCAGATGGATGTTATCAAGAGGCATGTTGGTGGTTTCCTTTTAAAAGTACATTAATAAAAAAAATGTGATTAACAAAAGAAGTGTGACAAATAAGCCCTCTTATTTAACCCTCTTAACAACCTAATCATACAGTGTTTATATTAGTGACACATACTGCAGAAGAAAAGTATCCTGACACATCCAGGTACAAATGTGAATAAATAATTTACTATCTAATGGTTGTTGGTGGTGATCTGTTAGGTGGAAAATATCCTTTATTAATGACTTTCCATATGTTTGCTGGCTTATTAAATGGAAAGACACATGGTCACGTGTTTCTTTGTCATTTTGCAATAAGTCACAAAGTTTGGAGTTGCAAAGTCATAAATAAATATCTTTTTGGCAACAATGTTCTTGCAATAGTGACAACAAACAACAAATGTGATAGTTCTGAAATGAAATCTTTTATACTCTGATGCTCCCACTGACCTCAATCCAGTCAATGAAGCGAGCAATCTCCTGTCCCACTGCCTTGGTGTTCTGGGCTGCGACCACATAGTGATTCTGGGCTGAGTTGAGCCAGTCCACCACGATGACGTTGGCTGTCTGCTCTCTCTCATATAGCGCTGATACCAGTTTAGCCACCCAGCTTTCAAACATACCGCTCAACTGTTGAAATAACCAAAAAACTTGACTTACAATTTGCCACAACATTGCATTAAAGTCATTAGTCAAGTCTACACCACCTCCACTTGATCTTTCTTCCAGTTATTTGCTAACAGCATGTCATTACTTGTTGAGAATGTAGTTCTCTGAATTTAATGAGACATCACAGCAGCAGAATTTGCTGAAATAGTGAAATACAAGCAGTCACAGGTGTTTCTTCTAAACCCAAACAAAGGCATGTGAATGGTGTCCTCAGGGGCAGTTTAAAAGCAGAAACAAGTAACAACTAGCTAAAACATCTCACTCACTGTCCAGCCATGGATTACAAGGAAGGTTTTAGAGGTGGTGTTGAAGGTGCAGGCTGTCAGGGAATCAGGCTTGCCATGAATGATGTAGCACAGGTCATCATCAGGATGGGATGGCTTGCGGAGGGAGAACTTGGCAAATGTTTGATTGCCGTCATCCTTATGGTCAAACAGGTTGTTCAGAGGGTCGAGGAAGTTACCTGACAGGAGAGAAGTTTATTAAACATATTAACTGTTTTGCTTGAATAAAACATTCAGCATTAATTTAAAAAGAAGAGAACAAGAGAAGAAAGATCCCTCTGTCTAGCTGATGTTTTTGTTACATGTGTAAATCTAATCTAATGTTCTAGCTGGGAGGGCCAAGACGCTTTGATAACTGAGTGACTGGCTCCAATAAGCCCTGGCCCCTCAGGGGCCCCACAGCAAATGAGCTTCCACCTTCGACTAGATGAATCCTCAGAGGTTACATGAGTTCACTTCGTCAGTCTGAGCTCCATAGAAACAACCAAGAGTTTTTCCCAGCTTTGTTCCTGCCATCTCACCGACTATAATCTGTCCAAGTATCAGTGGTCCTAACACAGTCAGCTGACTCAACTGCCTGGGGGTTTTACTGGTATTCAGAGTTGGGGGTGGGGTGGTGGATGAACCTCACACACAGACATTTACATTGGGAATGGATTGGAGTAGTTATTGTAAACATAAATAATCATGATTGCACTTGAATAGCGTCATTCCTGTTGAGATCATAGTAGCCTGTATCTGTCACTTTGTCCTCTACTTCAGTCTTGGCTCTCTGAGAGAGTGACAAACATGTTCGTTGTCTTTCACATGCATGTAGTTAGTAGAAGTTGAGCATTCGCCAAAAAGCACAAAGACAGGTTTAGTCATAGACACGTGATACACAGTAGCCTGTGTCATATAGAGCGTTCATGTTATTGTCAGAGTCCAAACTACACATACCCGGCCGGCTCATACAAAAGCACCGTGCATGAATTAGACACGCATTTCCTTCAAGCGACACTCCTTCACGACCGGTGTAAACACCCAAACCTTTCAGCCCCGCATAAAAAGTCTGTTGATGTGTGTGAGAGTAAATGTGGAAGAGGTTGAACTGGCAACTCACCAAAAATAGAATCGGTGAGCTCTTCTTCCAAAGACGTCACATACTGCACAGCTACGTTCAACACCAGAAAGTAAAGAAACAGATCTCGCCACGCTTTCATTTCTTTTACAGCTTATTCCTTTTAGAGAAAATAACTTTTACAATTTATGATTAAACCAATCTGACACCGTAGCAAAAGAGTGTGTGTATTCCTTCTAGGAGTTATAGTTCCGTACGTCCTGTTGCGCGCTGAGCGCAGATATCTGAACCACCTTAAACTGGTCGCTTCTTAAATAGCACCTCCGACAACCCATTGGCTGCTGACCCCAGGGCGGGGAATGGAAAAATATGTGTAAAGTAAATCATTAGACTGTTTTATGAGGAGAGCTTTATGCCAGTACTGGCTGGCAGCATGACTTCTCATTAAAACCAGTTTTTATGTTTAATGTCCTTTCTACACTCAGTGGACCTGATAATAGACCCAACATGAGGAATGAATTACTGCGTGTTGGGCTGATTGCATAACTTATCACAACTGAGTGATTGGTTAGCTGATTGCTGAATAATTTTCAACTTTTAATGGAATTTCACATTTTAAATTAAAAACCAACGATTAAGGGTAAAACAAAAACATAAACTGCAAACAGGTCTGCATATTGTAACCTTATGTTAATTTCTTAAAGTGTCTCCCAATGCAAAAGGTAAAAATAATAATAATAATAATGAAAAATTTAACTTATATACCACATATACCACAAGTAGTACACTGTTCAATCTTCACAAAGATAAATAATACTCTAATAATAGAGGATAGATGCCAGAAATAGAAAGATTTGCAGGATTATTTAAAAAGAAGAGACAGATAAGAGAGATATCTACAGTAAATATTAGATTAAGTGCAGTATATTCAGGCTGTAATCACTGATGCACTTTGGGAGTTTATTTGTCGTCAGTATTTATTTACAGTCTGTTCATTGGCAGGCTGGAGAAGCAGGTTGTGTGTGTTTTAGAAGAAGACCTGCACTGTTTTACACAGCAGCAGATAAACTAACCTTGTCACCGGTCACCTACATGGCTGGCTTTCTCTAACATTCCTGGACGTGGGTTGCTTGGCTGAACACAAGGGGCCTCTAAAGGATATTTGGGGCCCCTATTTCTTGGATGTCCTGTTGCCATGGCATCAGAACATAGATAAGAGAGAGACAGCACAAACCTGCTTCAAACTGATTTATTCTTTGCTTGTTGAACTCTTTAAAGTATCCGCTTCTATCTCTTTCTTTAAATTTTACAAATGCACTAATTACACATTATAGATTATTAAGGCAAGTTTATTGGGATTTTATTTATGTAGCACATTTTAGTAAAGGTAAACATTATTGTCCTTTAAAGTCCATACAGAGACGTGGATATAAGATTAAATAAATAAAATACAAGAACATACAACACAACCACCCATTATCCAAACCACAAACCACCCAGCCATCTTAAAGACATAATTTTGATGCTAATAGTAAGCCTGGAAAAACAAGCTGTGTTCAGTTTTTTTTTTTTAATGTGGCAATTTATTCCCGAATCTAGGACTAAAATAGCTAAAAGTTTCCTTGCTACCAGATCTCGATCTTATTCTGGGTACAGTCAGAAAACCACCTGATGACCTGAGTTTATCGTAGTCAGTGAGCCAAACCATTAAGTGCTTTACAGAAGTGGAGGTTTGAAGGTTATTCTGCACTGCACTGTGAGCCAAAGAAGTGATTTATGTCCTGGATTCATGTAATTGTTTTTGGGTGCCTGCGCAACGACTCTGACTGCTTTTCTATTGAAGAACACTACAGTAATTTAACCTGATAAAGATGAATGCATGAACCAGCGCCCAGAGTCAGCTTGAGACATCAATCCTCTAGCTTTTTGGTAAATGATAAAAAAGATGTCCAGGTTAAGTTCCTGAAATAATTCTTACACAAGTATTTATTCAGCTCTTATAAGACTAAGTTCATCAGATGGCAGATAAATGTACAACTGTGTGTCATCTGCATATAAATGATATAAATGTTTTTTTATAATGTTGCCGAATGGGAATATGTACAACCTAAAAAGCAACGGTTCAACAATAGATCTTTGTGGAACCCCTGAGAAAATCTTTTAAAACCACTTAGGGAAGCATAATATCCTGTCAGTAGCCTGGTTTACATGGAGACTTTTTTCATTCCAATTGAAATCGTACCAATTGTAGATTTCAGGACGACAATTGACATGATCTATTCCAATCTGGTGTTTACATGCACCACCACATTTAATCCGAACAGACATTTTGCAGCTGTGTGAAATGCGCAGATTGATGTAAACATCACGTGATTGACCAAAGATGGAGATCTGTCAACTGCTTAGCACAGTAGTGGCTGTTATTGTGACACTTTCATTTCAAGCATGTTTTTCTTCCATATAAACGTGCGATAATATTTAAGTCTTTTATAGTTTGAATTAGAAACAAGCTCTCTGCCGTGGACTAGTTGCTATGCTTGGAAGCCACCATATCTACAAGTAAGGAAACGTCACTGCGCATTTAGGCTACATCAAGGTGGGGCATGCACAGAAAGGACACACTGAGACAACTTTCCATTTCACTGTTTACATGATAAAATGTTACCTTTATCGGTGTGGGAAAAGGAATATTCTACCTTTCTGAAACCCAATGAAATTCCATTCTGTTTGGGCCTGTTTATTACGATTGAGGTGTTTACATGGAGCATTTTCATTCCATTTGTGCTTCCACACCAATTCTAATCAGAATATTAGGCTCCATGTAAACCCGGCTATTGATAACCAGTTAAGAAGAGGACATGTTAGGTCCAATGAACACTTCATAGATACTGTTGTTTGTCTACAACTTTTGGTTTTATCTGCAGTTACTTATTATGAAGAGTTCTTAGAAAGACACTTTTCACTTTCAAGGATGTTTTTTTCTTTTTAAACTCTTATCAAATGTAAGATTGGTAATGTTTTTTCCCCTGAATTTTCATTTTATTATTGTCATTACCACTTTTTAGTTAGTGATGAATAATGTAATAGAGAAATAGTTCACATTTGAAATTAAGTTTTAGGGGCTTCAAAGAACATTATCAACTAGTTGATGCTGAATATCTTAATAATGATCCAATATTGGAGACAGTTTTACTTGCAACATTATGTAAAAGTTTATGACTTGGATCCGGTTGTAGTGCACAGGCTCCTGGCATAGCAACATACTGGCAGACTTGTTGAACATACCTGCAACATTTGGACGGTGTGTTTGACAATTAGCAAAAGTTCTTGGCTGGCCTGCAATGTAACTGGCAATCACAAGCTGTTCTTGTAGTTTCTATTACTTAACAACTTTCACCTTTGACCTTTTGCAGGGAGCTTTTCACCCACTAACAAAAATGTTGTTACATGCACGCAGTAGATTATGTGCTAACATGCAGGCAAGAGTAGCTGGCTTCAGCAATCTGATTTGGCGCCAAACCCTCCGGCCTGAGATGCCAAGATACACTGGGCAGGAGGCCGATGAGGTAATGGTTGAAAAGTTACAAGCATGTCGCTATGAAAATCTACTAAATAGTAAAGTCTGTAGCCATTGTGGAAATTGCTAAATCAAACCACAAACATTATAACTGCCATCATCTGTTTACATATCTGACCTATGTTTCCTACAGGTCCTCTTAATACATATACAAAACCTGTTAATGATCCCCTCCAGACATATTTACACTGAAAAAAAACGATTGGCTCCAAAATTGTTGTATTTCTGTTTAATATGTGGTCCTGGTTCAATTGATTACAAAGTAATATATCTCAAAAACACAATGCTGAAATATGATTAATATTGTTACCTCTGAATCCAGGTTGACACTGACAGGTTTAGCCATTATGTTGGTCCACACAGGCACCACCAGTTCGGCACAGGCTGGGCTTGCACTCATCATGTTAGTGCTCACAGAGTTGTCCCAATCAGTCAGTTTGCCAGCTTGACACTCACAACGGTACCTTTATACAAAGGCAAACGTTTAAAATGAAATAGCAAGTGCAACAAATCCAACATCAGTTACTGCAGCTAAAGAATGTCTATTACTGAGATAATTACATTATTATATACAAGATGTACTGATACAACAATCTTAGTGTTGAGCTTTGGCAAATTTGGAAAGAAAGGTAAACTGGAACAAATTAGTAAATGGAAAAACTATTAAGATAAATTCATGGAGGGAAAATTATTTTGCACATGACAGGAATCTATTAAAACGCATGGCTCATGCTCACACACACACACACACAGTTAGAAACATATTTTGGGTATTACCAATAGACATTTTGACGTGCTGCAAAGATGAGACAGGAATTGAACCAGCAACCCTTTGATTACTAAATGGACTGCTCTGAGCCCGGAGCTGTTCTCCTTTCAACCCCGCTTTGAGAAAAGGAGAAAGCTCAACTTGGTGAAAGAGTTAAACTGGGATCAGTGATGACAAACAAAAAATTCAAAAGAAGAAGGATATGAGATGGAATCATCTGGAAGTTGCTGACTGAAACCATTCAGAAAAACAGCTGGATAAATTAGTTATTACTCCTCTATTAACATGACAACATTTCTTAAAAAGCAGTGACTGTATTTATGTTTTCACCACTGATACTATAGATCCTGTTGTCCTTGCTGGGGAGAGACGCTGCTGAAGTGATGAGGAGAGAGCCTCAGACACCAGACCTCTGCAGCTGAGATATGCTTGAGCCAACACTGAGGGAAGGCCCAAGACTGGACCACTCCTCCCTACAGTTTGGAAACAACAAAATGTCTTGGACATTATGTATTTCCAAGACTTCTTTCCCCAAGGTATTTCTAGGAATGGCACATGTTACCGTGTTGCACATGTCCAGATCCAAATGTTTTCTTCATTCAAAAAACACAATCTGGAAAGAAAATATTGCACAGCAAAAACGTGTTTTTCAACAAATTTATATAGCTATTATTTTAATGTAACCTATGTCATCTTCCTGAGAGTATATTGTCTTTTTATATCTTTATTCTCTCAGAAAAAACTTTTTCCTTGCCAAGAATTAGATGTAAAGATGCTACTAATACTGAAAAAGCCTGGAGGAACCTGGAGGTTTGAGAGAGGGTCAAAATGTCAATGACCAGAACAGAGAAACTGATTTTCTTTCAATGTTTAAACATCTTAAAATGCTGATTTGTACAGAAAAAAAGGGATCAAAATATAATGAACCTAATTGCCTCTTGTATTTTTGTTTCTCTGAGAATTAGTACAAAAGTATAAAGATGAGAATATGCATTATTATTACCTTAGTTTCCCAGTTTTGGATTTTAAAAAACCCATTTACAGAAAAGTGTAGCAAACACGAGTTGGTCATCATACCATCTTTCACTTGATTCATTTTGTCCAGATCCCAACAGTTGCTCAATCCCCTTCCTCCATTTCCACGGCCAAGAGGGAATTTCTTTTCAGAGAAGCTAATCCACAAACTTAAGGAATCAGATATTCAACTTTTTTCTTTTGCTCTTACTCATACTGTGGATTGTTTCAGTGTTAGGTAATATGTTTTGAATTTTTAGCAAAGCTGGCTTAGTGATAACAACAAGTTCTAATCCTGCTCTATTAAAACATGTTTGGATGCAAGTTTTAAGTGGCTTCAGATGTTGGCTGATTTACAGCGACGTTAGTGTGTGACAAGCACAACTGTAAGCACAGTTGCAAGCCATGAGGGAGAGGTAGTTCAACAGCACAATATCAATAACCACCTACTTAAAGGCACAACATGAGTCCACTGTCCCGTAGTTTAAGCCCATTTCCAGCTATATGTATTCATTTTTGGACTCCACTAGAGTAACTTTGCATGATTCAAAGTTGTTGTTTTTTTAAAACTATTTATCTAAAACTATCAACTGGACTTTTATGCAGCTCCTCAATTCAGGCTCTATCTTTAACATGTAGTTTTAGCTCCTGTCTCTTTAAGGCCCCTCTCCCAATGAGCTCACTCTGTTCTGATTAGCCAGCTTTCTGGAAGCCTGCCAAGGGGCAGCCACATCAGAGTGTCTTAAATTATCGCAGATGTAAACCCAATATTTCCTGCTTTGCAGCTTCATATTAAAAATGTTTAAATTACTAAACAACATGAGACTTATATTGTAGTAGTAGTGGAGTAGTAGTGGAATTTCATGAGTGGTGCTGAAAACCAGTCAATACAAAATATGTAAATATTTGGAGGTATTGTTCAATGGATCAGTTAGAAATAATGCAGAGAGGAAGAGTACAAGCAAAAGCAGCCACAGTGATGATGTTTGATGAAGAGCTACAGACGACCAGCACACCTCCATTAGGTAAACAACTTATTTTACTTTGCAGTGCTCTAAAACGGAAAAACACTCAAAACATCAACTTGAGTCATCGCTACGCGTGACTAGCCCCTACACAATGGAAAAACACTGTGATGTTAGTGGAGCAGAGCAGTGAACTTGCATGCTGCATGAGGAATAGATGACCTAAGAAGACATCTATCACGAGCCGACATCTTCTTGGGCTTAAAGTAGAAAAAACCATTGGAAACTGAGAATTCAGAGCAGTCTGAACTTGCTGCCTTTTGCTCACAGATATTACTTCTACATACGTTTACCTCATTTTTTGACACTTCAGTCACATCTAATATGAACATCCGACATTGTAACATTACATATATATGACTGAAAATAAGGAAAAGTATGTTAGGTCTAATCTAAAAGAAATATATTGATGTGCAGGTACTCATATTGTTTGTATGATCCAATAAGTCACATTTTTGCTTTTTTGACAGGGAAATATCAGTAGTGTTACTGAAATTAGAAAGGTTTATTCTCTGTGAAGACACCAGTATAGCACAAGTCTGATTTATTTGCCTTGTCAGGATAAGCTCACCCAATCAGTTGGTGCGCCATGGTAGCATAATCTCAAAATGTACAGCTGAGACTTACAATTTGTCCGTTTAAATTGTCTGAAAGCCCAGCTGCACAAGTGGCAATTTTGTCCTGTTTGTGGCCCTAGATTAAATGGCTGGCTCATTATTTGATGACCAGAAATGTCTAGCAGATTTCACAGCAGTACACCCAGTAGCTGTCAAAGTATTCCATTCTGGGACAAAGTGTGAAATGTACTCAATACGTTGGTCAGACCTTAAGGATACATACTATACAGTTTATTGAAAGGCTGCAGATCCCATTTCAGAGCAAGACGCTTGTGTCTTACAAACATTACAAACATGTGTCAAAATAAGACACACGTTTGTAACTATATAGAACTCTTTTTACGAGTGTTGTAATTATGTCTTTACTCCCATATTCAACAACTTAATTCTATTCAATTTATCCAATGACATTTCTTCACCTTTTTCAGAGTCACTGAGCTTCCAGGTAGAATTTAGTAGCAGTATTAGAATTATGTAGCAGTGGTTGGCTGTTCAAGGCAGTGTTTGATTGAATTATTGAATTATTATCTAAAAGCAAGGATATCGCCATATGTATCTTATATCTTTATTAAACCATCCTGGGCTCTTTATACAGTGCACTGCATTTCAGTTCATAAAAGTAAATGCACACAACAGCTGGCATGGAGACCAATTTGATCAATCATTCCCAATCCTTGTGCATAAAATCACAGAACGCTTCATTTATAAAAAATACAGACGACAATGAAAGCCTGCCAAAATATATTACAGCTTAATATACAAATATAAATGTACATTCAATAAATACAATATGACGTATTCTTGAGATGTATTATGGCTATCATGTAGGCCAGTCCATCACAAATGACAAAGGCTTGCATGCTTATCAGCAATTTTATAATGTTTGACCTTTCAAAAGGAGGGCATATTGTAGACTGAGCTTGAGGTAAACTGTTTCAGGTGACACTGTTGACCCATTTATAAAGTATTTAAGGGGCACTTAGCCATTACTGGAACATTTAAGAAGGGACCAAAACCAAAGAATGTATATCCCTGCTAGACTGCAATCTCAGTAACCATTACATTGAAATGAGGGGACAGAGAGCCTTTTAAAGTGACCAGTGACACAATAACCAAAATGCGATCAAAAAAAAGCAAGGCTGCAAGAGATCAGATATTAACATATAACTCAAAATTCAAAAAAAAAATATAATACTGATTAAAAAAGGTATTTACAAAGACCACTGTGATTCTCCATTCAGTAGATAGTCAATATTTCTTTGGTCCCTGTCGATTGTTGGCAATTAGTGGTTAGGTAGAGAAAAATATAGGGACAAAAAGATCATTTTGCGCATTAAAAAAAAACAAAACAAAATGGTTGTGTCTAATTTATGCCTGTCACTCTGAATCAACAATAATCCAAGTTCACATAGGCAAAGAAAACACACCAAATACATCAAAATCAGTATAAACATATGGAATACAAAAGCATAAACAAATGAAGGTCATGTTGGCTGTGCTGGGAGTTGAAGTCAGAAGGAAAAATAGGAAGAATCAGAGAAAAACGTATCATTGAGTACGTGTCCAGTTGCTTGCAAAGATTTTCCCAGTGTTGCGCTGTCCATCTTTGGCTATGTATGTAGAGATGGATGATGTGCATGATGTGGGTTGTGTTCAAGTGCAACTTCAAGCATCGTTCTGCCCAAAATTACTACCCTGTGTTTTCAGCTTGTGCAGCCTGGAAAAAGGAAAGACAACAGTAAGCAGGAGTCAGGCAGTCTTTTCTATGGTTGTAACCATCATTTTGCTCATTCAATCTGGAGTGTGCCATTTTAAAACTTTTTCTCACCAAAACCGAAATTTAAAGTTAACTAGACAATACATAAATAATTAATTTTTATAATTAATTCATTATAAATGATCACCTAAGTTTGTTTAAGATGGCACACTCTAGATTCCAGGAAGCTGCTCTTCAACTTACAGTTTCTCTTTACGGCTCAGAGTGTCTTCTTTTGACTTGACAAAGACTGCATCTTCTCCTCCTCTGACCAGATAAGCAAACTCCCCTTCCTTTGCACTGAAGATCAACCTGAAATCACACATAGCAAAATACAATCAATTTTAAAGTAAAACCTAAATTTCAGGAAAAGAATACCAGACTGAAGCACCTAAATGTCACTGTATCTATTCTAGATTATTCTAGCTAATGATATCTTTCTGAACTCACTTGGACTGTTTCTCCCCAGATTTGATGCGCAGTTTTCGGATGTGGAACTTGCTGCTGCCCCACCAGTCTGACCAGCTGATGATCGTATCCTTCTCCCAGCGCACCTTCACGATCATCAGGTCTCCGATGTCCACGTCCGTGGTGATGAGGAAGGACAGAGTGGTGTTACCATTCAGGACCGGCCTGCAGGATTGGAAGGAAGAACAAGGTTCAGAGGTCAGGAGATAACCTTGGACTGTCCTCTACATGTAAGCATCCCTGGCATATCTTAGCATGTGATGTATGCAGCACAAGTGAGTTTTTAGTCTTTATTTAGAGGTGGTTGTAGACATTCTTGCTGACTATCTGTTTACTGTTTATATGCAAGATATAAAGATATATGTGTGCATGTGTGTATGTTTGTTTGATGTTAACAGATTGTACTGTTAAATATACGTACAAGACATGGGCAATATCCTCCCTCTCTCCATGGGTTCCATACAAAGAAACTTTGATTGGCTGCTCTGTGAAACTCAGTGGGTCCTTACTGAAGAAATGCACCTTCACTTGGTAATGGAAAACTGCAAGAGAAGAGGAAACAGACATTTTACTGAGCACATGTTTACTCTGTGAGCCAGTTTCAATTCAGGTACTCCCAGTTCCCAGGGACTAAACAGCATCTCTTACACCACTACTTAAAGTTAGTTTAATACCAGAAAAGCCTTTATGTAACCTCAGTCTTTCTCTATCTTCATGTGACTGTCACAGTGCTGCATTTAAACACAGATTTGTGCAAAATCCTTTTACTCTTAAGATGTGTTTGGTCTGGAATAATTTACACACACTGTTATGTATTCCCATATTTATGTACCGAACAGTTAAGAGTAATGCTGTGGACTTATGCCAAAATATAATTCTTATATAAACGTTTCCATTGCTAGTGTATCACATGCAGTGGTGTTGCATTACATTCACACTAAAATATCCATGACCTCCTTTAGTTGTGACCTTCTGAATACCTGCCACTTGTTGTACACATGCGCCCACATTAGATATCTGTGGTTGTGTTATGATTTTGTGGTGCCTTTGTATCAAGTCTAGCTTTACTCCACACAAAGCACACTCAACAACAGTAGCTCATACATTGAGGATTACGCATGTTCATCTATTAACTCAACTCCCAGTAATCCTGCAAAAATACATTAATCCAGGTAGACTTTTCTATAAGTAGTTAAACATATTCCTTTCTATTACAGTAAATGCTACACATGTCATTCTTACTGCTGTTTACCTTTGTATGGCATCATGTCACGCGTCTTGAGATACATCTTGGCACTGCGGGTGGTGCGGACCTTATTGATGTTGTAGCCGAGCTTGTTGCAGCGGTTCTTTCGGCAGCTGAGGCACAGGCCCTTGTTGAAGGCCTCTTTGGAGTTGCAACGGTAGGCCATGCTCTGCTGCTGGATGTTCAGCAGAGAGTCAATGAAGAGATGGATGGAGCGCTCGTGGGAACACTTGACAAGCTGGTCCATATCTGCAGCACACAGAACACAAAAATTGTGAAACCTCTATGTCATCTCCCAAATCACACCAAGCAACAAAGAAAATGTCTTTCGTATGGATGGCTTTTACAATTCTTTCCATGTCATTTTGACCCATATTACATTTCCACCTTGTTAAATTGAAACAGCTGAGGGACAAAACCAGAAAAACTTCAACCAAGACTTTCATCTCTACACACAACAGAGCTGTGAATCTGTGGTGGTGTTATAACTGGAGGTCGACATATTCTAATTGTGGCTCTGAAAGCTTTTATAGAGTCATAGTGTCAGTTGACACCATGTAAATACCTGATCCTATCTTTTACAACTCTGTTATACACTACAACATGATCTTTCACTTAATGTGGGCAGAGATGTGTATCTGTGGTGCGGTGTGTGTCACACAAACGAGGTGTGGCAGACTGCTGCCAGCAGTTCTAAGCAACTGGAGTAAAAAGTAAAAAGACTTTGAACAACACATAAACTGTGAATGATAAACACTCAGTCCCCTCTGGCCTCAGTAGTCTTGTAGCAAAAAAAAACATGTGACACTTCAATAATAAATGACAATGAATGCAAACATCTAGTTCAAGTGCAAACTTGACACTGACTGCATTACCTTACTGCCAGTATGACAGCATAAGTTATATATAAATTAAAACTTATTCAAAGAGTCTTAAAATCATCATCTGTAGCAGAAGTGCAGTGAAGAACAAACAGAGGGGAGTGTTTGGATGACTTACTTTGGAGACCCTTGATCCCTCCCATTGCAATTCCCAGCAATGTGTTCTGGATGTCGCAGCCTGGCTGGAAGGTGCCTCCATTGGGGTAAATGTCAATGTGGCCCACAGGCCTCTGGATGCCAATGCTGCGGTCTGGGGAGCCCCTGGTGTTGGTGTGCAGGACATCTACAAACTGGGCATCATCTCGGGATAGGGTGTTCTGATTGTCTGCGTTCTCGAAGGTGGGACCAGCAGGATCCAGACCTAGAATGAGGTCATGTTTTTTACTTTTTGAAGAATTTGTTTATACTGATTGCGCACGATTTTGCATGAAGAAAGAAAGTGTTGATCAAAAAGAAATGCAAACAAAAAAGAACATGCAGATCTAGTTATTCCACTGTACATAAATATATCTGAATATAATTTTAGGTTTGCCTCTTTTCATCCTGTGCACCTCTGAAGAGCCACTGAAGCTCTGAACAAAGTGAAGCAGTGATTGCAGGCTCTCAATGGGTACCTCAGATCCCAATAAACATACCATTATTCTAAGCAGGTCAGGGAGATTTCAATGCTGGATAAACTTCATAGTGACAAATATGGGATTGGACCCACAGGCTGGCACCAACTGGCTACATGCACACATACAATGCAGGCCTGGAATGTAATGGCCCACAGATTATATTTCACTGGCATGCTGAGTTGTTCTCACGAGAAAGTCTGCAAAGATTAGATCTTATACTTTATTGTTATGTTTGAATGCATGAATTCATTGACTCAGAGACTGAATGTAGACATTTATAGTCTCTAATCAAATGAGAATCAGAAATGAATGCTTTAATTGTGTTACTATGTAAAAGCGCGAATTTATCGAAGTTATCATATCAACTTCTATAAATGTGACTAATTCAAACTGAGAACATCAGTATCTGTGTTTTCATTATCATACTATAGATCTGTTTTTTGAGTGGGCATATGATGCATTTGTTAAGCTCCACTGGAAAAGAAAGTTTTTTGAAGTGTTGATCTTTATAAGTTGGCATAAATGACTGCGGCAGATTTATGTGTGTGCGGCTTTCCTTACCAGTGATCCTGCTGATTTTATGGTCAGTGAGGTCTCCGGCAATTCCAGCCACATGTGCTCCCAAACTGTAACCCAGCAGATGAATCTTCTCCCAAGGCAACTGCAGCTCATTCTGAAAGGGAGAGGATGGATGGACTGTGTCAGAAGAACAAGCTGACAGGCCTTAAAACAGCCCTGCAGACTTATTAAAGTATTAAAACTAATTACAGGCGGTACCTGGCAGCACTCTGTTCTAGTCTTGGAAGTCACATAAAGTGAGGACAAACACATGAAAGCATGACACATTGCCAAAATCCCTTGTTCAAACAAAGGCCGAACTCCCTAAATACTGAAATTTGTAATGAGAGGCTGCCGTGAGCTTCAGACATGGTTGTAAAACGCCTTTATAGGGCGTTTAAAATCATAACCAGGAGTAAAACATATCCACAACACCACTGCTGGCTTGAAAAACATTACATCATCATTTACACATTTGTCACCATTAACCGACATCTCTACTATCTCCGCTGGCATATTAACATAGAGTGTAGAGATCATCAGGCCAAATCCTCTTAAAGACAAAGAGGATGCAGAAAATGTTATCCAGCTGTTAACCAGCCTGGACTTTCTTCTGTGAAAACACTTACTTGTAACCAGGTGACAAACTTGGCAACATCACGGCCCACTAGCTTGGTGTAGGCTGCAGAGGTCGGGTAGTGCTGATTGGCACGGGTCAGCCAGTCCACCACGATCACATTGGCAGTGGGCTCCCGGTCAAAGAGAGCAGACACCAGCTTGGGCACCCAGCTCTCAAACATCCCTGTTACCTATAATAACAGACACACAAACACCATCACACACATTCCCAGTGTCAGCTGCTCTATGTCATGATTCATTCTGGCCTTAACCCTTATCTGTGTTTGGTAGTTGGAGAGCAGCCAAAGAGTCATTGAGTTTAAATCTTTGCATGACTGACTACAAATCACATTATAGGAGAGAGATGCATGGACTATTTGCACTTGGCCCTCAGTCTCGCTTCTCTGAACTAATGTGAATTTTGAAGTATTTTTATTTGTTATTGTTACTGATCATCATTCAATTCTTGTTTGGACATGCTTCAACATTTATTATATGCTTGTTGGTTGTTTCAACATTTTTTGGCAAGACTCAATCTCTGTTTAATTTATGCTTCTGCAACATATATGTCTATCTACAGCAATGCATACTGATAAAACCTGACAAAAATGACATTCACTTTAACATACCGTCCAGCCATGTATCACAACGAAGGTCTGGGTTTCTGGATTGAATTCACACTCTGCGATGGTCTCAGGGCTGCCGGCCACGAGATAGCACATATCATCTTCTGGGATGTCTGCTGAGCGCAGGGAGAACTTGGACACAATGTCATTGTAGTCGCTGATCCATTCAGTAGTAGTGGGTAGGGGAACCGTGGTGCTGTTTACTGTAACAGACACATAGACAGGGAAAAGGTGCATTTAATAACTTTCTAATTACACCTTCTAATTATAAAGTGTACATATAACAGCTATGCAGCAATTTGAAACAATGTTGTTCTGTTTAATCAAAATGAGTCTATATTTCCAGGAGAGAAAATAAAACACTGACTTTTAACTGTTTTCAAGCAACTTTTTCAATGATATTAAATGAGGAGCAGTGTAGGGCTATAGAGCATGGCAGTGTCGCCCCCTTTTGACTCTACTGTATTTCTACCAACAAAAGTCTCATTAAAGACTCGAAATATTGCTAAGAATCAATTAAAGAATTTAGATTGGACAAACTTTTACCTCTTAACTAAACTGATTCTTTCAGTGAGTCAATTTTTGTGGCTTCAGATGTCTAAACAAAAATCTCAGGTTTTACGTGGATAAATGCCTTTATTAAGGATCTAATGTATGTCTAATTTAACACAGGTTTGTCTTTATGTTGCAGCATCGAAAATAATCTGACTGCATTTTAAACAAGAACACGACTTTTCTAAAAATGTTTTCTTTCATGATCTTTCTGCAGACAAAAGGCCTGCAGTCGCGGCTTTTCTTCATGCACATATGGAGCTGAATGGGATGAAATGGGATGCAGGTCTGCAGACTTGAACTATGAAATCTTTTCAAGGGGTTACTGTCGGTCAACACGAAACATCATGCATTAATTAACCAGCCTCCCGGATGTATTTACTTCATGAACGAACAACAAATGAATCATCATAATAGTAAAAGTATAACCTGCCATAAAACAATAAAACAATAGGCTACACTACTAACTCTGAACACTGAATTAGCCTACTAATAGGTTTTTCTTACCAAATACAGCAGTCGTGGGTTCGGGGTCAGAAGAAAAAGTTGCATAGATTTGTCCCAAAAATATCCAAACAGTCAAAAAATAGTTATTTTCTTTTCCCATATTATTGATGGTTGATGGGTTTTTTTCAATTTATGGTGTCCTGAATAAAAAGTTGGTCGAATTGTTGTATATCCAATTTAACACAGAGCACCGGTCAGAAGTTTCTTATGGTCTGAAGTTTCTTATGGTCTGTCACAGATGCCGCTCCAAGTCATCTTTATGGGTGGCTAATTTGAATATTTAGACGCGATTGGCTGGAGGTTAGAGGGCGGAGTTTAAACTTTGTCCCAGCTCTGAATCACCGTGAGGAAATCATTCACAAACTCCCACTCAGGAGAGCTGAGTTACTACAGCTCAGAGGGCTTTAATTACCGTGACCTGACTGTCAGTTATTAAATATTAATGAACAATAAAGTATTTTGAGCGAAATTTCAGTTCTTTGTGAAGTTAATATTTTGAGTGATAAAGATTACCAAAAAAAAAAGAAGTCAGAATTAGCCTCAAATTATCCCATTTTAAGTCAGTAGCATAATCACTGTCCAATGAAAGCCATGCGTTTTACTCTTCAAAGTAAAAATACTGTTTACAAAGAAGTTGTATAATCTAAAATAGAAAAGAAGTGCATTTCCACACAGCTGAAAATACATCAGCTTTTGGAGATGTATGGTGTTCACAGGACAACAAAGATATGATCATATCCACTAAATGCAGAGGTGAAGGTGTTTTATTTCATTAAAAAATGTATAAATAAGTATGTATCATTTAAATTTCTTATCTTTCAGTATGTAATAGTACAGGCCACTTCTTATGATAATAAGAAAGGTGTTTAGCATTTTGTCCCATTATAGTTTTTTCTTTTTATCAGAATCAATAGTCTTAGGATAGATCATGCTGTCATAATAATAAGAAGAAGAAGAATAACAACAACAATAAGGAAAAAAATGAGATTAATAATAACATGAGATTTAAAGGAGTTGATTTTATTGATAGTGTGGCCTAAACAAGAAAAAAGTCCTGTCAGAGGGTAGGACAGATGTGACTATCTCAGAAGGATCTTATGAGCAATGTGGGGTGTGATACGGAGCCCCCTGTCCCATTGGTTCAACATTGGGGAGCAGTCTACATCTAAGAAACATTGACCATACCACAATGCTTTGTCCCATGCACGCTGTCTCATTGTATTTAAAAAAAGGAAGCTTGAAAGGTTTAAGACCTAAAGAAAACTAAAGAGAAGCACATTCCCATCTTCATATCATGTAACGTAAAATGAAAACAAGATGTTTGGACACAGCGCATTCTTTATAGTGGCAGTTAAGCTGTTTTGTGGCACTTGGGGGCCGTGGAGAAATCAAAAACATGTGTAGGATGAGAACAAAAATGTGTTTGAGTGTTGTAGTGATGTATGTATATTTTATAATATTTATTATTCTAGGATGCCTAACAACATCAAGCAAAGAGACTGCCAATGAAAACTTGCCTTTTGGGTATGTCAGGTATATTTACATTTGTTTTAAAAATAAATTGTAATGATTTTCTTGCCAAAACACCTGCATGGGGGCACGTTACACCTTTGTTATCACTCAGGGGATGAAAAAACAGACTGCCTTATGGCCTAGATATCTTTCCACAACAATATTATTGTATGTTCTCTGGTGTTAGCACCCTCATTCCACTAATGATATTAAAGGATAAAATATCTGTGTTTTCAAACATGATACTTGCCCCCCTACTATCTTAATCTATGGAAAAAATGTCTCTTAATCAGACACACTAAATGAGATTTGGATTAAGATATCACGTGTACAGCATGACTCAGAGGAAAGGCCATGTTTTTTCCTGTGTAACCTACATGGACTTGATTTACAGATGTATGCTAAGGTCACGTTTTACTGTAAGCAATTGTTATAGCTACAACCCTGTAGAACAAAGCAACTTTAAGGTTCTTCCTCCTTCTTTACCTGCTGATAGAAATGGCTGACTTTGAGTTTGGAAGGATAAAAGACAAAAAAAGACACTTATTCACTTTCCTTCATTAAAGACTCCCAAGCAGTTTCCCTTAGTAATCAGTATATTTGTAATCTCTAAAAATAGTATGTTTAGATATGGTTGTATATATGTGCGTGTGCCAATGATTGTCAGGAAGGTGATGCTTATGGCCAGACCAGTAGGCCCAACCTTGTGATTAGAGAGATGAACGACGCCCATCCTTCAGCCTGTGATCTCAACATGTACTGCGGTCACTGTACTTGAACCCAAGGGAGACTGACAACGATCAACAACAGGGCAGAGATGCCTGAGCGTGACTGTTAAATATCCTGTACGAGATAAGCCCAGCTAGGCAACATTGTGGAAATGACGTATAGCTTCATGGAACAGGAGTTTTCACATGGGAACATATCAGAGGAATACATTTCAGCTTGGGAGTTGTTTAATACTCAGTGTACTTATCAGCAAAGGAGTTTAAGGGTGAGGGAATGTAGCGAAATGAATAGCTGAGAATGATAGACAGGTATACAGACACACAGTCTGATAAACTGCCTTTGGTGTTTTGGCCTGCATACAGATCTGATATGTCCCAGTTTAATGTCATTCAGTCCCTCTGCACTCAAATGAGTTTGGCTTTGACCCTGAGATCTGCTGAGGAAATTAAAAGATCACTGCTGAGAGAACATAGATTTCCTGCTGAGGAGGAATTCCTTCACTCTCCTGCTGTTGCTGCTTTTTTATCTGAACCATAAACCTAAAGGCATTTGCTTCACATTACCGTTTGCACTTCTGACAGATTATGCTGGCTGCAGCCTGGAAAACGGAGAGCAGCTACAGTGTGTTGAGTTCAAATTTGGAAATACATCGAAGAGATTAATTTGCTAGGAAGCTCTTTCTGGCCAGTTTAAGCTCCATGTGATGCTGCAGAAATGATTGCAAATATTTAAATAAGTGATAAATACACTCCATCTGTTTTCTTACATGTGTCTCTTTCTCTCTTGCCAGGGATCCAGTGTTTACACATGTTTACAAGATATAAAAAGGGTAGTAGAGCACTGTAGCAAACACTCTATGCAGGTGTAGTCACAGGTGTGACTTAAATCCTAATCATAACAACATACAGCCACACGTGCACCACACAAAATCCCACACAGTGAGCCATAAAGCCCATGATCGTATGTTTAGGTTTACATACACTCTCACACCCTCCGAATGGTGAAACCCTCAATATAAACGGCCAATCTGATGACTCACTGAGAAGGCTGATTCTAGGAAAAACGGAAAACAGGGATTCGGTTTCACAGGACGATGCAGCATAAATATTGCTGGGGAGCAAATTTTAAGGGGCCCCTTTGTGTTTCACAGAGGTTACACCATGTGTGTACATTATGTGGCTCAGGCTGACCTCCTCACTAAATGAGGCGTTTCATCCACAACCAGCAGAAAGTAGATGTAGCTGATGATTTCTTTGTTTAATATATAGTTTCTTTTGACTTTTAGTTGTAATGTGATCTTGATCTTGATCTGCGGTTGAACCTATATCTTCTCCTTTCTTCCTTTAACTGTTTTATTCTCTCTTCTTCTGCTTCTTTCCATTGCTACCTCTCATTAATGTTTACAGTGTGGCAGTATGTATGTGTGTACAGTACATACAGTATATGTCTAACTTATTCACTCCATGCAGGACACAGCACTAACCTTGCAAGTCCATGCTCTCATTGCTTTTTCATTTCACTGTGTTCTCCATTATCTGACTATTTCCACTCTGTTTCATTGCCATCACCCTCCAGACACAACAGGAGATGAAAAAGACCTTCAGGAGATTCTGCTAAGACCTTGGAGCCAGCTGGAGAGAGTAAATAAAAACTGACGGATTACCATCAATAAGGTTTGTTTCACATTTCACTCGTGGCATGAAAGCTAAACAGAGAGCTCTAATTAGCCATCACCACAGTGGATTGTGGACGCCAGTGCCCATTCAAAAGACCTTCTGGGCAGAACAAAGTGAAAGAAAGGCTCCGCAGTGGGAGTTCAGTCTTTTTATGAGTCTCTTACTAAAGACACACAAGGTCATAAAAGAGCAAAGACTTGAAGAGGAGACGTGTGTGTGTAGAGGGCGATATTTTATTCCTCTATTCAAAGGTGACATGAAGAGGTTGTGTTGTACACTTGTGCTGGCAGTTTTACGACGAAATTGATTGATGCATGAGGCATGTGTGTAAAGACGTGTTGCACGGCGCATTAAAGAGTTTGTCTCTAAAATACACTAAGTGCAGGTCTTATTTGTATCCACACTGCCTGTGTCCTTCTGATGAACTCTTCAGGCCTCACTTTCCTGTAAGTCCACAACTACAAACAGATCTTTGCATGACGAAAACAAAGTTAGTCTGAGGCATTCTGAAATTGGATATTATGAGCTGACAGGAAAGTCTTGTGTTATTGTCTAATTATAATAATGATAATAACTAAATACATAGTGCAATATGAAAAGAAATGTCCAAACTAACAACCATTGTTTCCATTTAGTCAGACATACAGTATCAGTCAAAAGTTTGGAAACACTTTTCTTATTCAAGTGAATGGGAAGGTGTGTCCAAACTTTTGACTGGTACTGTACATACATTCTTGAAAGTTTTCTCCAGTGAGATGAAATAACATCTGTGAGCTGTTTTTATTTTGGAGAGGCCTTTTTTCCCTCTATCAACCCCAGTGAAGTGATCTCAAAGTATTTTACTCTGCCAACACTACATGCGTGCCGGGTGTTTGCTGGGGTGACCTCATGCATATATATATACAGTATATATAAATATATACATATATGTAAATGCCAGGTACATAATTGTGTATTCCTTTACATGTATGTATTGTACATACAGTATGGAAACTACATTTCTCCCTCATAATGCAAACAACTGATTCTGCCTTCACACTAACATTATATACAGGCGCTGTGCAAAAACACTTATAGGGGAACTTATGGGCACATCTGTTGCTGGGTTTCCTCTGTAAATCAGGTCAGGGACACATTGTACAGAACTTCCATAGAGCACTGTGTCCATTACATAAATGCTAAACTTATTCACACATTTGCTATGGATGCATGCAAGCGCACATAAAGAGTCTTGAAAAACGATATGCACACATATAGTGAGCATGTATATTATTCCATCTATATGTTTACAGGCTTAAATGCACACATGCTCCAGTAACTCTGTCTTGTCAGTAGAGTTTCCCGCTAGTTTTACGTGCTCCCACTGAAAACCCCATTTTCACGCATGTACATTACATAAGCAGTTGTGCACATATGTGTCGGTAGTTGATCTGAGTGGAATGTAGCACACCAGTAGCCTGAATGGGTCCTATGTTTCATCTATGTAGGCAGCTGGTCATGCCGGTGATCAGTCAGCTCAGGGAGACTTGGGGCACTTTGCATGCAGCAGTCATGCAGCCGTCTGGTCTGACTGGACTGTCCCAACTCATTAATGTCCCAACT
This sequence comes from Scomber japonicus, assembly GCF_027409825.1. Taxonomy (NCBI): domain Eukaryota; kingdom Metazoa; phylum Chordata; class Actinopteri; order Scombriformes; family Scombridae; genus Scomber; species Scomber japonicus. The sequence continues at coordinate 15,592,696 of NC_070584.1, read as the reverse complement.
GAGGAGAAATAAGAAAAGATTTCATAACTGCTTTATTTCAGCTGCTCTAGAGGATACCAGCAACGTACAACTGGGAATATATTTCAGTTCATGTTGATTTTCAACTTCATTTTATCTGAGCATAAACTGCAAAATAATGTTTCTCTCTTGCATCAGACATGTACATTCCTCCTCCATCCCTGCTAACAGAAGCCTAGTCTGAGGAATAAGCTACAGGTTTGATCCTTTTCACTTGTTTTTCTCCACGGCAAGGTCTCAGATTTTGATGACCCAGCTTGGCTCAGGTTTGGCCTTTGCTCTCGTTTCATCAGTCAGGCTGCTGCCTGAGATTGATGTCTTTGGCATGCAGGAAACATGGTTTGCATCATTCATTCAGCCTGGCATGGAGTCTGGGCATTTTGCTTAGACGATTGTGAGAGGCCTGTTGTTTCAACACTGCAATTTGGACAACTGCATTTTCCCAGTTGTCCATGTTGTCCAGTGTTTATAATATCAAACTAGAAATGGACTGTGTTTTTCTATTTACACATTGCAATCATATTGGGACTACATGATAGTGTGGCCATTTGATAAAGACACACAGAAAGGATGCATAGAACAGATGAAAAAAAGATCACACATGTATCTAGATTTATGTTTCCATCAATCTGCTTTTGTAAACATTGAAGAGCTGTTGCTTTGAGCTTCAATTCTGTTGAAACACACTAAGCATGTTGTCTCAGCTTTGTTTTCTCTCAGTTGTCTAAGGAAGGTCATGGTGGATGCGTCTGCGGTGGTCTCAGGTCTGATGCCTTGCAGACTAACATATAGAAAAGCTTGTGTACATGAGCGTATCATCAAACAATATGCAACACAAACATTCGGCCTCAGCTTCTCCCCTGCAGGCACTTCACATTCATAAAAGTTGCTGCCGCTAAAGAGGGTGGACCACACTGACAACCTGCTGTGTGATGTGATGTGAATTCCACCATATTTGTCTGTTTCTCACGTGCAGGAAAAAGGTGAAGATCTGGCTACTGTTGCTTTTCATATGGTCATGAACAGAGAGGGAAACCTACAAAATAATAAACTGATAAACGTTATGTTACACTTCTCACATATTTGCAGCTACATGCAATGAGCTTGTGTTTCTGTGTAACAGATATAGATACTGGTATAGAGAGGAAGAAAGAAAAAAAAAGAGACACAGTTCGGTTAGACAGATATCAGAGAAAACAAACACAGTCATTATAGCTGAGGCCAAGAATCTGGGTAACTGATGTTGCACAGCATGGGGTGACACCGAGGATCAGTGGTATGTGTGTATCTGTCTGTGTGTGTGTGTGTGTGTGTGTGCATTCTTTGAACACTGACCTCGGTGTGAGTGTGTGATCGAGTGCTTGTGTGCACATTTTTCTGCCTTTAAATATGAGTGTGTCCAGGTGATGTGTCTGTGACCCTCTCTAGGTCAGACTCTCTAGGTCAGACTCCGTCTTTTCGTTTCTCCAGTGGTCATGGTCATGTTGACCTAAGCTGTTCATTTTACATCTGGTGGACTATTTGCAGTTGTCAAGCAGTCATTTGGGGAAAGAGGAGAGAGAAAAAGGGCAAAACCACTGGAGGGACAGGCTGGTAGATGAAGGCTGGATAGTTTTCCTCTCAACATCCTCTCATCCACAAGTAGTGTCTTCTATGCCCCTGTATTCTGTCTCTATTTCTTTTCTACTTTGGTTACATATCACTGCTCTGTCATTCATGTCCTCAGGGATGCAAAAAATGTTCACATCTAATGTATGGATTCAGCTGAATCTACATTCTCCATCCAGCCAGTTAATAACCACAACAACATCAACCTCATGTCTAAAAATAAACAGAAATGGCCAGTTTACGCTTCTATTTGTGAGTTTAGGATACACCCTAGTGGACCAAAGGAAAATGACATGGAGGATTTAAGGATTTGTGGCACTGTGATTGAAATTTCCTTTCTCTGTTTTGAGGTCTCTTCCTGAAACCGCATCTTGGGGTGGATGAATGTTAGGGTAAAGTTGGCATTGTTGCAAACTGACAAATACACATATCTGTCTCAGATAGACAGTAGACTTATATGGATGAGGTGCTATTCTGTTATGACAATGTTACATGAGATGGCATCATTTTACTGAGGTGACCAATGAGGAGACATACAGTAGTAGGAGTACAACTCGTCCTCTTAAGCCTCCCGCGAGGTTTGCAATTGCAGACATTAGCTTCTCACCTCATTTCTTCAGTCTAGTCTGCAGGTCAAACCAAGTGCTATATATCCCTCCTCACGGGACTTCAAATTGAGTAACAAGTCCCTCTTGAAAAGTTTCAAGGCACCAGAACAGCAGTCCCAGTGCAAATAACCACTGTGTGCAGAAAACATGACAGGATTATAGGAGTTTTGGTATTTAGTTATTAAAGGACAGCTTCATGTAAGTCTGTCTTAAAACAAAATTGACATATTGTGCAGTATATACATTTTTATTAGCCGCTGTAATTTTTCCTTCATTTTACAAAATTTTAATGCACAAAACAAACCACAAAATCCATAATCATGGTTGCTAGATGGTACCAGGTTTAAAACAAACTTTATGCAGTAACTCAACCGATGCCATGGCTACTCTTTGCACTACAGGTACATATTATTATAAGGCAGGTGAGAGCATGGTGTGGTGTGTCCACTTGCTCTGAATGGCTGGTAGTTTATGAAAGGGTTAATCCTGTGATACATTTTTTCAATAAGTTATTTAGGGTATAATGAGGTAATATTTAAGGATCAACAAGGGTCTTTTCTTAGGATGCAGGATCATTTGAAAGTGCCGCCTCCACTCAAAAATATGATTTTCTTCTTGTATGTGCAGTTTGACACGTGAAGGCCATTTTCACATTCATTTGTTGAAAGTAGAAAGCTTCTGATTTGAAGGGGTGGGCCTACAAGCATGATTTGTGACATTGCAACTAGTTTTGGAAGCCAGTAGTGGCTTATACAAATGTGATGTGTGTGGAAACCCGAAGTATCTAGTGCACACAGAGAACAGACTTTACAGTGAAGCAGGAAGCACCTTGTATCAAGGATTGAAACCTTTTGTTGAAAAACCATATTTGAAACAAATTGTTATTCCAAGTATTTTATATTCATGTTAAGATATGACTGGAGGGGATTTCAACCATTTCACATTTGCAGGGTACAAAACAATGTTAATCACTACTAAATCTGGACTCCATTGTGCTGAAATAAGGATGAACAGTATGACAGTTTGAATTGATATGCCAAACTGGTGATGCAAAATTAGATAATCAACACTGAGACAAAGAGCATGGCCTTGTGCATGATCCAAGAATATTTATGAACTATATGCTTTTTTTTCTCCAACAAATTGTGGTACAATAAACAGGGGGAAAAAATAGGGTTAAGGTTAGTTAGTGTCATGCCACCTCATCTACTGTGCTTTAATTTTGTTGTGTTAATTCTAATAACTACACAATGTTACACTCAGAAAACTGACTGAGAACATGTTTTAAAAATAGGCAGAGGGAAATTTTGATTCAGTTGCACCACTGCAAAAAGATGAAAAACGTTTTATTTTTTGTGCATTTTACAAATTAAGCCCCAAGAGATACCAGCAGCTGGTTTTCTCGGCCACTGAACTGGCATTCAAAATAAACCAAACAGTGTCAACATGAGGACAACATAACAAAACAATTTTATGAACAAACCTAAAAACATGTTTGAGTTACACGATCTTACTCGATAGATTCCTGGTGTATTTACCACCATCATCTAACATTTACACAAATCAAAACCTACTATGTACAAAAAAGAGTTTGGTTTGAAATATTTAAAAAAAAAAAAGTCTTACAAGCATGGATTATTAGAATGTAACATTTAATTTAAAAACCTTTTCTTCGGCCTGGAAATTTCACCAACCATCCTAAAATAAGAGAATGACATCCAAAAGGTAGCTTGAAGCTCAGAACATATTAATTACAAGAAGCAGATGAAGATCTCTGCTTTACTGAACATCTGGCTGGCCAACCAGGGGCTTAAATACATTACAGAGTGGAGAAATTCCAAAATGTTCAGACAGACTGGGATACAGCAAGGAGACTGTGAGGTTAGGTCCATCCAGGTGTCTATAAAACATCTGAAATTACAGCACAAAGCTCTGATATGACTCCACCACAGGTCAGCCCGCTTATACAACACACTTTTGTAAGCAGACGGTTGTGTTATACAGGCAAGGTAGGTAGGACTGCATGAGAAACACAAGACAGGTGATCACTGTATCACAAAAAAAGGAGAAGTGACCAGGGAAAATAAGGGTCTCCATCGCAATTGGAAAAATGGAAAGGAATTGTGCGAAAAAGAATTCCTCATAAGATTTTTTTCTTTTTTTTTGTACAAAAACAAGATGGTCACACCCTCCCTGATGTGACTTCCTCAAACAGTCCAGGTGTTGTCTAGAGACAGAGGCATCAGTAGCGCCGACCGAAGGCTCCACCCTGCAGCCCACTGCCCTGCATTAGCTGGTTTTGTCTGTTTAGAGCTCCAGAGAGAGACTGAGATGTTCCTGTGTTCATGTAACCTCCACGCCTGCTGACCGAAAACACAAAAACACACAATGACTCACATTGTTACAACAAATACAGTGGCATGCTTTCATGAACTGAAGTATTTCTTTGAGATGGATTATGTCAAAAATGAAACTTAAATCCAGCTCACCCTGCCATTCCTCCACGTGCCATGTGGCTCTGGCCTGGAATAGCACCGTCTCTACCTGGAACAGGAGGGCAAAACATCAGACACGCCTACAAACGACAGTATTCATAGCTATACCAATCACCATTAAGCAGGATACATACTATAAGCAGCTTCAGAACACATTACATCATTTTCTTTCAGGCTGTTGCTATATGTGTGCAACTTGAAGCTACCAGTACAGTCATTTAACACAATATAAAGCACAAATATTCATACTTTGCCATGCTCTGTCTCCATCAATCTTCCGTCCCGAGTCCCAGTCTCGACCTCCTTCCCTAAAAGTAAAAAGAAAGAAAATACGTATTATTCACAGTTTTACCCCTTAGGGAACTCTGGGCTTCCCATACAGAAATGTATCTGTGGTGGCCTGCCCAAATAAAACTTTGCCTGCTACTAATTAATTTTCAATTTTTGGAGCTGCACGCCCTGTTCTGCATACAAACAGCGTTCTCTGAGCTTTTATCCTGTAGTCATATCATGCCATCTGACATGTGCATTGATTGTGTGTGAGTGATGGTCACCTGGGGTTGATGCGCTTGTCGTAGCCTCCAGTCCACGATTCTCGGCCATCTCTGCCATGTCTGTCTGACCTGTCTGAGAAATGCTGCAAGAAAAGACACCACAGACAATTAAACCTCTCACACACACTGTTCCTGTGCAGTAGCATCAAATTTAAGCTGCTACCATTCATATGTTTCACCATGCCTCTTACCTGGCCATCTCTGTCTGCACCAATGCCACGAGTGTTGTCCCGCCTGTCCATCAACATGTCGTCTTGGTAACGTCCTCGGTCTCTGTGGTCAAAGTCCTGATAACGTTCCTGTCGACTGAAGTCTGAACGACCATATCGGTCATCCATGGCCATGCGCTTATCAGGCCAGTCATCCTTCCTAAAAAATACAGCAAGCAACAACATCCAGAATGAAACTCATCCACTGAGCTGCATCTAGTTGAACCTCTACTATAAAATAAATCCATTATGTTTCATTATGTTAAGTTTTGTTATCATTTACCTGCTGTCTATGTCATAAGGCCTCTTAACGGGGCGCCGCTCCTGTTCATAGCGCAGCTGTTCTTGCTGTCGTCGCAGTTCTTCACGCTCTCTGAGGATCCTTTCCTGCTCACGCCGCCTCTCATACTCTATACGCATCCTTTCCCGCTCCAGGAACTGACGCTCCATGCGGTCCGCATCAAGGCGCTGCTTCTCAGCCTGTGAATGAAACTATTCATGGGTTAATTAGGGTCAACATGTAATTCATAAGAAAGTAGGGCTGACAATGAGGAATTACATAAAACATAACTGGATATGTATTCAGCAGGCTACAAATTGCTGCAGAGTGTAAGTTGCATCAGGAAGGGGGCAGAAATACTGATGGAAGGAGTGATAATTTTACTGTACCTCTAGCCAGTCTCTCTTCCTGAGCAAGTGCTTCCGCTCCTCTCTCTCCCTGAACAGACGGATTCTCTCACGCTCACGGTCTGGACGGTTGTCACGATCACGGTCACTAGAAGAAAATAAATAAATGAATTTATAAGACAGATAAGGCAGTAGGTTGATAGTGTCCATTTCCTATGAACCTCCACATGGTAATAATACAAAACTAAGTAAAAGACCAACATTCATATTAATAAGGTTGCCCTAAACCTTATTATGGTGGGTTTAGATGAGATTGTAGTTTCTAGCTAATTCTTGCATGATCCTTACGTGTATCTGCGTCTCTCCACCTCTCTGATCTCCCTCTCTCGTTGTCTCTGCCTCTCCCTCTCCCTCTGCTCCTTGATCTGGTCAAATGACAAGATGTCTTTCTTCTCTTTACTGAGTGACTTGCGGTCCCGACTCTTTGAGCTCTGGAGAAAGGAAAGAAGGGAAGAAATTAAATTACCAACAAACCTAGATTGGCAGATACATTTTGTGTATCTAGAAATGAGTAAAACACAAAATTATATTCAGTTGTTACATGTTTTTGTTATTGGGAAACCTGTTGACTTACTCGTTCCTTGCTTTTGGTTTTGACGCTGATGACGGGCTCTCCCTTGGACTTATCCATGACTACAGTCCTCTCATTACGCCCTATTAAAAACACATACATTATTATTGTCAAGAATATAAGTAGATATTTTATATAGTTGAAGTGTTCACTTGATACATACAAGCTATAAATAATCCCACTTCTCTCACCTTTGCCATCTTTTCCCTCTCCCTCAGACTTTTCATCCTTTCCATCAGACCTGCAAAAAACATGAATGTGACTTCAGAGTTCTGTGCATTAACAGTTTCATGACTGTTTTTTTCTCTCATGTAAAAAAGGGCTTTGAGTGTTAAATCTGCAATGGCTGTAGGCTACCACTTGGGCAGGCCATGCTGAAAATACATGAACACTTGATACTCAAAGGCCCACTTGACTGAAAACACTCTGGTGGGTCATTTTTCAACATGTGGCAGCTTGTAGGCAGTCTTACTTTGAGTCAGTTGAGTGTCTCCTGTCACTGCCAGACTTCTTGGTGTCGTTCTTGTCTGCTGGCTTCTTACCGGCTGGCTCGTTTTTAGCCTACGACATTCAAATGGGTTGAAATGATTTATTCAGAAGAGATCCAGTTTCACACTGATCATGTCATACTATACAAGTGACCATCACCACCTTTTCTGAAGGTGTTATATTTGTGTTTTCAAAGAAAATTACTTATGCGTCATTCAAGAGTAGTTTTTTTTTTAAACAAGAAGAAAAACACCCTCCTTGTTGTCAGCATTCATTGTTCTGGACAGTATTTTGCCTAAAACAATAGCAGATGGTTCATACTAGACAATACATTCCTCTGTCTGTTACATATTAAATAACTCACAGGTAGGCTGCATTACAGCCTGAATAAAATGCATGAAGCCAACACTTTTAATGAGCATGTGCCATATGGTGTGCCTAATTACTTTTTTATTTGTTATATAGGTTTCTAAAAAGGGCTGCATGCCAGTGTAATTAGGACTGTATCCATCAGGTAATGGATTTTATTTAATTAAAAAAATCCATTACACTCTCCAGAACTCAAATTGCACACAGGGGTGATTAAATTAAATAACAGGAAATAAGTTTCACACACAAATGATGAAATGAAGATATTACAGAGATCCGTAAGGCGTTTATCTGGGTGAGACTAATTATTGGAGGACTGTGTGCACAAGCGTTCCCTTAACACTTACCCGCTCCACAGAGATCATCCTGCCATGCAGTTCAGTCCTGTGAAGGTGGCTGATACACTTGGTGGCCTCCTCTGTGGAGGACATGGTGACGAAGCCATAGCAGCGAGCCCCGGGGCTCTTAGCATTGGTCACCACTTTAGCTCCAACAACCTGCAGGAAAAGGTCAAAGAGGAGAACAAAACCTGAAAACAACTCCAGTTATTAGTACTTTTTGGATTAAATGGCCTGTAAATTCTTTTTTCTTTTTTATTAAAGATTTTGTTGGCATAGACGGCTTTATTAAGAAGTAGACAGACAGGAAACATGGGAGAGAGAGGGGGTGTGACATGCAGCAAAGGACCTCCGATCGGGATTCGAACCGGGGTCAGCTGCGTATATGCCATGCACGACCACCTGCGCGCCTCAAATGGCCTCTAAGTTCTAACCTGTTTAAGATACCAACCTTGCCATATTTGCTGAAGAGGGTCTTCAGATCAGTCGCTCTGGTAGTGGAAGAGAGACCACTGACCCACAGATTCCTGCTACTGCTTGCTGCAGCACCACTTCCAGCGGCTATGCACATAAAAAGTAAGTTAATGACCATTTATCCATGGCATTTCAAGCATTGCAGCAGGAAAAGACCTCCCTCAATAAACTCACCCTTTTCATCTTTTGACTCGGCCTTGCCATCCTTTTCCTCAGAACTAGAGACAAAGAAAGAAAGCCATAAACATACAACAGTGAGGACACCTGCGATCTCTCCTCATACAGATCTATATATGCATGTGTTGTATGACATAATACAATATCGACAATGATCCACCCATTGTGTACCATAGTGCAGTGATTTAACAGTGAATAAATGGAGCTATACCCTATGACAGTTCCAATACATTACTTGTCAATGGGTAACTAAGTGCGATACGTGAGTGTAAGTGATGAGAAATGAAAACAGACAAATGCGAACAACATTTTTTACCTCCAAAAGAGCATCCAAATTTTGCTAGCACAAAGGAGCCAATGCAACAGAGATAGCCATTTTGGTTTCTAGTAGACAGAAAGCAACAAACCTCTTTTTCTGATCATCGCCCTCTACAGAAGAGGACTCTTTCACTGTGGAGGCTGAATCCGCAGCAGCTTTCTCTTCTGTCTTCTCATCCTCCTCACCCTTCATAGACCCCATTTCTGAATCAACAGTTTCACCCCCGGTGCCCTGTTCGCTTACACTAACAGCCTGCGAGCTTTTCTTTTCACTGTCAAATGTCTCTTCTGGGACGTTATGCGTGTCCCCAACCTCCTTGGTGTCAGTCTCTGAGACATCCCTGTCGCTCTCCGCATCTCCAGAGGCGGCCTTGTCGGTTTTGGCACCAGTGTCGGACACATTGTCTTCCCCTCCGGCGGTGACAGCTTGCTCTTCTTCAGGGCTCGTCTCGTGGCTCTGGGGTTGATCTTCGTTAAGCGGCTCAGATAAACAAGACCCGGCTACTTTGTCATTTTCTACGGATTTAACAGGAATAGAATGGCACAGAGTTTAATCACTTCTGAAACACAGCAATGGTTAACGAGGAACTGGCAAGGCCTGGATTAGGAACGTCATGACCACTGGTCTGTGCTCTTAGAACTAGGTATTAAAACGATGAAGTAGACCCTAATGAGAGACTGGAAGAGAACCCAAAAGCTGGAGGACAACCAAGCAACTAGAGGGACACACTTTTGCTCATTTCTCAAGTTGAACCACTTCACTCTGTTCACCTGATCCAAAGCGGACAAAGCGTTCAGTGCTGAAGAGAGCCACAAGATCAGCAGTGCGGCAGTAGAGGCTCGCTGCAGTCTGTCTTCTTTCAGCCTTTAACTTTTCCAGTGTCCATTTGCATTGACCAGAACTTCAGCTCAAGTCCAGCAGTTTCACATACAGCTCATTTCTGAGTCAGTGTCTTTAAAAAGTTGTAATCGCTGATGATGTCTTGATGCATCTTCGTTGTCTTGCTCTTCAAGTGGCGACCTAGAAACACTGCAATCATCTGCAACAGCTCACACCTCCCTGACCATGATATTCAATTGCTGTCAATGTGCATCAAATTGTTAACCACTGCTTCAGTACTGCGACAAAATCATTGATAACTTGACCAATCTTAAACACTGAAATTATGAATTATGGTTAACCAAATTTCAACACAAAGCCAGCAATTTCCTTTGGGCTTCCAGTCTCTCTTCCTGGTTGAAACTAAACAAAGTGTTTGCATTCCAAGCTCAACACTATAAAAGATACCTACACCTTCTTCTAACCCTTTCTCTACAGTACCTGTTTCTTCTTTCACGTCATCTGCCTCTGGATCCTGAGCCTAAAACAAAAAAGGATGATGTCTTTATGAATAGAGCAGTTTGAAACATTTACTTTTATGATTGTTTGTCAAGATTTACATTCGAGAAGTATTTGTAAGGGAGCCTTACCATATTGATTGAGGGGGCCGTCATATATTCATCTTTATCAGCCATCTCGGACTCCTCCATCTGACAAAAATACATACAAGTAACATTAAAACTTGCTAGTTGGAAAGTTTGTAGTTGTACAAACTAGTTGTAGTTGTAGAAAGGTTTCTGGTCTAGTTCCTCACCTCTGGACCTCCTGCTTCATCTTCCGACTCTGAAGCTCGGTTGTCATGTTCTTCATTCATCGCTGCGTCTTCCTCGCCATGAAAATTCTCAACTTCATCATCATCATCATCGTCGTCGTCCTCAGCTGGTATTCCATTGTCATTCTCCGTCTCATCCAGGATGTTCATGTCGAGGATGTCCATTTCCTGCATGTTCTCATGTTCATCCTGAAGTTCGTGCAGATAAAGAAAAGGAGAAAATTGTTTTAAAAAACAAAACAAAAAAGAAAACCCAACAGTAGCATCCAGAGAAAAAGCATGTTAGTAATTAGATATAATAATATATAATCATTTTCAATAATCTTACGTGGCCATCGTGGGAATCGTCCTCAATAGTACTGTCCTCTGGTTCATCATTTTCTTGCCTTGAATCTAGAGAATAGAGAATATGCTTTAGACCAAGTCATTGGGTGTCTCGCAGGTTATGAACAAAACTTTGCTGTGTCAGGTTCTACATGAGTCAGGCCATCAACTTTCACCCAACAACACAACCCTGCAACAGGTCCTACATGAATGCAAATCAAAATCTTATGTGATTATGTCAGTTTGTTTATGCCCATTTTTCTATACATTTACTAATTTACAGCAAAAAAAATTAAGTGGAAAAGTCAGATTTGAGGGGAAAAAGTTTTTGGAAGCAAAAGAAAAAATAAATTGCAACAAAGTGCACAGAAACCATAATTGGGGAATAAATCGTGACACAAATTTAGCATGTGACTGAAATGTCAGTGAAGCTTCCACTCCATCTAAGAGGCGAAAAATGGCGTCAGACGACAACATCAGATCAGATTTCATAAATTAATACATGAGACAAACATGAATGCCATATTTCCATTACATTCTAGGCTTGACTCGCACTTTTTTCAATACCTCTGCTGGAGGGTATTACTACCATCACACAGGTATGACTCTGTTCTGTTATACTGCTTCACCTTTAACAAGGTGCTTCTAGTGAAGTGGCAACGGTGTGCACATCCATGTACTGTAGAATTGCAGCAACTCAACATTACATAGTAATTTAAAGTGAAACCAAAACCAAAAAATTGAGGCAATGTTATGCGGGAGATCACTTTCCCATATTGCACTGTGGTTTATTTACGCTGGCGTCATTATTGGCCTTGTTGGCAGTTGAAGGTGTACTGTCAATAGTTTTACAGACATCTCGTTTATAATGGTGGTCAATTGGTAAATTTGACTTTGGGCCACAAAGTGATTTTTCGCTGCAATACCGCGAGTGACCACTGGGCAAATCTGGAGGCTAGGCTGAGTGACGGCACGGTATCCAGATCATATTATATCCACAGTAGTGTTCATGTGACCGCGTACCAGCATTAGCTACCACGAGATGAAAGGATCATATGTCAACTAGCAGAGGACTCTTCAGCATAGTTTCGATTAAGCAGGAATGAAAGGGGCATGTGCACACATAGACACAACAGACTGTACAGACAGTGACAGTAACGCTACAACACACATCTCCTGTTAAAATATACCTTTGGTGGCCCGTTTAGGTGTAGGTTTCTTCCCGGCTGACTCCGGAGCAACAACAATCTCATCAGGATTTCCACCATCTTCTTCAATTGCCTGTTTACGGAGGGTGGAGCAAAAACAAACTTTCATTGACTGTAATGTTACAATACAGGACAATTGAAAAGCAGCACCACAACATGTAAAAAAAGAAAAAAGACATGGAAACATTTAGCTGTTTGGCGCAAATGTTAGCAACAGTTCGTGTCAACGGGCCTGGCATACTAACATTAGCGTTAATTAAACATTGGCCTGACATGGTTCATTCGCAAAGACAAAATATGCATTTCGCATACTTCCGCATAATTAGGTAAACTTTACATTCATCAAATTCATTTCCTGACTGTTTCACAAGACCTTTTTCAGGCGCTCCGACAGCACGCTCTTGACGCCAGTGGTGTCCAGGTTTCGTCTCTTCAGCTCGGCCTTCAGATCGATAACTCTCAGCTCCGACAGTTTGCGAACCTCTCCGCTTTCCGGAACCTCCACCTCTGTTGATGGATCAGCCATTGTTTTGTCCGTGAAAATATATCTTCAGTTTGAAATAATCCCTCTATGCACTTTATTAACTAATGCTGCACCGCCAACGGGAGCAGCTAGCTTGCAAAACTACTGCAAAATGGAGGCCGTAGCTAGTTGACGTCAGTGCGCAGGCGCAGTTCAATTATAGTGCAGAGACGAACAGGAGAGCTGCTTTCATTTATAAAAGTCTTTATATTGCAATCACACATTCTCTGTTTAAATGGGGACACAAGAAATGCACATACATGTATTAAACGTTACACAAGGCTGAGGACATACACGGTTTATTACAATTAATCTTCAAAGATTGCTTTATTTCTTCCCTTGCAAACAAAACACTTGATAGGCATTGTGTTATATTTTGCATTGCATTATAGTGCATTACATTATTGTAAAAATGTTTATAAAATATTACAAAAACTTAATGCATGGATACCTGTAAGACAAGAACAGTTAAACTGACCACAAACTTGAGTCATGTGTCAAATGTACTAAAATGGCAAACTCACAAGCTTTATTTCCCATCTTTTGACATTTGTACTGTTTTATTACCAAGGTGTTGTCGAATGATAGGTGTAATCATACTTAGTGGGAATGAAAATTGTATTTCTCATCACCATGTGTCAGCAGTAGCAGATTCCTGCATGTTTGTGTATAACATGACCATTAGGCTGACCCAACAGAGGTAAAGGCCTCAGCAAAGGAGGAGCACTCAGCAACGCTGAGGCTGAGGGATGAAGAGGTGGAGGAGATGTGAGGCAGTCGTGGTTCATGGAGGTTGAGTTTGGAGACTAGAGGTTTTCCAACTCTGTATGATTGTCTCTCCTCTACTTCCTCATCCATGTTGCAATAAGTGTAGTGAAGACAGACGGTGAATGTGAGGTCCTTCTATGAACACAGTGAAAAGCAGAATGTGTTTTTAGCTTAAGAGGATATTTTAAGAGTTAATTATTCTCTAAATTGCAGGTTTAATAAGATATTTTTTTAACAAATTTTGACCAAATAGTTAAATTGGAGGTTATGCCTCATCCCCAGCTACAGTACGACTACATTGTCCATATGGTACTATGTATGGTATTTGACATTTATCAAGTTTCTCCTAGGACAGAAATAAGAGAAGCAATTCTGAAAACAATGACAACTGTCTGACCTTGAGTCTCTGCAGGCATCGAATCCGCGTGTAGAGACTGGGGACCTCCGGAGAAGGAAGATTTTCTTTGATCAATAATAAACTGCCTGCCTCAAGCAGAGTTTCCTGATTACTCTTCTTCAGGTCAATGTCCACATCCTGCCACAGTCACATAAAGTAACAAAAAATATTAAAATATAGCATATTGAGAAACACTGACAGATGGATACAAGTGGAAATATTTATACATTTGTTTTTGCTTTACATCCAGGATCACAAGCTTGATGAGTCATTATGCACCATGTCTGTGTCTTTAAACTCTCTAATCTAGTCATAATATACCTACCTCAGGGAAATCAGTAAACTCAGCAGAGCAGGAAACAATGTCTTTGGGCTTGTCAAGTATGCGAGTGTAGATAACCATGATGTTGGAGAACTCTGCAGCAAACCCGAGCTGAACCGTCACCCCACAATCAAACTTCAGGCAAGTTCTTTCAGGCAGGACTATGAATAAATACATTTGATTACAGTTCATTAATTGTTCCCTCATACTGAAGGAATATCATTACTCTAAAACAAAGCTTAATCTGTGTCTGTAAAATAATCTCAAATCCCATAATTACATCAATGTTATATATATTTAATTGTTGAAGTTCATAGTTCTAAAAAAAGAGTACCATGAGCAACGGCCCACTGCAGGTTTCGAGCTGAATTGGCTGCAGAACAGTCAGAGGTCTGAATCTGGTCAGTGAGGGAACGTCGTTCAGATAGATTACTGCGTAGCTCCAAAGCCTGCCGCCCTTGAGTGATCCGACATCGTCCCATGTCTGGTAAGAGTAAAAAACTTTTAGCGCCGTTTAACATTTGCACAGAGTTGTCAAAGCAGGTGTGCTCAATCAGCTGTCTATGGTGTACTGTTACTGAGTGGTATGTGTCCAGAACTGCAACACAAAGAGAGCAGTGCAGTAGCATTTTGGTTTGCCCTCTGTGAATCAGCATTAAAACTGAAAAAAATGTTAATGGTTTTGAAGCCTTTATCTGGTCGGAACATGTTATCACTGTATTAATGCCCAGAGGGCATTTATTTGATGCTACCATCACTAATAACATTAATCATGGCTCTGTTCTATCTAGGTGTGCCAATAAAAAATGACAGTGAGTCAATGTGCAAAACAATCAAGAAACTTGGAACTCTAAGACTAAAATATTTCAAAATACAAAAGTAAGGGTTATTACAAATGTCATTTCTTAGTTTGATTTGCTTTCAGGCCACAGGTGAATGCAGAGTAATCTGACCTCATGACTTCTACATTTAAAGAATCATTTTAAGCATGTCATTGACACATCAAGCATAATCGCACCCTAAATACAAAACAGCTTCATACAGTCAATGCAAATCTATAAGACTTAAATGAAAAATTCATACTTAACATGTGCACTTTACATACCTTCAGCCACCCTGTCTAGCATGACTGTGACCTTCTCATCTTCACAAACCCGCCGTTTGAGGAAGCTTATGAAGATGCCATTGGACACGTCCTCCTTCTTCACTTCATATGCTTCTGCGTCAGCGCATCTAAACACAAACAGCCACACATGAGCAACAAGCCAAAAGCAGGAACATCCATATGTACAGTAATTCTTGTCTCAAACACAACTCATTCAAAGAAAAAAGCGCAATACGTGAATAAACAGGGTGATATAGTTTGAAAAGTAAAGTGTCAAAGGGTCAGCAACTTACGTGGCATATCCAAACACTATGTTTGCCGTCACCTTCAGCAGTGCAGGTTGGACAATGATATCATCATTTACGTTTCTAAAACAGAAAACATTTCAAGCACAAATATGCACAACATGTGATCTTATCTCAAAAGTAGGTCAAATTCATTCATTCATTCATTAAAAAAAAACCCCAACAACCTTCATACCTTTTGCGGCACATGTCAAGCAAAAACACGTTGAGTCCAGTCTCTTTCTCCTGCATCCTGGTGAGTATATTCTGTACACACAAACAATGCTCTGATGTGTAGGAGGCTGGCGCATCGATGGGAACCATAAAACTGTTGCCGTAGTTCTCATAACCATGACCAGCGAAGTATAGCAAGCCTGTGGAGGGAGGACTGCATGAATGCTTGGTCAGATTTTTTTATGTTGTTAATAAATGGTCTGCTTTCAAAAAGTGTGTTGACTTTCATACTTTGTAATGATTCTGCAAAGTAAGTAATTATTTTTAATTTAATGGTGCATTTGCAGCTATATCAAAAAGTGTTAAACAATCTCCAAACCTATCCTGAATATAAATAAAGTAGAAAGCATGAACATGAATATTATATCTGTTTTAATATAGTGTTATGTAGGGTTACAGCAGTTTATAACTTTAGTAGTCTTTAAAAGTACAGTCACAAACAAAACACATTTGTTGAACATATTGTCCATATGGTAAAGAGACGAACCATAGACTCCCTTGTCAAGCAGCAGTAGGAACTCCGTAACAGCACTATGCATCTCCTGCCAGTTTAGGTCAAGCAGGGAAACCACCTTGAAGTCCAATTGTCTGAGGAGGTTGGTCAATTCATGCACATCAGCCATGGGAGCGCACAGCTGAGTGTGGTAGAGGTAGTTCATGTTACCAATCAGGAGAGCAACTTTGTCTGTTGCTGTGGAGGTGAAGACAACAACAAATATATATATTTTAAATCATGTAATGTCTCTTATTGCAGTGTATGTTATCTACAGATATTGTGACTATTTGTTTGCACAAAAGTCACCATAGAAATGCTTGGCTAATGGTGGTGGATTGTCCATCTCTCGTAGTGGATGTATTCCTGGTCCGGTGGTTGACCTACGGACTTCCTGTGAGTCTAAACAACACCAATATAATAAAAACTCCAAAAAACATCTGCATGCTGTTTCTTCTTACATCAGACCAATTCAACATTTCATTTTAATTTCTACAGTGCTTGCTAACCACATACACATTACTTTCCACTTTCAGTTGAACTACATGAAAAACAAGAACTAAGGTGTGATTCAATGATGAAGAACAGAGGAGGAACTAAAAGGATCTAAATACTGTAGTTCCTCTACCCACTCCTGCATATTCTATCAGATTTTTTTTTTTTTTAAATACCTCGACCGCGATGAATTTCTACCCAGGACGCATCATCATCGGAACTGGGGCCTGCAAAACAGGAAGTCATTCATTGCACTATACTGCAGTTTTGCTCATGTGTGATTTTATTAATGTGTCACATTTAATGTTAGTCTACAAGTTCCTTCTAGATTAAATAGTCTTTGCTTGATATTAATAAAATTATTGCATTTTAAGACCTCTTTGCATTTGAATTCTAAATATGGAAAATAGAAAAAATATCTGGGTCTCACCAATGGTGATTGTTGCTGGGTTACTCCACACCTCATGATACAGATTGTATATCTTACATTCGTACTGTCCTCTGTGTGCCGTGGTCACACACGGGATCTGAAAAGAAAACAAGGACATACAACATCAGCAACACACAGCATAGTGTACTCCAAATAGGAGGATTCTTTATCAGCTCGTTTGGTTTAAAAGTCTAGACATAGCTGCATATAATATATTTCATATAATGATATAAGAGAAACTTAACTTAACTGTAATGTTTGGAACATTTTAATCAGTGTCATTGCTGGTGGGTGACTCAGCTGGAGACCCAGTGACCAAACGAGTTTAGGAGTATGATATCTGGAAATTTACTTTTCCTTGATCTTGTACAAGACAAAGTTACATCACCTTGATATGATCGTCTTAACACTGTTCTCAAAACACATACACAATAATAACATTGAACTCAAGCTGACAAAGTTCCTGCCTTTTATGTAATGATCTTATTTTTGGTATTTATATCACGTTTATGACAATACTGCTGTCGAGTCATATTTCTTGCCTTGATTGTAATGTTTTTCCTCCTCTTATGAGTTATAATTAAAAGAAGATTTCATAAAATCATTGTGATACACACATATGTAAGAAGTTCACAGCCAACTCTGTGAATACACTTACTTTGAGTGAATGTGTCTGGTGTTGTGGCATGGGAACCATGTTGTGGTACCACTGGTACTGGGCAGGAGGGTTGGCCTTAGCATCACACTCCAGGGACAGTGTGTTGCCCTCAGACACCAACTGGGACTGGGGGTGACAGATGATATGCAGCCCACTCACTGAACCTGGAAACAGGCTGCTGCAGCCTGAGATTACATAATTTACCAACACATCACAAGTGGAGTGAAGTGGCGTGGCATGGAGTGGAGAGGAGAGAAGAGGAGAGGAGAGGAGAGGAAAGGAGAGAGGTGGTAGAGTGTTGTACCTGGACTAGAGCCTGCAGAGCTGACCAAGCGAACATGAGCCCACTGGGAGAAGATGAAGTTTTCTCCATGGTGGACCCTACAAATATAGTGACCCTGGTGCACCATCGCCAAAGGACACAGAACCAGCTCTGATGTTTTTCCAGTTTCATCTAGAACCTAAAACAGACAAATAATCATGGACTATTGTTATTAACTGATACTTGATAACACTCTTCAAGCAGAATTTACAAAAGAAAAAAAAAAGATTATCCTCTCTGGCTTTGCCTTTGTGTCTTACAAATAGCTTACAGTGCAATCCTCATAACACAACTAAGTTTGACCTGAAATCTCAAGACACTTTCTGTAATCTTCAGATGTTGGACTGACCTCTTTATTGCCTTTGAACCACTGGTAGGTGAGTCCAGGGGCACCAGAGGCCCTGCAGGTCAATACCACCCTGCCCCCGACTATGGACTGCTGAGACTGAGGCTGTACTGTGATCTGGATCAGCTCTGCCACTACGACACACATGCATACAATGTAAAATTTCATAAAAATATACACTCAAATAGAGCACAGGTATTTGAGGCATTTGGCATCAGAGGATAGTGAGATGTATCTCTAACAGGCACTAACTTGTCAAAGGAATCACTTCTACAGACAAAAATGATCAGAAAAATAAATCAGTGCCAAATTACCTTTCCTCTGCTTTCAAAGTTATATTTGACACAGCCTTCAACTATGTTCATGTTGTTTATTAGAACTAATGTCATTTCTAGGATGGTGCAAAAACTATTTTCATATTGATGCAATATTTTCAGTTCAGGATGTAACAACTTTTCCTGTTCTTGTGCATGCTGCTTATCTTACTATGACACCTAAATGTAACAGAGGCATACAGTAATGTTACTAATCAATGTTACTAATCACAGCTGTTTTACAAAGGGGGACATGTCTATTCACAATACTTACCCCCACCACACACACACACACACACACACACACACACACATACACGCCCTTGCACCCTTGGATTTATTATCTAATAGATTTGAAACCCCGTTCCAACCAAATATCTAATGACAACTGCACATCTTGTCTAGTTTGATTGTGTGCCGCATGTCTTTGTCCACTTTGATTCTGTGTTGAAATGTTATTGTGTGTTTGTACAATTAAAGGCTGTGAATTAATGGATGCACTCCAGTCCCTTTTGTTCTCTGGAACAATGTTTCAACTCAATTAATACATATTTGTGGCTTAAATCAAGGGTTCAAAGTCTTCAACTTTTACCAACATTACAATAATCTCAGCATTATTACAGAAGTGTGTCAACCATTTCAAAGCTGATTAAAGTATAGGTTTTGTTTGTGTGTTTGTTTGTTTGTTTTTAAGGGTTTTTACCAGATGTGGTGAGGAGTTGCATGGCCTCCTGGTGGTCCATCTTCCTCAGGCAGTAAAGCAGGAAGTCCAGGGAGCAGGAACGATCAGCCAGCCGAGCCAGTAGTGTCCGTCCAGGGCTGCCTGTAGCAGTCAGCACCTGAAGTGAGCAGCTGGTCAGCTCACTTTCACTGTAGGGAGTTCAATGGTGTCAGATCAAGGGGCTCAAAATTGGGGAGGGCCAACAACACTTATATAGAGATGTTAATGAGGCGTTAGAAAGGGGGCTTAGTTGATCATTTCATACATAAAAGAAAATCAATGTAATAGGCCTACAGGATAGAGTGTAAAAGCTCAAACTATGAAAAAGGTTTGTACATGGTGCCTACATTGATGCCTTCAGTGTCTCACCTGCAGCGGAATTTGGGTTGCTCAGACACCGCATTGGCCAGCTGTCTCCATCCGCAGGTGGAGTTGTCCAACATTTTGGCCAGCCTGTTGAGGACTTGGTCGCTCAGAATACCAATGCTCATTTTCCACTCTTCCATCTTCGCATATGCCACCACTTAAAACTCCTGAGATGTTAACTGCACAAACAAATAAGAGAAACTGAAACTTTGTGCGCTTTAAATTTGTACCACCACCATAACTATCAAACTCAGCAGCACGTCGTGAGTCCAGTGATTTCCTCGGGATGTGATGTGATGACTGACAATAATGACTTACTACAGCGGTTTCATGACAGAATTAAATCGCCCACACAAAACTAACAAGTTGTAATCGCCCCCTCGGGTTTTCCCGTGGTCAGGTATGTGAAAATGCGTGGCGCGGAATAAAATCTAACTGCAACAGTATCACCAAATCCTATTGAGGAAATTAAGTGAAGTCTATAGGAGGCAGTCAGCGAGGTTAGAAAATGAAACGATGAGGTGTATTCTGTGGAAGATCAAACCACGACGCGTATTAATAAACTGCGCTGCTGTGACCTCCTGCTTCCGCCATCAACGCATTGCATTTATCTATCTAAAGATTACGTCTTTTAGAAAACTCACCAAAACTCGGAGCTCAAGTTAGACAGATCTTAGCCGCAGAAAGAGAGGAGTGAGTGCCTCATCTAAAAAGAGATGTTTGACGCATTTTATAGCTACCCCACCGGTCTTCCAGTCTTACATGATTTTGTTCCTCTCATGATTTGCTTCTCATTTCGGTTCCTCATTTCTGCCATCCCCGGTAGGTTCCGTCATTTGCATGAAGCGTTGTCATAGTTACCAGGCTGAAGCCATCACTACAACTATTCAGTTTTACAACCTGGACAACCTAAAGTTTTTCCTTTATGGCATATTTGCGTAGCACGTTTTATTACAACAATAGGCTACATCAATTTCACCTATTTATAGCTTAGAAAGAAAAAATAGGATTGGGACCAACAGAACTACAAATAATGCTGTTTTAACTCTCCTATTACTTTTATTATTGTTATTCCACTTCTATTTCCGTATCTGTCATCATGCTAAGTAACTGTAATATGTAACAGAAATAATTGCGGTAAGTGTTTCCATAGCATTAGCCTATACAAATAACAAAATGAAGGTGTATCGTGATAGTGATCATCACTTCAAAAATGGCTGTTCAAACAGAATAAATGGTGGTAAACAACCTGGAAAGCCAGGGTTACGGTAAAAGCATTAAGAAGTAGATGTGTAATAAATAATAATACCCTATAACTGAAATAGTTTAAATAATGTGTTGATAAACTGACAACTTACTGATCTGCTGCTACTTTTTTTTTACTGTACTTATTTTTCTGTCTAGTGACAAGGATCTTCTCAACTTATAGGCTATACAGTGAAATGTGACCACATTTGAATCTGTGATAGAGTAAGACATCAGGAGGAATATGCAAACACAATGGTGAACTAACCTATGAAGGAATTGATTTGACGTAAGGTCAAAGGTCAGAATACTGTAATTAGAGTTCATTCATATTGGAGGTGATCTTGAGGTGAGATTTCTCCACATTGCTGCAGTGAAATGTAACCAAATGTGTACCTGTGATAGATTAATACATCAGGAAGAAGAAGCACAGACAATGATGAACTAACCTATGAAGGAATTGATTTGATGTAAGGTCAAAGGTCAGGATACTGTAAAAAGAGTTTATTGATTTTTGAGGTGAGATTTCTCTACTTTGCTGCAGTGAAATGTAACAAATGTGTATCTGTGATAGAGTAAAACATCTTAGTATGGTGAAAGGTCATTCAGAATAATAATAGATCTTTTGACTTGGTTTCACCATAAAGTCAAAATTCAAGAAATTGAAGTATAATATTTCCGGATTTCATGCATAATAGGAGATGATATTTGGAGTTACAGACCACAAAAACTATTAACAACCAACAAAAAAATAAGATAAAATAAAATAAAATAAAAACCTACCCCTATACAGCCCCCTAAAAACCATGAGAAACAAACACAGCAGACTCCCTACAGACAAACGATGTCTCGCTGTAAGTTTTGTTGTGACCGTGGGAACAGCTAACAGGCTCCTGAGAGAGGACCTAAGGAGGCATACTGCTTCATACACCGTCAGCAGTTGTGCTATATATGCTGGTAGCTGATTTATGAGGGTTTTTGTAGACCAGAAAGGAGAGAATTAAAGTAGTCCAGCATGCATGAGTCTCTCTGTGTCACTCAGAGAGAAATGGTCACAGTATTTTTAAGGTGATAAAATCTGCCTATTTGAACTTCCAAAACTCACTAATTAAACTGTTATATCTCATTTGTTTAATCCATATATAAACCAAAGTGTAAAAAGAAGCTGTGGTTTTAGGGGTGGGTGTATTGTGCCTTCTTCTTGCTTTAAGTCTTTATGCTGAGCTAAGCTGAGAGTAGTATATTAGTCTTCTTATCTAACTCTTGGCAAAAAAAAAAAAAGGAAGCAAGTTATATTCCTTTAAGGGGTTGGTATTAACTAGCATACAATTCAACATCTTGGACGAATAACCATTTCTTTTAATGAATTAATAATTCATAAATATTTTGTTTGGTTTAAATGGAGCAGTTCTTTCAAGGAAATTCATCTGAGCATCAACAGCTACTTTAAACTCACCACAACTAACTAAACTAACAGTAGTCTATATTTTACACAATTCATAATTGGACCTTCACTTTGCTCTAGGACAGCCATCTTCAACTCATTCCACAAAGGGCCATGTGGCTGCAGGTTTTCATTCCAACCAAGCAGGAGCACACCTGGCTCAATTCATTTAATCAGCTGAACTCACTCTTCAGTCAGCTGATTGGTGTGCATGTGTGCTCCTGCTTGGTTGGAATGAAAACCTGCAGCCACATGGCCCTTTGTGGAATGAGTTGAAGATGGCTGCTCTAGGACCATGCTTACCGTATTTACTCTAGTGCAGACGCAACAAAAATCAGACAGCGGCTCATTTTACCACACTCTCGCAAACAGCGGCTCACTTTACTGCAGTTATAGTACTTGGATCCATTTCGACCCAGCAGGACAAGTGTTAACTCAAAAATGAGGCATAGTTTTATTTAACTGAGGCTGGCCTATTGACCATCATTTCCATAAATATGTGTAAAACCTGTGGTAATAAGTTGGAATGAAGTTGGGTAAAAAAGTCTAACACAGAATTTGGGTGATATGTATACCTCAATGTTGACCCGGGAAGACAACATTTGCCCTGTTGATGGGAACAGGTTAATTAGTCATATTTCTGTTATTATTATTATTATTACTATTGTTATTGCTGTCCTTCTCTGTGTCTCTTTCCTTCTCTCAAACTGGTCAAGGTATATGGCCACCAACCTATAGCCTGGTTCTGCTCCAAGGGGAGTTTTTCCTACCTGCTGTCCATATGTAAAAGTTTGACTTTGACTTGAGTTAAAAGTTATGGACCAATCTGCAAGAATAAAAGGCAACATTTGAAGGATATCTACTCATATTTATTCATAATAAGTCTGCAAAAACAAAACAAAATAAAAATTGTGAAGGTGATTTGTGGAAATATCAATGGCAAGTAATTTGTCTCCAGATATGGACACATACACACAAAACATAAATGCATGTACAATTGAATTTGATCCAATGCAAAAGTTTTGCAACATATTCAGTATAACTACCTGCCTGAAGTTGGCAAAGCAATCTCTCTACATGGTGCATTTAGTTGCTGTTCTTGTGTTTTTCAACTGATTCACATGATCTTTAAAATCTGAAGATATCATATTCCATGACGAGTAGGAAAAGTCCATCTCCTGAGGAAGATCATGTGATACAACAGCTGTCAAACAGACAATGACGAGAGACTGTTTTCTCAACTACTGTTTCCAAGCTCAAGAATGACATTATCAGCCTTTCTAGTGGTCTTAATCTAATCGGGAAACAAGCTTTATTTCAGCTTTTATCACCAGAGGGCCAATGCATGGATACCACTGAATATGCAGCATAATCACAAATAACCCACTGGATAGGTGGCAAGTGGGAAAGAGGTGATCGAACTGTGTTTCATTCAGGAAGTTGACACAGGCTCTGGACATACGCCAATGTCAGGTTATTCAGTCCACAAGAGTATGAAGCACGCTACTATACAGGAAGTCCAATGAAGGCCTAAAACTTCTTCCCTTTGTGTAGTCTGTTGTAACGCCACATGTTTCCCTTCCTCAGACGCTTCCAGTACTCCCAGGTGTCTGTCTCCAAGTCGTGCACGTCTTTGGGCTTTCCCAGATTTACCTGGTACAACCTAAGTGAATGATAAAAGAGAGAGGATCAGTGAACACACATGAAATGCCCTTTCTCTTCCAGAGACAGTCTCAAGTGAAATCAAAGTGTGTCTGCTATTTTAGACTGTAATATATCAATCAATCAATCAATCAATCAATCAATCAATCAGTTAATCAATCTGTTTCTGTTTGTAATGTCTTGCATGTAGCGCTGGGCGATATGGGCAGATTCAAATGTCACAATATTTTTGACCAAATACCTTGATATCGATATTTTGACAATATTGTAGGGATGACTATCGGTGCTCTCACAAAATATTTATGCAATGAGATTTTTGATAATCATTAGTGATGTGGATATAATGACTAAATGGATAACAGCAGATAATAGTACAACTTATTAAGCTCAGAAAATTACATTTTTACTGTGATGCAGCCTTTAAAAGCAGTAAAGACAACACTTATTCCATATCACGATATAATAATATTCAAAATCTAAGATGATATCTATAAAATATCATGATACAATAACGATTTATTGCCCAGCCCTACTTGCCCGCATGATTTCCAGGAATGCCTATTAACTAAGGAAACTTTATACTTGAACTGCATTCACTATGCCTATGTGGAGAGCAACCGTAATAGTGAGAGGCTTCATATGATGACTGAAAAAGTATGGTTTTAATTAAATTGATGTTGATGTAAAGTGCGCAATCTTTATATGGGTAAATTATGTGCACAGATTTCTGCCACAGAAGAGCACATTTACAACACATACATTTCTAAGATCAGAGGCAATGGTAAATAGAGGAAGGAAAGAAAGAAATATGTGTCCTCACCACTCTGGATACTCCTGAGGGGGCTTTAGTTTGGGGTCTTCTCCTTGCTTGAAGATGTTGACCCCTACTGCATAAGATGTAAGTCTGACAGGGTCTTTACACACCTCTGGACCTTTTGGTGCCTCCTTCGCCATACCTTTAGCTTTGCTTTTGGCCGCTAAACAACAGGAGAAAGACATTAGTGTTATGATGTTAGGTATATGATGTGTTAATTGAGACTGGTTTATTAACTTACTGAGAAAAAAAAGAGCATGCATCTAACATTTTGTTGATTATAACACAGGCTTTCATTTCATATTCATATAGAGGTGATTAAGAAGGGTGGATGAACTGTGAAGGGATGTCCACTCACAAGTATGAGCACTTTATTAAGAACATCTGTTAAGTCTAATGCAATCCAATACAACAGCTCTGCCATAAATTCTACTTTTATTAAGCTTATGCATTTTCAGTTTGTCAGAAAGGTGATAATGACTATGTTATTGGGGTCAACATAATGCACTCCAGTACACTACTGCCACCCACTACGACCTTAACAATAACCATAAAGTAGAAATATCAACTTTCTGACGTAAGTGTATAAATGTTAAAAGCAGAATCTTTAATACACAGGTGCTCCTAAGAACACTGTGAGTGTATAAATAGTTAATTAGCTAAACTGTAGGGCTGAGTAAAAATTGATATTCTATCTATATTGTGATATAAGACTTACATATCATCTTTGATTTGGGATATCATTTGGTTTTTGATTCTAGAGGTTGCATGACAGTAAAGTGATGCATTATTCTAAACTTATCAGACGATTATAGCTATTATATAATTTATCTTTACCCACCTAATCATACTTAATCATCATTTAATGTTCATCTCAGCACTCTTCAGTTCTTTACACTATTAGTATCCCGTTTACAGTTCACAGAAACGATTTCATCTGTATAATTATTCCTTATGTATATTTCTGAAGATTGTGATGTTATTTTGTCCAAGTACCCTGATATCCACTAAACCGGAGTCAAATTCATTCAAGATGATCCTGATTCTGAATAGAGAAAATAATCTTTACTCACCAACTTTTTTCGCATATCCGCACGTCTGCAGTCTGTTCAACATGTTCGTCCTGCAGAGCAATGTCGCAGCGTTGCATTGTGTTGACAATGCTATCCTAAACAAACTATACCCAGACATTTTTACTGTAGGTTACCCAAAAGCACTGTTCACCATGCTACTGTTTGACATTCAGTTTCCTCCACTTCCGTTTTGTGCCTTGGTGTTTAAGCTCTGAAAAATAATCTGTACCGCCTCTCTCTGGCCTGGAAGACACACATCACACATATGTCACTCCCTCTCAGTCCGACGGGTGGCAGCACTGATCCAAAGGTGCCTGCTGATTTAAAAACAAAGGAGAAGAAGACGTCCTTCTCGAAGATGTCGGAGTACGCCACCGTTCAGAAGGGTACCCTGAAATTAAAAGGTGCAGGAGTCTCTTCAGCTGGGAAAAAGTAAGTCATATTGTCTGGTTTTAGTAAGATACAGTTCTTTACGTGTTAAAATGACTTCAGTAGACAGCTGCAGCTTACAGAACAGTCAGGGTGCGAGGCTAATGTTAGCCTGTTCGCTAACAGAAAACAAAACGTTATGCTAATGTTATCTGAAACAAACTGAAGGAATATTTAGGTAAATCCATTACAAAAAACAATATATAGCGAAAAAAACACTTGGCCCGTCTGAGACCAAAATAACACACATAGGAGTGGCTTGGAAGTATTAGCTAATCCACGTTAGCCAGTTTAGTTAGATCAAAACAATTACAGCACACAAACACGCGTTTCAACGACACTGAAGTTAGCTAACTATTCTAGGTTAAGGGAAACATACATAATGATACTGAGCGGCTGAATCTCCGTTTTTTTTTTTTTTACACCGTTTACACTTCGGGAGGGGAGTGCTAGATATAGTAGCAAAAGCCGTAACCTGTTAAGCTCACTGTCAGATGTTTTTAAAGCATTCATTTTGCCTATGAAAACTGAAAAAGAGAGGATTTCCGACAATTCTCCATCCAGACCACATTAGACCAGGGGCCTGTTTCAGGAAGCAGGTTTAACAAACTCTGAGTTAAAACTTTAACCTGTTTCAGAACAGGTGATAACAGTTAGTTCAATCAACTCTGAGTCAAGGTACCAGATACCAAGCCTTCATCAGTGGAACGCAGATATGGTGAAACAAAGGGCTCAGTCCTCCTACTTCTCCCCAGTGGAGTTAGAAATATTAATAAATGCATGCAGATAGTGAGTATATATTTAAGAAAAAAAGCAATACAGTAGCAGCAGCAAAAGAACATGAGCTGATGTGGCAGAAAATTATTGACAGTCAATGTGTGAGTATTAATGAAAAAAAGAAACGTTTTGTCTCCAGCGCTTTCACACCACTCGTTCGATTATTTGGTCTGCACCAGGTGGTATAGAGGCAGACAGGAAACAGGGAGAGAGAGAGAGGTCAATGACCTACAACAAAAGTCCCTAGCTGGAATTGAACCGGGGACTCTGTCATTATGAGGTATGCGCAGTAATCACTTAGCTACCAAGACCCTTAAAGTGTTGCGTTTCTGATGTTTCTGACAGCATGACAGATGGTTGCCTGGGAAACATGCTCAGCATAACCAATGTTACAAAACTGCTATTGGCAAAAAAACCAAAGTACAACACAAAGAACTTGTTCTGAACTGAGAGTATGTCCATGATGTGTCATACGAACCATACGAGGGCTGAGAATATTGTTCAGATAAATTATTGATTGTACAGAAAAACGGAAACACTCAAACAGAGGGTCTCTTCACCCTCCGACGGAGATTATTTGTGCTTCAGTATCAACTGACTCTTTAAGAAAATGACACACCATGTCATGCCTTCAGTCTGCAGGCTTCACCTAAAAAGGAAGGAAAACTCCGGGTTAGTTGAAGAAAACCTGCCAGCGAGCAGGTTATGTTCAAAGTAACCATGGTGACTGTTTCACTTACCTCTCTTTCTGGAACGGATAACCTAGTGTTTCCCTCATGTCAGGGTTAAGTTACTCAGTTTTCACATAACCCACTTTCTGAAACAGGCCCCTGGTTTAGATTTTAAAAAATTAAAACAATCCCCCAAACAAACAAACAAAAAAAACACTATTGTAGACTTTTCAAATCTGGACTAGATTTACCATCGAGAATCCAGAGACTCATTAAAACACAGTTTCAGATTGGTGAAATCTGAAATGAAAGATAAGAGGAGTGAGATGAGGTATTTACTCTACAAATATATTGTGTAATTGTATTACAAAAGGTAAATAACTTTTCTACCTTTTGTTTAAATGTCTGAATGTTTATTCATACCACCCTTGCTTCATCTCTGTTTCTTTACTTGTTTGTGAATGGCTGTGCAAGCTGTTGATGTACTAACTGTCTGTTGCGTATCCATTTTTTCAGGAAGAAGAAGAAGGATAAGGAGAGTAAGCATCGTTTGGAGCAGGTGGAGACCAATCAAAACGATGAGGAGGGGAAAGCCAAGAAAGCATATATTGACAAAAGGACACCTGCACAAATTGCTTTTGACAAGATGCAAGAGAAGAGGGTGAGTTGATGTTCTCCAGCATTTCAGAGCTGCAGGTTTAGAATTTGAGGGAGAGGCATGGTTAATAAAAATAGTAATAGTAGCTTAATAATAACTAAGCACCTACTTTTTTTGTCAACTACATTATCAACAGAAGGCAAGAGAAAACACAAAATCCACAAAAGCAAGTGATATAAACATATAAATAAAAGCAGGGGTTATTGTTGGTAACTTGCATGTTTTTTTGGTTTTTTTTACCGTATCAGCCACAATTCTTTATTAGTGTAAGGATTAATACTTACACACAATGTAGCAAAGAACGAACCATTTTGCAGCTATAGTCAAAGGTCATAGAGGAGTTGTCCTAAGGATAAACATTAGCCTGACGTATTATTTACACCACAACATGAATGAAAATCCAAAAGGGCAGTGAACTTTTGGAAAGAGAACTTTACAGGCATATGATGAATTCAATGTTTTTCTTTTGGGTTCACAAACAGCAATTCCTTAGTAATGAGATCAGAAACATCAGAATTAGTAGATCATTAACTTTTGTGCTACTCTGGACTTTCCTCTTTGCCGAAGTACTAACATACCATAACATGAACATATAGTAGATTTTAATGGGAATGTTGATCAGCATGCCAATTACCCAAAAACATGGTAAGCTGTTAAAAAAGCATACACAGTATATTTTACTTTACTTTTAACATATTTTTTCAGTATTTTTGGGGTTTTGGTGAGTTTGAATATACCTTTTAGTTGTAGTATAGTGGTGTAGATTGACAGTAATAATGTACTTAAAAATGTTCTAATGTACGTTTTTAACATTTCTTTTCTTTTTTATTTCCTTACAGCAAATGGAGAGGATTTTGAACAAAGCATCAAAGACACACAAACACAGAGTTGAGGCAAGTCCTATCAGACTTTGCACATTGCCATTCAGTCCAAACTTATGTAACAGTTGAGAAAAAGCTCACCCAGTGCAAACCTCCAATATCCAGATTTGATTTATTGCACCAGTTTATATATTGCAATACATTCAGATTGGACATTGGAGCTGTGCTGTGAGCCAGCTGTTTTTCAGGGTTTTTTTCTACATTTACTCAGTTTCAGCCCAGCACCTCTTTTAGTTTGCATGTACTTGTATACTCCTGAATTGTGTAACAGCACATTTATTTTTGTTTTAGTTGATCCATGTATAATCTATATTGAAACTAGAAAATTTAGCAATTTCATAAGAAATTGCGTGTGGGAGCTGCAAACTGGCAGACGCATCCCTCGCAAACTGCCAGATGCAGCCGCTGCCACCATTCCTGTTATTGCTACCTTCACTGCAGATTTCTGTTAGAGCAGCAATTATTCAACATTTTGTGGCGCCACCTACAGGTGAAGTTTCATTAAATACCACAGAGGTGTTCAATATCCCCATCTGTACAATTCTGCTGTCATCATAGAAGGTTGACATTAAAAGATATGGAACTTAATAAGTCATATGTTGGTGTTTCACTAATGGCCACAAGGCGTGGCTATTGGCTCCATGTTTCACTATATCGTACACATTGACATGGAGAACTAATGTACCAAGTTTCATTTCATTGAAGACAACAGAACTGTAGGAATATTGCGTTATAATATTACAGTAGCGACCCCATTTGGTAAAATTGTATCAAATTTTACATAATGGTACAGTGCCACCATGTGTACAAGATTATCAAATTTTGTGGCGATCCGAATCGGCATTGAAGAGTTATTGATCGTTAAATGCATCAGGCCACGCCCCCAAAAGTTTGCTAACCAATTACGGACAAACGGTAAGGGTTACCAAACAATGAAGATAATAGCTGTGTTCGGGGTCCTCTAAACATGTTGTGTACCAAGTTTGATGAAGATTGGATGAAAAATGTGCCAAAAGTAGTAAAAAATGTATTTTTCAAAAAAATCAAAATGGCGGAAAAATTTTCTAGACGCAAATGGGCGTGGCCTATATCAGTCTACTTGGTACCATCCAAGGAACACACTGTGCAAAGATTGTTTGAATACGCCTTACGGTTCATGAGTTATAAGCCAAAATGTAAAACATGTAATAACTGACCACATGGTGGCGTTACAGATCATTCTTTACAATATGTGAAGCATTTGCTCATGGGCCACCTGTAGTTGAAGTTTGAACACTTTAGCACTTTTACTTCTTGAGATATGAGCTTTCAAACATCGCTCCCATTGACTTTCCATTATAAATTTTAATGTTTTAAAAAATTATATAAAATCAATGGAATATGTTAGAGATATGAAAAGTAATAGCACACATCTCCTTATGGATATGTACAATTTGACATTGAAACGAAGTTGATACGACAAATCGTGTAGGACTAGTTACGCTACGAAAAACGGCGAAATAATAATAATAAATAAATAAAGAGCGAAGATAACATAGTGTGGGAGCTTTGCAGCTCCCACACAACTACAGCTCAAGTATTTTCATATGAATTAACAGACATGCTACCAAATAATAACAAACCTTATCCATATCCTTTTACCTGCAGGACTTCAATCGCCATCTGGACACCCTGACAGAGCATTATGATATTCCCAAAGTCAGTTGGACCAAATGAGGGAGGAGAAAATGTTCACTCTGTTGTTTTGTTTCCCAATTATACAAAAAGCTGCCAGGTCACATTTTTGAAGTGTATAATGTTATTACTTGTTTTATATATTTGCCATTAAAATTCATTTTCATTGGCAGCCATTTGTTGTTTTGCTATATACAATAAAGAATTTTAGTGAACACATTTGCTTTTTCTTGTTTCTTTTTTAGTCTTGCAGAATACATTATTGTGGTTATTTGAGCATACATCACAAACTAATATTTCTTAAATTTAAAAATGTATGTAAATGTGAACTACAAAGAAAAAAGTCTGAAACCAGTGTATAGTTGCACTTAATGAACACATTTATTTTAACAGGAAAGCTGCACAAATGGCACACATACTGTAAACCTGAACATGTTACAGTAATCTATCATGACACCTTCTTGGATGGCACAATGTTTGAATCTGAATTGCTTTGAAGGTACAAAATAACAATGAGAGTCAAATGCATTTTAAAATATGAAACCAAGTAGCTGATGTGCAAATAAACAAATGCTGCTTCTACACTACATGGAATTGATGGTGGAACGCAATTTTTTGACATTAACACAACTGGTGTAACTTATTGTATCAATGAATAAATAAACCTGACAGAACCATTCAATGCAAGAATTACAGAGACGTGTGACTAGCCCATTTAATACAGTCCGTTGAATTAGCTCTGTGTGTGATCGGAAAACCTTCTCCAAGTATGAGTGACTTACTGTATTAACAAGACTAACAAGTGTAAGACATTAAATCAAACTATTAAATCTAAATGTAACCCAGATATAACATACCAGTATAAGTAAAACACAGACAGTAAGAGGTCTGCATCAAACAACTGCAAAAGCATTCTCAAAATATTTATTTAAGAGATGAATTCATTTAAGAAGGATTCAGAGCATGTTTTGTTCATACAGTTCAAAATCTATCTTTAAATTGGGGAAAACTCAGTTTCCCCCACTTTCTTTGTTTGGTAGTGTTTCTTGTGCTGTCAGAGTTCACTTTGGGCCCAGCATTTCACTTGGTTTCACCCACTGGTCAAACTGCTCCTCGGTCAGGTAGCCCAGCTCCACAGCCATAGCCTTCAGGGTCGAGCCTTTCTTATGTGCTGTCTTGGCGATGGCGGCTGCTTTGTCGTAGCCGATGTGTGGGTTGAGTGCGGTGACCAACATCAGAGATTCATTCATAAGCTTGTTGATCCTCTCGGTGTTGGCCTCGATGCCCACCACACAGTTGTTGGTGAAGGAGACGGATGCGTCGCCGATTAGCCGAGCAGAGTTGAGCACATTCTTGATCATCATAGGCTTGAAGACGTTAAGTTCAAAGTGTCCGTTGCTTCCTCCGATGGTGACCGCCACATGGTTTCCCATTACCTGGGCTGCCACCATGGTCATGGCCTCACACTGGGTAGGGTTCACCTTACCCGGCATGATACTGCTTCCTGGTTCATTCTCTGGTAAGATGAGTTCTCCCAGGCCAGAGCGGGGTCCTGACCCCAAGAAGCGAATATCGTTGGCAATCTTCATCATGCTGACAGCCACTGTGTTCAGTGCCCCGCTCAGCTCTACTAAGGCATCATGGGCTGCCAGAGCCTCAAACTTGTTGGGAGCTGTCACAAAAGGCAGGCCTGTCAGAGAGGAAACAGTAGAGGCTACCTTCTCAGCAAAGCCGATGCGGGTGTTGAGTCCTGTTCCTACTGCTGTGCCTCCTGCTGCCAGCTCATACACCCGGGGCATGGCTGCCTTCACTCTCTCTATGCTGTACTTCACCTGCTGAACATAACCACTGAATTCCTGTCCGAGTGACAGTGGTACAGCATCCTGAGTATGTGTGCGCCCAATCTTGATGATGTCTTTAAACTCTTCAGCCTTAGCAGCCAGGGCATCGTGCAGAGTCTGCAGACCAGGCAACAGGACCTGGTGGACCTCTGTAGCTGCAGCAATGTGCATGGCAGTGGGGAAGGTGTCATTGGAGCTCTGACTCTTGTTGACGTGGTCATTAGGGTGGACTGGATCTTTGGAGCCTAGTTTTCCTCCAAGGATCTCAATAGCTCTGTTGCTGATCACCTCATTGACGTTCATGTTGGTCTGAGTTCCAGATCCAGTCTGCCACACCACCAGAGGGAAATGATCATCCAGTTTGCCAGCTGAAACCTCATCTGCAGCCTGACAGATTGCATCTGCTATCTTTGGCTCGAGGCCGTAGTCCGTGTTAACCTGAGCGGCTGCTTTCTTCAGGATACCGAAGGCCTTGATCACTGGGAGCGGCATTCTCTCGGATGGTCCCCCAATTTTGAAGTTCATGGTAGATCTGACTGTCTGAGCACCGTAGTACTTGTCAGCTGGGACCTTGAGCTCACCAAAGGTGTCCCTTTCGAGCCTGAACTCAGAGCTGGCCATTCTGGACGTGGAGATCAGGAGTTTAGAGTTAACGCTGACTCTTTGTAAAGTCAGGAGGTTGCAGTTAAACTGCTGGACGCGTTTCAGAGACCGAAACATGGCTCGCATTAGAGGTGAATCCGGGGGGAGGTCAACGCAGTCCTTCACTTGTAATCTGTTATTGGGTGGTTGTAAAAGTGATCGTACAACAGCCAATAGGGGCGTAGCAGGGGCGGGATTTCCGCTCTGATTGGCGAATCGCGTGGAAATGATCAG
Organism: Scomber japonicus; assembly: GCF_027409825.1. Classification (NCBI taxonomy): domain Eukaryota; kingdom Metazoa; phylum Chordata; class Actinopteri; order Scombriformes; family Scombridae; genus Scomber; species Scomber japonicus. Next base: position 15,558,774 of record NC_070584.1, on the reverse strand, counting down.
GCTGCTTCATCCGGATGAGTGAAGTTTGTCACAACGTTGTACGATTACATTTCCGGTTTGACACTGAAGCGTAATAAAATTCAGTAACTTTACATAATTTAGTCATTTTAAAGAAAACCACTTTAAAATAAGTGTATAAATGACATTTGTGAATACTGTTTAGTTTGTGATTTTGGAGCAGAAGCAGGCATTAATTTAATTAATATTTATGTGGAAACTTTTTATGACTGATGTTGAACATATTGTATAGGACTGAGATTCTTATGTAGATTTTATTTTCTCCTTTTCTTTTTAGATCTGATTTTGAATGCCATATTCTATATCCATAAATATATGTGGTCACAAGGAAAACACAGAATATACAAGACTGAGTTCAGGAGACAATGACACATCAACATAAATAATTATTAAGTATTAAGACTACGGTCATGTATAATGCCTTGCAAATGATGCCTAGTAATTTCTATATTTTAACTTATCACTGCTCATTCTGTTATTCTTTATGTTATACAGTACTGTTCAAATGTATGACCATTTACCCATTAACTTGAATGGTAATGGTATATGCTCATATATTTGAATGTATATAATCCTGTCCTCTAACCTGTAACAATTTCTGTAATAACATTTTTATTTGATTAACAAATTGATAATTACCCAGGTCTCTTTTGAAGATTAAGTTGATTTGTCAATGGGGTGTACCTGTCCCATAGGATATAAAGATCAAAGGACAATTAACTGGTCTTTTATGGTCACCTAATGTATGATCTGTTTAAATTTAGTGATCATATTTTAGAGCTTTCGTATCCCTGTGGTATCAATTGTTATCGGTAGTTGTATCTTTGTTCAGATATTTGTAATTCTAAAGAATAATAACTGGATTTTTAAACCTTTTCCCCTGATTTTAGAATTAACTTTGTTGAAAGTTTTTGTGAAAATGAATATACTTCATGTAAAAAATCAAGCAACATTTTTATTTGACTGCCAAAATTCACGTTTTTTGTCGCTACTGTCTGTTTTCCAGTAAGTCTTGTATGTTGAAGGGTGACAACGACATTGGACCGGACGTGGTTTGTGCTGTTGTGGTTACTTCCACGCTACCGTCCGCCAATTTTTTTTTTCTAGGACAGCCAAGTCATGACCTGCCCTACTCAACCTTTGATTGGCTAGTAGTCGCCGCCTTCGTTGGTTAGGTTGGCTAGGTTTAAGCTCGAGAAATGCAGTTGGTTAAGAAAAGGATAAGAATATCGGGTACAGCCAATCAGAGACCGAGTAGGGCGGGTTTAACTTCGCCATCCTAGGAAAAAAAATATCGCCCACAGTCTCTTCTCGCGGTAACGGCAGTGCACTGTTAGCTTGCAGGCTAACCCCATCGTTTCCAGGTTTCGTGTCGACCTGAAAACAGCAAACGCAGAGAGACACAAAAAGGCTACGCGACCGAATACGCTTTAGACCCCGGCTGCTAAAAGGAGCAGGACAATGCCGCACAACTTTCAGCCCGGAGACTTGGTCTTCGCTAAAATGAAGGGGTACCCCCACTGGCCAGCCAGGGTAAGCAAGGGACGTTAACAGCAGCCGAAGAGGCGGAGGAGGGGGTGGGCTGCTCTGCATGGGACGCTGGAGAAGGTCTTATGTGTATCCTCGGCACTGTCTAACATGGATAAATACTAAACCGATATATAAGTTAATGTTTGCGGGGTTGACAGACTGCCTTACAGGCCCACAGTCAGTGTACGAGCAGCATAATTGGCATTAGATTCTGTTGGCCTAATGTGCATGTAGACCTTACAGCAGTGAAGCTAGCGTTATTTTGGAAATGACGTTTGAGATATTTGTACTATTTATTAAAAAATAAATAAATCAGACTTCACGTTAAACTAACTCATTCTGCGCCATATTTTCATTCAAATTAAATAATCTAAATTAAACCTACAAAGCTGTATTTCCCCCCCAGAAATGACCAAAATAACTATACAGTAGTTGATGTAAACATATGAAATCTCAGGCCCACAGGAAACTTACGATATCTTCCATTTACCACTTGAGGTTTTATTTAAAAGTCTTGTTTGTTTACAGATTGAAGATGTGGCTGATGGGGCAGTAAAGCCACCTCCTAATAAAATCCCAATTTTCTTCTTTGGGACACATGAAACGTAAGTACAGAACTTTATTATTAGTAACTATTTTCACCTATATAACATATACATGTTAACAATGTGAACAGATTGATTCCCATTTACTTTTTATTTTGTTGTGCTTATTACTCTAAGTTCTTATCTGTTACCTTGTTTTCTGCTCTGCTGTAGCATGCAAATTTCCCCTCTGGGAATCAATCCCATCTTGTCTTATTTAATCATATATTATCTTTATATTATTTCATTTTTGTGCGCAGACTTGTTCAAGCTTAACTGACTGCAATTGCACCATGGAATCATTATAACTAAGGGGTGAAATACATCACTATTGGCTTACATCTATTGACTGTTGCACAGGTGCTCCTTAGTCATGCATTATTGAATCGGTTTGACCACTTTTAAATTTAGTCGTTGACTCATCTGTTTGTTGTATTCCTCTTTGTGAGTGGTGTGAGAAAAAAACAAAACACAAATAATTTTGTCTCACACCACTGCTTTTCAGTCTCCTTTTCTGGAGTTTTACTGTAAACTACCTACAGTTTGAGTGCACAGTATGTTTTTGAGAGATGTGTTGCTATGTCTGATCTGGCATCAGGCACCATCTGTTTGACAAGATGGCACATGCGTTATATCAATCCATCACAAGGTGGCACAGTCAGCTGCTATCAAATCACAAGTGTGTGTGTAGAATATCCTAAATATGACAACATTTGTCACTGGTTTGGTTTTAGTAAGTATATCAGTTAAATTGTGCAAATTTCTTTTCTTTCTCACTTTCACAGTGCATTCCTAGCAGCAAAGGACCTTTTTGCCTATGAGAAGTACAGAGAACGCTATGGAAAGCCCAACAAAAGAAAGGGATTCAATGAAGGCTTATGGGAAATCCAGAACAATCCACATGCCTCCTACAGTGCCCCGCCTGTGGTAAGTTACCCTAAAATCAGAAATCTTAAGTCCTGAAGCATCCATAATTCATTATATTAGCTTGCATTGTAAAATAACTGTTGATGTATATTCAGAAGTTACTTTAACTTAAATTGCCAAACTGCATTTATTTTGGTATTTTCTTGTCGTTCAAGCTTTTTCATTGTTCATAGACCTTATATCTGTAGTAGACTAGTAAACTATATAAGTTAACTTGCCTTTTGTTCAAAATGTTGTTGTTCAGACCAGACTGTCTTTACACCGGGGATGTTGCTGCATCTCTCCCTCTGTTCCCCAGTTGTATTTCAAGTGAAATGCCAAGGAGCATAATATGCTGCAAATTGTGCTTGAAAGTTTCATGACAGGCTTCCTAGACTGCTGTGCATTGCAATGAGAAATTCATCTTAATCTTCTTATCACGGTTTGTCTGCAGCCAGCAAGCTCATCTGACAGCGAGGGCAACAATGCTGGAGGAGGAAGCGATGAAGAAGATGAAGATGAAGAAGCCCCAGTGCCTCAGAAAGCAGATTCTGGAAGTGAGGTTGACTCAGATTCTGGAAGTGAAGACAGAGGAAGGGGAGGAGGGGTGAAGCGAAAGCCACCGGCTGTCAAGGTAATGCTGCAGACATCTGAACAGCCTGTTTGTTCAGTGAATTTGTTAATAAATGACATACTCCTGTGAGCATCATAATGTAACTATTATTGTACTGAATAGAAAAGCGCATTCTTGGTCACAATGAATGGTACAAAAGGGATGCAGCAGTCACTGCAACCACAACCAGCTACAAAACTACAACCAGCAGCACTAAAGTTACCAAATCAGTAACAATGCATGGATAATATGTCTGTATATGTAAGAAAGGAAACAGGAAGTAGCAAAAAAGACTATTAACTACTGTTAGCTTCCTTGTTTATATTAGTTGTCATAGCAATGACAAAAGCATAATGACCATGCTTGATGGAACCCATCATCATGGCAACAGAGCCCCTTTGCATCGTCAGATTTTTGCCCATAAAAAAAACTATATATATATATGTGTGTGTGTGTGTATATATATGTGTGTGTGTGTGTGTGTATATATATGATAATAATAATAATAATTATTATTTTTATTATTATCATTAATATTATTATTATACAATATTAAATTTAATTAAAATGTAATTAAATTTAATTAAATTTAATCTTTCTGTGGCTTTCATTTCCATTTTAGCGGCCCCCTCCTCCAAAAAAGGTTCGGCGCTCGTCCAGTGACAGAGATGAAGAGAGTGGATCCCCTTCAGAATCAGAGCCCACCCCTTCAGAGTCTGACTCTGGCAAGAACAGTGATCAGGTTATTACACACATACACATACATTAACACAAGCACGAATAAACACAATATGCTATCAGTGTTGTTTTTTCTGACACTTTACAGCAGAGGTGTCCAAACTATTCCACAAAGGGCCATGTGGCTGCAGGTTTTCAATCCAACCAAGCAGGAGCACACAAGATTTGACTCATTTAAATCAGCTGATCTCAGTCTTCAGACAGTTGAGTGGTTGAATCATGTGCTCTTGAATGGTTGGAACAAAAACCTGCAGCCACATGGCACTTTGTGGATTAGTTTGGACATGCCTGCTTTACAGTGTTTAAATGTTACACATTTGTTTTCTCCAATAGGATTTTACTCCAGAGAAGAAATCTGCTGGACGAGGTGGAAAGAAAGTAGGAAGCAGAGGGAAGAAAAAGGTGAACCATTTGTGTTTTTGAACCATCAAAATAATTTTGAATAGTTTTCTCATGGCAGTTTACGATTTATTCCTCTTTCTCTGTAATGTTGCAGAAAGCGTCATCTGGCTCGGATTCAGAGTCAGGATCCGGCTCCGAGAAGAAAGTGGTGGATAGCGAGTCAGAGGACGAGAAGCCTCGACCAGCTCTGTCTGGCTCAGAATCCCAGTCTGGCTCAAAGTCTGAATCAGACTCAGATCCACCTCCCCGGAAGGGTCCACAGGCACGCAAGAAAGGTTTGGATCGTTCTGTCCTCTATTCAAATTTTTAAAGATGATATAGTTGGATGTGATAGGAATGATTTTATTTAATATCTGAAGTAGCAGTGTCCAGTTGTTGATGCTCTTTGCTTGTTTTTTTCCAATCCACAGAGAAGCCGGCTCCAAAACCTCGTGCACGGAAACCTAAACCTGCCCCAGCCAAAAGAGCACCTTCGTCATCCTCTGACAGTGACAGGTGAGGCTGCTTTATGGGATTTTACTTGTAATGCACCACCGATTAAAGGTGTTATAAATGGGGATGTACATATAAGCTTGTCATAAAATGCAACATGACGCTGTTCTAAATTTGTTAAAATGTGTTATTGTTTTGACAGTGACAGTGAACCAGACCGCATCAGTGAATGGAAGAAACGTGACGAGGAACGGAGAAGAGAGCTAGAGGAGCGCCGGAAAAAGGAGGAGGCAGAGGAGCTCCGCCGGCTACGTGAGAGAGAGAAAGAGGAAGAGGAGAAAAAGAAAAAAGACAAAGAGGCTAAAAAAGGGAGTGACAGTGACAGCAGCAGCTCAGATGAAGGTGTAGATGAACACCCATTGAAGAAGTCCAAAAAACCCCCTCCACCCCCGATCCCTGCACCCTCTGACTCTGATTCTCCACCACCATCTGAGGTACACAAGGACAGAACTGCAACCTCTTGTTTAGACAGTATTACATTTACCAGAGGTAGAAAATTGTTTAATGTGTGTGCATGTGTGTGTGTGTGAAGATTATGTATTGACAAAAAGCAGTGGTTTAACTTGTACTGTTTTTCTCCTTCAAAAGATGAAGAAACCATCCAAGAAACCAGACAACCAGAATAAGGCAAGAGTAAAGAAAGAGAAGGAGAGAAAGGAAAGAAAGGAGAAAGAGCTAAAAGAGAAGAAGGCCCGGCGGTCAGAAGAGAAGTCTAGAGCAAGGTGAGTGCACAATGGGCAACAGAAGACTACACAGTATGCAAACCTCATTAGAAAAACATTAAATATTTAAAATACACAGATCACAGAGTTTCCTCTCCCTCAGGTCTAAGCCTGAAAAACCCAAACGCAAACCAGAGAGACCTCCAGAGAAGAAAGTGGAAAAGAAAAAGGGTCAGTGTTTCATACCATCACTTTGTTTTACAATTACTGTACATTGACATTTTTTCAACAAGAGGAAAAGTAATTATTGTGGATTGTGTGTCCATATGCAGAACCTTCACCTGAAGAAAAGCTGCAAAAACTCCACACAGATATTAAGTTTGCACTCAAAGTGGACAACCCAGTAAGTGACATCTTTCAGTTATATCTGGCAATAAGGTAGTGAAAGTAGTAAAGTTTCCCACTTTTCTGTTTTATAGAAGCATGAAGACTGCATTTTTATATGTTGTGTGTTCTCTAGGACATTGAGCGGTGTCTACAAGCCCTGGCAGAGCTTGAGGCTGTGCCTGTCACCAGCCAGATCCTCCATAAGAATGCTGAAGTTATTGCCACACTAAAAAAGGTGCATTTTCTTCTGGCTGTGTGTCTCTTGATTATTTTGTATGTATGCTTTGCATTAGGACCAGATAAGCCATATCACAATATTCACTGACGTTGCCCTAGTTGTAGTAGTTGCATGCTTTGTCTTATAACATATACTGTATAACTTGTGGGGGTTTTTTACATTTGTGAACAGGACATAGATATCATTAAACAGAGTCTAACTGTCTGAATATTCCACTGGTTTAAGCTGATTTTTCATTGAGAAAGTGAAGTAGAACCAGTAGTCTCCAGTTAGCTATGTCTATTTGGATTTAATTAAATGAATCGGTATAAAACTATGATAACATTTCTAGGTCTATTTTTATTGTTTACAGTAGTTTTTATTCAACTGCGACGGTACACTTATACAATCTTAAATACAAGTACATCTGCCTACATTTTTTAAGTGCTTCTTATCCTTAGACAGTCTTTGTCTGGTGTTGCAGAATTCGTAGTGGTGTAACCCTAACCCTAACCCTCTACTGTCCTCTACTGCATTATTTAATTGGTACATTTCTCAATTAAATGTCAATTCTCAACTTCATGTATTTTTATGTCATGAACAATACAGATTCGGCGGTATAAAGCCAGCGCCGCAGTCATGGAAAAAGCTGGTGAAGTCTACAACAAGTTAAAACTTCGCTTTGTGGGCAAGGGAGAAGTGGCAGCTAAACCTAAAACTGATGACAAGGAACCTGAAGACGATGTGAAGGAGACACAAAACACAGGTAGAAACCACACTGTGGATCTCTCTGCTATTTAGGTCTTACATTACGTCGTTCTCTTCTTCAGGTCAAGCTCATGTTCATCCATGTCCTTAGTCAACATAAATTAATACATTTGATCAACGTGATTTAAAAATTCTTTACATTTCTATCTAGATTCAACTCCTGTGAATGGGGAGTCAGAACGGAAAAAAGATGATGATGTGGAAGAAGAGGAAAAGCCTAAATCACCTGCCCAAGAAGAGAATAATGACCATCCTGCTTCAAGCCCAATCAGGTGAACATCCCACTTGAGGCAATGTGTTTTTCTTAGTGCTCATTGGTTATCAGATTTATCAGACAATGCTTATGTGAGTAGCTCTCATGTTCAATATACAGGTAATCATGATTTAATGTACTTCCTCTGTAGACGGAGCCCAGACAGCCCTGCTGAAGAACAGACAAACACATATGAAGAAGCAGACAACTCCATTTCTGCAGAGATGGAGCCATCTCCTGTAGAAAGCTGAAAGACCCTTAACAACCACTGGAATGGACCAAGTACTAATGATGATGGCCTCTTTGTTTGACATCATACAGTGCCCAAGGCCCAACACCCTCACACACACACACACACGCAGCATTTCCTACACTATCTGTTACGCCAATGTTGATGTTTTGGACATTTTGTACTATACTGATTTCAAACCGGAAGGCCCTGTTGCTCAAACCGTTTGGTCCATTATTTATCACAGCAAAAAGGAAAGCTTATTAGTGTGATAGTTTGTGGCGCTGTGCGAATCCCTTCTGTTTCTGAAATGTACTTTTCCTTTTATACGACACTCAGCCCGTCCTGGATCTTCACTCCGTACACGTACTCCTGGCTACTTCGTTCTTTCTACCACGTGAACTCTTGACTTTTGGTCTTTCATACCATATTGAATGATTACATTTTTAGCACTTCTTACCAGAATTTAGGCTGCAGTAGTATCAGATGGAACTTTAATGATTCCTGTGGGGAAGTTTGGTGGAAATGGAGCCATGCCATTAATTTTTCACTTTTTCAGATTTTGTGCAGCCCTTACATCTGTTGATTTTTTTTTCTTCTTTTTTTTTTTTTTTATAAAGCCTACAACACATCACAAAGGCCTCCTGTCTGTGTGTATGACATTGTGAGAGTGGTGAAGTACTATTTGTGAGTCTTTTATGTTAAGTTTTTTTTTTTTAATTATCTGGTGATCCAGTTAATCCAGTCTGAAATGTAAAGCCATGAAATAAGTCACTTACAGCTGTTTTCCAACTGAGGTCCACATACTTTTTATAGCCTTGTTTGCAGGTATTTGCATCTACAGTTTTGTCTAAGAAAATAATTGCTGTGGAGTTTCACACCTTGCAATCTCGTCTCCCCCGTAGTGTCTGCTTTCAGTAACTTGCATAATAAATGGAATAACTGTACAGATCAAAAACTGCCCTTAAAAGCTATTGAGATCTCATGTAGCTGCAGCCTATTTTGACATTTTCCTGTCATATGCATACAACAGGTGTTTTTAGTGCTATGTAAATTGGTAAAGCATTTCTATCACTTAGTTGAGACTTGAATAAAAATCTCAGCATGGTTTTGTTCCTATCTTGTTTCTTGGTGTGTAAAACTTGCTTTTAATTCATTTGCTTTGGTTGTGTAATGGAGGGAGGGTTCACATTAAATCCAATTCTAGGTTTGTGGTACACAATTGATAGACAACCGTATCTGCAATATAGCCTGCTGCTCTTACACACTCCACTTACTGTGACCCTATGAATAACTTGTTGAACATTGGCAATGAAACAAAAGAAGTTTCATGCCAATTTTATGATTAATTAAAGGATAACTTCACAATTTTCAAGTCTGTCTTAAAACATTAGTCAGGTGCCCATATGAACATGAAACATGTCTTCCTTTCTGTAATCATTCTTCCTGTTAACACTGGCCATTAAAAGTTTCTCTTCAAATGTGCTTTCAATGTAAAGTGACAGTCACAAATATGTATTTAAAAATGTATCTGAAGCCTATATGATGATTCAGCAGCCTGGGTTAGTCTTATCAACTGGATTTCTGCCACATTTACATTCAGTTTTTGCATCAACTTCCCTCTTTGTGTTACCTCAGACAGTGTTTCTCTGTTGAACTTCGGTGGAAGTACCAAAAAGAGGGACTTTGACACTAAAAAGATTGACTCATTTGGACAGCTTAATCTTCATATAAGCTTCAAATAAACTTTCAGATACATTTTTGAATAGAAGGAGGCTTGTGGAATATGGCCCCCATCATTTACAATGTACATGCATTAATCTTCTAATGGCCAGTATGAACTGGGGGAATGATTAAAGTAAGAAAAATGTGTATCAGTATTTATTTGGACACCTGACTGTTGTCTTGAGACATTACTTCGAAAAACAAAACGTGAACCCGTAATTTAAAACACATAATTAAGGTCAGAAATGTCTATCTACTTTCAAATGGGCAGTGTCATATAAAAGTGAACTGCTGAGTTCGGGGGACTAGACCTTTAATTCATTCTGCTCCCCACATGAGAATCTCGCATAATACCCAAGTAGTCAGCTGACTTTAGACGCCATTTTGTCAGCCATTTCCTCCACTGATCCATTGCCAGCGTCTCTGCACAGCACAGGACGCCCCAGTCTGGCCCTCAGCTTCAGCTGCCCGGGCTCGGTAAACAGCTGCAGACCTTGCACACACGGTACCCGGGTGGATGAGAGACAGTCTAGCGGGTCGCTCGGCACCCACTAGACCTCCGCACGGCGCTTGGCCCCGCAGGAAGAGAAGAAGCGGTACAAGTCACATACAGTCATGGCTTTGAAGATTGTCAAAGGGAGCATCGATCGGATGTTCGATAAAAACCTCCAGGATTTAGTACGTGGCATTAGGAATCACAAGGAAGATGAGGTAAAACGACCACCAAGCGACCCACATTTTGAAATTCACATTCATTGATGTTTTTTAAGTCATATCGCCGTCTCCGTTATCGGTGACTAGCTAGCTATCGTTAGGTAAATTATAGAGAGGTAGGCTGACCAGCTAACGTATAATTAAGCTAAACAGTATTTTTTTTTTCTTTCATGAGCTACAACAGCCGCTTTAATGTTTATATTACATGTGTTAAGTAAATAGTGAGTGTGTGTGAGTATGTGGTAACGTTAGCTGGCTGTCAAATGTTGAAACAAGGAGCTTTAATGTTGTGTTAATGGAAGCTAACGTGGCTAACTTGACAGCCAGTATAGAGGAAGCAGCTCGCCAGATAATCACAATTCAGCAGGCGATTAGTCCCGCTGCAAAACGGTGATCATAACAGATTGTACCGCTAATGTGAACACCTTTTTACCATCAGGCAACTACTGCTAACTTTATCTAATATTGGCTGTTAGAGCGTGTGTTAGCTTATATGAAGGTTTTGCCACCGTGGTGGCTACTTAGGTTAATAGCCAGAGGTCTTTTAATCCGCCAGTGATTTTTTTTCCTCTTCTCCATTTGAGTTGAGGACATCAGACATAGGCACTTGCATTGAATGGACAATGTGGTCATCTGATGATATAACGTTAGATAAGAACAAAGTGTATAAGAGGCCTTTTTAAAGCTAAATCTGCTTCACATTGGACTTGCATAAGCAGAGATGACCACCCAAAATGGCATATTTTACAAACATGTTAATTTATTAAACATTTTCTGGTACAGGATATAAATCCCCTACACCAGACTCTCAAACTCAAAACAAACCATACAACAAAACAATTGCAACTAACAATTATTTTCATTATTGATTCATTGGGCAATTATTTTCTTGATTAATCAATTAGTTGTTTGGCCCACTAAATGTAAGAAAATGGTGAAACATTCTTCCTCAAATGTCTTGTTTTGTCCACAATGATTTTCAGTCGACTGTCATAGAGGACTAAAGAAACTAGGAAATATTCACATTTAAGAGCCTGAAATCTTCTTTTTTTTTTGTTGGATTTTGTCTTTGAAAATGACTCAAAATGAATAATTGATCATCATTGATTGGCAATACTACAATACATTTGTTTGAAATAACAATAATTTCACAGATGAACACAAATCAGCTTTAAAATTGTATAAAATATTCTGTTTTGACCAGAGTTCTTCCAATCTGTTTTTAAAAGAGTAAATTGAAGGAGCACAACATCATCTAGATAGAAGATCATGCTTTATTAGCATAAAGTGTGAAAAAGATTCTCAGATACACACTGTAGTGGGAATCATTTTGAGGAATTCCTTCTTAATTTCCCCTCTTAATTAATACCTTTTTATTCCAAAAGTGGACGTTAAAGTTTGGAAATGAGCACACAGGCCAGCAGCTCCATTTGATCATCCCATTGGTGATTGAAAGTGATGTCATCATTGTCACAGATCAACTCAGCTTCAGACCTGAGTGGGAGCAGGGTGGGACGGGCCATTAGAGGGCACTGTTCGGGACAGCCCTGTTTCCATCTCTCATATTAACCTGCCGTTGCTATGCGCTATGAGTTGGCTGTGTCTAACCTTGTTCTTACTGTGAAACTGGCATGTCGGGTAGTAGATAGACGGGCTGGGACCATACTCAGCCTATTTACAGGATGTCTGGATAGTTGTTGCACAGAGCAGTCATGCTGTGCACACCTCTCTGTGCACCTGTGCGCACATCTCGAGCTGTAGGTCAAGTGTGAAATTCAGAGGTGGTGTGTCTAACCTGTGAGCTGCTTTTGGATGTGATTTCTCTGTCAATGTGGCAACATTAGGAAATCAGTTTAAAAGCAGGAGCTAAACCAGCAAGCCTAATCGGCTGTATACACAATTAGTTTGGATGTTATGTCTGTATGTGTGCTTATTCTTTTTTGGATATGAAACATGCACATGTAGCGTGGTTAGGATTTTTCTAGGCCATCAATGAGTGATCTCTTGATTCAGCCTATGTATGGCCTAAGCTTTTCGCTGGTGGTAACCCAACCTGGCCAGCCTAGATAAGGTGGTGGTTACCCAGCCAACAGTGGACAGTTTGCTGAAATATTAATACACTGTGTGAATGTGTGTGTCTGTGTGTGTGTGTGTGTGTGTGTGTGTGTTGACTTTTTCCTGGCCAGCCCATAGTTTCTCATACACTCTATTTGTTTTTCATGTGTGTGCTGAGTCTTTGCACGGTTCATTCAGTCTCTCTCTCTCTCTCTCCCACGCCTTTAGAACAGCAGACATATTGAGAAAAAAAGGTGTGAGGATGTCCTAAGTGTTATTCAAGGAGATTGCTAGTAAGAATAAAAGAAGCCTGTTTAAAATATGAATGTATAAAAGATAAAAGTTTAGCTTCTCTTTTGCTCAGAAGGCTACAGGCCTTTCACTATACCTTCATTTCAATCTGAGTTGGTGGCTTAAAGATATTTGCTATTTGGCCCTGTGACAACTATTTCAGTCATTTCAATTGGTTCTGAATTGGTCGTTTAAGAAGAGTGTGATGGGAAGCACAATGTGTGTCTGGTGATAGTGTGTTGAATCCCGGCCCTGCTAGCCACAGTTTCTCCAGGAGCAACAGCAGAGCTCAGTCGTCCGCCCCCTCTACCTCCTCCTGTCACTGTGCTGTCTCATGACCGCACACACATGACCAGCACACTCTCACTCTACAGAGCTATATGTGTATGTGTTTTTTTGTGCAAGGTTGCTCCTCCCAACAATGCTTGAATGATTGCTCTATCTAGCGGTCTAGCTGAGCTCTGTTTATTAAATGAAATATACTTTTTGTTGTCACTATTTCTGGAAATCTTGTGTTTTACAACAGGCATCATGAGAGCAGCTTTCTTTTCACTTATTCATTCAGGCCTCTTTGTGAAGCTCCTTTAGTGGATGGGAGAGTTGTTAAGTCACTCATTACCTTTAGGCCTACATGAAACAACCTGTGGCTTGTAACTGTAATTAGAGTGACACAGTTTAATGTGTGGCTCATGAGCTCGTTTATTTGTGTATTTTTTTTGCTCTGGAAGCAGTGTGCAGTTTGTTCCTGGGCCTGAGCTGTTTGAACTACTGTGCTGTGTTTAAGCCTGATCCAGCCATTGCACTGCACATGGTGAAAATCCCATAGGCAATGTGTGTCAGTAATGTCTTATTTTCTGGTCCACAGGCCAAAGCTATGCCATTATTCATCTGCCATTGGGAGTAGAGCTTCAAAAATGGATGTTTCTATAGTAGCCAAACCGGCACAACTGCAGAGTAGACTGTGAAGCAAGTCATGATTCGATGTCTTCAAGGCTCCACATAATTCTGGACTTCAATACCAATATTGTCACCTGTTCTTAAAAGCCTCAATGCCCTCCCTGAGCTCATTTGGCTGATACCATAGGCAATAATAGAATAAGATGGTGTGATGACCGAATGTTTAAGACTTGCACTAAGGACTTCCAAACCATCACAGGTGTTGTTAGATAGCAACCACAGACAGACCAGGATTTTCCAGCTTGTTTCCACTGCTTGGTAGCAGCCTCCCATTCTGGGTATCACTCCACCTAATCTGATCTTGTGTCTGTTGTTTGTCCTCTCCTTTGTCTGCCCTCAGGCCAAGTACATCTCCACATGCATCGATGAGATCAAACAGGAGCTCAAACAGGATAACATCGCTGTCAAAGCCAACGCTGTGTGCAAGCTCACCTACGTAAGAAACCTCAGCATCCTCCACCCATCCACTGACTCCCTCTGTCCATCACATCTTCTCAGTACATAGGAACTGATATATGAAAGAAAGAAAAGGTTTAGCCAGCAAGCAACAGGCATTCAATTTAGTGATTTCTAATACACTTAAACAGCTCTGTTACCTGTAAGTGTGACATATTGTGTTTACATTCATACACTGGAAAATTATGGCCGACTGTGATAAATGTAGAAGGGGGAAAAACACACAGACCTCAGACTTTGTACATTATGTTTCTATTTACTCAGCATAATATTCAATCAAAGCACATTTTTTCAGCTCAAGCCTTCATCACGAGCAAATAAAACAAACCATTCAGTAGGGCCCGACAATTCCTGTGAGGTGGAAGCACGGGCAGAATCGCAGAATTTGATCATAAAAAATGTAATCAAATGTAAAATGTAGAATATGCCAAAATGTGTTTTACTCAGCACCTAGACCCAATGAACAGAAGAAAACTAAGCTCAGAGACCTCATTTTGGTGTCATTTATGGGCATAATGCTGCAGCTTCTGTCCTGTGTCTGTGTGTCACTGAGCCACACAGACACACACACAGTCGTGTCGAAGAGACCCTCTAAGATGGCGAAGCCATCCAAGAAGTTGAGGAATTCGGCACTAACAGCTAAATTTAGGGCAGAGTAATATCCAAATAACTACTGTGAGTCAGGAGAACAACTATTCTGTAAGTTTTGCCAACATATGAATATGAAGCTCAGATGTGAAGCATTTAAAAAAAAAAAAAAGTATGGACTGTTTTCTTTTATAACTGTGTTGAAGCACCTTCTTTAAATTAAAAAAATGTGCAATGTTATGTTAAATCAAATTCATTGATATTCATGTAATTTTGAATAGTTTTCTTATTATTGAACATTTTTAAAAAATCACAATGGATTTTTCATATGGCCATTTAGAAGCCACTTTGTACATTTTTTACTAAACATGTACAAGGTGCCTGTAGATATTTTAGTTTAATAGCTAAAGATTAGTCATTACTCAGCCAAAAAGGCAGCAGCCAGATGCTATTAAGAAGACTATAATTTCTGTTCAAATGAAAGCACTCTTTCTATTTATAATCAGGGTCTACATTTAGGTTTAGATGGCCTTTTGCGATTGGTGTCTGTGCTCGATTCGAAAGCTTTCAGCTCAAATAATTTAGCCTCTCTGCACACCACAGGGACAGCTTAGAGCCCCCCTCCCTTCTCCTTTTATTCACCCTCTTCTCTTTTTCTGTCTCTTTTATGTTACAGCTTCAGATGCTGGGCTATGATGTCAGCTGGGCCGCTTTCAACATCGTTGAAGTCATGAGCTCCTCCAAGTTCACATACAAGGTATAATGATGCATCTTGGAAATACAGAGCTCAAAACACTGCATGAGTTATATAAAACTTGATCATATTCTGGATCACTGGGTGTGGTGTTAAGATTGTGGTGTATGCCAAAGTGAAGGTAGTTACAGTTGAGATGCCTGGAGTCCCTAATAGAGGCATCAAATCTCAATAACAGCCACAGTCTCATAAACTGTCCTTTTCCTCTAGCATTTAACTTAATTTCTCCACATACATACTCAACCAAAAACAGTCCATTGAAGAGTCACACTTGTATGATAATATGATAATAACAGCATTGTACTGAAATATATAGTATACGGTTACACAAATAAAATGCAGCACCATATTGTAATTCTCTCTTGTTGCTGTTCTTTTTACAGAGGATTGGTTACCTGGCTGCCTCGCAGTGCTTTCATGAGAGCACTGATGTCATCATGCTGACAACTAATCAGATCCGAAAGGTCAGTGATTCTCTTCTGTGATCTCTGTGTCTGAATATCTCTGACTTGCCCCCTTTATCTCTGCCCCCCCCCTGCCCCCTGACTCATGGACTGTTGTTGTTTTTTTGTTTTTTTTTCTAAATCTCTTCTCTCAGGATCTCAGCAGTCCCAACCAGTATGACACAGGTGTTGCCCTCACTGGACTCTCTTGTTTTGTGACCCCCGACTTGGCTCGGGACCTGGCTAATGACATCATGACGCTGGTGAGTCATGGAGAATATGTCAACAGGGATTCATCTTCTTTGGTTTTTACTACAGCACCACGCTGTCGCATGCGTTGTTTTTTCAACAGTTTGAACACAAGTCTCTCTCTACTATCTTTGCTGTTTTCCCACTCTAGATGTCCCACACTAAACCATACATCAGAAAAAAAGCTGTGTTGATCATGTACAAGGTGTTTCTGAAGTACCCAGAGTCCCTGCGCCCTGCTTTCCCCAGGCTCAAGGAGAAACTGGAGGACCCAGACCCAGGTATCAGGAAAGACACTACATTCATTTCAGTCTTTGCTGTGGCTCTTGATTTGGGTCGGATGCGCCTTTTCTCCTCAGAGGGTAGCTAAATCGTAGACTATGCTGGCACTCCTGGGGATAGGCATCATCTGTCACCTGAACCTCGTGAATTATTCAGCGACTAAGAATATGAGATTAGGGAAACTCATTTGTAAGCCTTGACTGTCTGGGAATGTTCAGTAGCTCACACAACTATTTCTGCTATACAGATAAAAAAGAAATTAAAAAAAACATCTCACAGGACATTTGTCTGGCTTAATGGTATGTAACAAGGACCATGCCTGTGGTGTTACACTTATTGACTGTATGTCAGGGAGCCAATATTCACTGGTCTGACATTGTATGGGCGGTGTCAAAAATAATATTTCAGCTGTGATATTAGGTGAAAACAAATGTACTCTTTAGTAAAAAAAAAAAGTATTGTGTGTGTTCACCAGTTGTGATACCATACTGAAGTAAACAAGTAAGAGCTGCACATCATTGAGGAAATACTTTTTATATTTGTTAAGAAAAAATGGCATCTAATGAAATGACTGTGATATTTGTTATACTGTTGTTTTATCATGATGTTTGTTCCTGTCTAATGTGTTTTCTCCTCGTCAGGCGTCCAGTCAGCTGCAGTAAATGTTATCTGTGAGCTGGCCCGGAGGAATCCCAAGAACTACCTGTCTCTGGCTCCGCTCTTCTTCAAACTCATGACATCCTCTACTAATAATTGGGTTCTCATTAAGATCATCAAGCTGGTAGGTCCACAGGTCACAGTCAGCTGCTGTTTGAGGCAGTATTGAGCCTGACTCCCCCCCCAGTATGAAAAAATATAGCTGTCTCATTTATTTGAATGAGATGAGTTCGGTCGACGCAGAATTGGAAACATCAGTGCAGTATTTTTGGCATCTGACAAGCCTTCAAACTCTCTCTCTGTTCTGTTGCTCAAGCCAGCCTTCCTGGATCATTTTTCATGTCTCACCGGTACCTGAGACAGAACAGAGCCCTCAGTACTAAGCTCTGCACTGTGTGGGGGATTTTCTTTATGCTATATGTTACATGTTTTTCATTATTATCATTGTGAGCAACTCAGCCCCATGCGTTGGTGAGTGCTTGTTAAGAGTTGCTGAATGGACATATAAATATCACAACCCTTGGCTTTGTTTGACACTCCTGCAGTATTGCACCAATCATACAATGAATCCTCATGAAAGAGGAATTGATACTAGCACAGTTGACTAAAATGCAATGAAGTCAGGTTGGATTGCATAGTAGACTCTTTCTAAGTCACTTCTCTTAGACTAGACTATTGCCCACAGTTACATCTTTTTAGAAAAGGGCAGCATTGCAGAGTTCATACTGCCTGTTTCATGGTACTCTCTTTGTATTTTACAGTTTGGGGCTCTCACACCTCTGGAGCCACGGTTGGGGAAGAAGTTGATTGAACCTCTGACAAACCTGATTCACAGGTTAGATGAAATCTTTTACTTTTTCACAGATGGTAAAAGCAGTCTGATCTGATGAATATATCAATAATAATCATTCTCTCTCTGTTTCTTACCTTCCTTACCTTCCTTTTCTCTCACAGTACCTCTGCCATGTCTTTGCTGTATGAATGTGTCAACACTGTAATTGCAGGTCAGTACTGGCGGTATATTAGTGTCATTCAGTTCTAGTATAATTTATCTCTTGGTATAGTATCACTTAATAAAAAGCTTTTCATCTGTTATTAATATTATTATTATTATTATTAGTATTATTCAGTAATATTAATGAACAGCATTTTGCATATACAACGTGCTCAATTAACTTGCAAATTGTCTTGAAGTTTTACTTTTTAGGAATTCTAGTGATATTTTTCCTAAATATTAGGTCACATTCAGATCTAATTGCTTCTTTGTCTGGTTTGCAGTGTTGATTTCCTTGTCTTCTGGGATGCCGAACCACAGTGCTAGTATCCAGGTAAGCCTCTGAGGTCCAACTCCTCTCATCAGCACCTTCATGTGTGTGTGTGTGTGTTAGATGTTGATTATAACCCTTTCCACTTCAGTTGTACCACAATGCATGCTTTTTCACCAATTTCTTTCTGTTCACAAGTCTGCCTGTCTGTCTTTAACATATAGGCTAGAAAAACCCATATAGCTATTCTCTGTCCTTGAGTCTTTGTCATTTTCAGTTAATTCATGAAAAAGACGTTTTTCTCCATTTCTCATTTTTGTTTGTCACTCTTATGTTCTTTGAAGTGTGCCCATATGATGAGCCTGAAACTGGTGTGGAAAGGTTTACAGCGATGATAACGGCTCTTCCCCCCTCTCTTTCTTTCTTTCTTTCTCTCTCTCTCTCTCTTTCTCTCTTTCTTTCCCTCAGCTCTGTGTGCAGAAACTGCGAATCCTGATAGAAGACTCGGACCAGAACTGTGAGCCCTCTGTCAATGCCTGCAGTGTGTCATTTTCTCATTGTCTGCGTGTTTCTGACTATGGAACAGTCCACCCTTTTAGACGACAATTACGTAGATCCCCTTACTCTGGATAACTCGAACTTACTTTCCCACAGAGAAACCTAAACTACTGGATTGACACAAGCTGCCAGTTTGCTACCATCAAGCACAGGACTTGTGTGCTCCCTGGCATATTGGCAGGTTTTTTTTAAGCAGTGCCAGTTGGAGCTGAGATCACTTAATTCAGCCATTCGAGTTATCTGGACGCCCCCATATATAGATAGTTGTGTGTGTTTGTGTGTGTAGAGTAGGGTAGAGTAGACTGTGAACCTGTGGTTTAAGGTTTTATTTATCCTTTCACATCTTTTCTTGTTGGCTGTACACTTTCTAATAGGATGAGTAAAGTAGGTGAAAGTGAACACCTTCCCTGAATTAAACAAATTATGTCATAAGCATTTTCAATCAGGAATCACCCCAGAAAAGCATCGATTGAAGACAGTCATGTTGTAAACTATCTTTTAAATGTTTTCTTAGTTCTTCTCACAACATTGTGGTGGCTGTCACTGTCTCCTGCAGCAGCCCTTCAGATCGCTGGTCATTTCTGCAGTGTATTCACTGCAGCTTGAACTTCACCCCAAGGTCACTACCACATACATACACACACTTTTATTGATCCAGGAACCTGAGAGGCATTTGTCTCTGCCAGGTCAGATGATCGACAGAAGACTGTGATTCAGCAGATATCTGAATTTTGGTGAGCGTGTAGGAAAGCTGCTAGCGAAACGAGGGAGGATAACGCAAAACAAAAACTACTATGTCCTGTGTGTGTGTGTTGTCCCGTGTGTATGTGTTTGTCTGTCCTCACCATTATCCTGTTTTGTTTTGTGTTCCTTTCCTTTGTAACATTTAGTTTGTCATTTATATATAATGTTTTATATTATTACATGGATAATCATAGAAGTAATTTGTTCCTTATGTATTTATACATATTTTTTATGTTATGTATACCAGCTAAAGTGACTAAATAATCATCAGTTTTATATATAAAATTAATATTATTGATGTCTTAAAAAAGTACTCTATAATTTAGATGTTGTACTGCAATCACAATCAAGTAAGTAGATTCTTCACTAGGACTTTGATACCATTTGATGTTAATGCAGACAGTGACGTCAGGAGGTAGAAGTAAATATAACTTATTTTGATAGGGTACGGAGGGATACCAGGTCATGTATTTCAATTAAGTACACTGAGGACATGTGTGTGCGTTTCTATTGATGTAGTGAAATACCTGGGCCTGCTGGCCATGTCAAAGATCCTGAAGACCCACCCCAAGTCAGTGCAGAGTCATAAGGACCTCATCCTCCAGTGTCTGGATGACAAGGATGAGTCCATCCGCCTGAGAGCTTTGGACCTACTCTATGGCATGGTATGGAGAAAAGTTTTCAATCAATCAATTAGTTTTGTTACATTAGTAATTTTAATTTGTATCTTAAGCTTACTCACATTTTTAATGCGGAGGTTTCAGAAAACATGGATGATTACTGATAAATGCCAGAGTTCACCTGCTGCTTTGGGCAGTAGTTTACATCTGGTGTGTCAGGCAATATCACAGTTTCTGACCAAAATGGCTTGTAAAATAGGCAAAGTAAGCAGATTGTTTTGCCACCATACCAGTGTATAATTTTTAATAATGCTAAATTATATGATATAAATTAAATTGTGCTGTAAGATATAACATAGTCAACCGGGCTCTCTGAATTTTAATGCTATAGTGAGGCAATCTGACTTTGCCCCAGAGAAAAAAGATGATTGTTGCTGTGTGTTTTCTCCTCAGGTATCCAAGAAGAACTTGATGGAGATTGTTAAGAAGCTGATGCTGCATGTAGACAAAGCAGAAGGAACCACCTACAGAGATGAGCTGCTCACCAAGATCATTGACATCTGCAGCCAAAGCAACTACCAGTACATCACCAATTTTGAATGGTCAGTTTTACAGGCAGTAGTATCTGTAGTATCACTCCAAGTTTTGTTGACTTTGTTTTCCACTCTTGTGACATACCATTCAATGGCATCTTTCCCACGTGTGCTTGACAGGTACATTAGTATCCTGGTGGAGCTGACCCGATTGGAGGGCACAAGGCACGGCCACCTCATTGCTTCTCAGATGCTGGATGTTGCTATCCGGGTCAAAGCCATACGGGTCTTTGCAGTTGCCCAAATGGCCACTCTGCTGGACAACGCCCACCTGTTGACTGGCAACATGCAGCGAAACGGCATCTGTGAGGTGTTATACGCTGCAGCCTGGATCTGTGGAGAATTCTCAGAGTATGTACATATCTCTTGGGTTGGTTCTCATACAGATGTGAGCAAAAGGGGGCAGTTAAACCACTTTTCAATACATTTGTAATTATATGTACAATAGGGGAGAAACAGGGGTAAACTCGCAGTGAACTAAATGCAATCCTAAATACTGTTTGTATTTGGTACCTTTTTAAAAGTTGAGGATAATAAACCAGGAATAATGAAAATTTCTTCTCCTCTTAGACACTTGGAGAATCCACTGCAGACGCTGGAAGCTATGCTGCGGCCAAAAGTGGCCACCCTACCAGGTCACATCCAGGCAGTGTACGTGCAGAATGCAGCCAAGCTGTTTGCCACTGTACTGAAAAGCCAAGAGGGGAACACAGACAGCACAACTGCACAGGAAACCAGCCAGCTGATGATAGACAGGCTGCCACTGTTTGTCCAGAGTGCAAACCTGGAGGTGCAGGAGAGGGTAAGATAGAGGAGGAACCATGTGTTAAATTAGTTTTCTTTAATAAAGATGTTGAGCTTTGGTGCTGCACACCTCACAGAGTTACGCACTGAATACAACTCTGACAAATCAACATATGTCGTCTTCATCTTCTGTCATGTCTTCAGGCGTCTTGCATCCTGCAGTTGGTCAAATACATCCAGAAACTGCAGCAGAAGGACATAGAAGTAGCAGAGGAAGTCAGTGCACTGTTTGCTGGAGAACTTAACCCTGTAGCCCCCAAGGCACAGAAGAAAGTGCCTGTTCCTGAAGGGTGAGTTAGAAACTGAGAACTTGGATTCAACCTAATGGTCAATTTGCAGGCAGCTGTTTGCAGTGCTGTAGAATAGAGCTTACTAGAATTACAATTATATATGTTGAATTTCTTTTATATTTCATATATTTTTAATATTTGTAAAATATGTTTGTAATATTAAGTCTATCATAATTTATATAAATTGGATAGACAAAAGTTTAGAAACCTCTCTCTGTATACCACAGTACTATTCATGTGTTTCTGAGGCTTGATCACTGATGTGTAACTGAGTTTGTTTGTGTAGTCTGGACTTGGATGCATGGATCAACGAGCCTCCATCTGAGAGCGAATCTGAGGATGAGCAGCCCAAGGCTATTTTTACCAAGGAGGAGCCCAAACACTCCCGCCCCCGTCACACAGAGGTGGATGAGAAGGAGCTGGCGAGGGTATGCTGGTTGATGATCGTAGTATTGCTGAATTGAATCAATAAAGTTCTTTTTAGTTGTTTTTTAGTCTGCTAATAATTTACGTTTAATTGTATCTTCCAGTGTATTCATACAGAAAAACATTCAATCACCCAAATGCCACTTACAACTGGAAGACATTCATATTAAATACAAAAATGAGACCTAGATGTGATAAAGCATTGCTATTGAACCATGTTGCTGCTGTGATGTTGCTTATGCTGTAACTGAGGTAGGCTGTGCCCTCATTGATTAAATGATGCAGTTTTTTCCTTCTCCCAGAGGAGAGAAGCCAGAAAGCAAGAGCAAGCAAACAACCCATTCTACATCAAGGCCTCCCCATCCTCTCAGAAGGTGAGCTTAATTACCACTAATCATTAGGCTGTTTTTTCACAGTACAGAGTACATCTCCCTGTTTCATTCAGTCTGTTTTAAAACCTGACTTGTTTAAAAAATATTAGCCTATAAATAAAACATAATCTCTGATGAATGTAGTTATGCTCTTGTATGAGGTGCATATATCACTGTTGTGTGTTCAGTGTGAGTTTGTGTTTTAAATGAGTGTGTGTGCTCTGTGTAGGTGTACCAGGAAGCCCCTGGAGTGGAGCACATCCCAGTTGTGCAGATTGACCTCAGTGTGCCTCTCAAAGTCCCAGGTGGGACACACTGTTCTAACACAACCACAAAACACTCATGACTCTTAAAATGACACAAAATAGAAATGGCTTACTTTTACTCCTGTCTCACCAGAAGCTATGGTGATTATATGAATATACTGTCATGATTCAGAGCCAGTTTCCTTATTAATGCTATTTTTGTTCTTTCTCTTTATCGGTTCTTCAGGTCTGCCTATGTCTGACCAGTATGTGAAACTGGAAGAGGAGCGTCGTCAGAAAGAGAGAGCAGAGAAGAAGAAGAAGGAGAAGAAGAAGAGGAAAGAAAAGCGTAGTGGACGAGGGAAGAAACATGATTCGGGCCCGGAGAGTGAGGAGGACATCACTCCTGCGCACATGGTTGATATTGTTACAGAGGAGATGCCAGAGGTATTCTCACAATAACAACACTTGATTGAATATGTTTTGAACATGAAAAAACAAGAACATGACAGATTTGAATGTATTGACATCATGACTCATTGTAATAACTAACACATAACTGATTTGAGTATTATTCAGTTCATTACACCGTCTCAGAATTAAATGCCACAGTTGATAGTTTGTTGATTGGTTTCTCATCTCTGTCTGGAAGTCAATATCTCAACAGATCTCAGAAGTTTTGTTTCGTGTCAAGATTATAGATCTATTTATAAAGTTTCTGAATTCTCTCTTATTGATTCCACCTTCTTGTTGATGCAGAATGCCTTACCCAGTGATGATGATGACAAAGACCCCAATGACCCTCACAAAGCACTGGACATCGATCTGGACAAGTGAGTCCACACTATCTAGATTAATTCTACACATGCCCACACCTTCATGTGAAATTCAAACGCAATTGTAGCACATAATATAAAATGTAGAAATCATTTAGATGACTGAGCTAATCAACCCGTTGTTGAACCTTTTGATTTATTAGCCCAAAGAGTTGTAGCTGAGAAGCCTTGATGTTTAAGCTTGTATCATTTATTTTAATCTGGATCTTTTCTCAGCCTGAATAATCAAGCATTTATTCCTGTTTGGCGTATCTTGAGCTTCCCGTCCACAGCATCACAGGCTGATGTGATTTGGTCCTTTCCTTCCTCTCACCCTCTCTCATGGCGTTCTGCTTTCTGCTTCCTCTTTTCTATGCATACACACACCCATTACTGCCTCTTTGTGTGGGCAGCTTGCTGGAAGCAGCCGGACGCAGGTGAGTAGCACCACAGCCACAGGACCTGGGTTCCGACTGTACATGGATTGGCTTCTTGTTTCTCTCTTTCTCTCCAGTTAGCTGTCTTGCTCCTCCTACTAACATAGCTGTTCATTCTTTCCTCATTTGAAGTTTTCAGTAGCTGCATTCTCTCTTTGCTCTTCTATCCTTCTAGTTTTATATATTTATTCAATTGCAGCCTTAACTTAATATATCCAGTATACCCTTTTTCATACTCTGCTTCTTTTTTTAACTTAAGCTTGACAATATCAGCAACATACTGCGATCACTGTTGTATGACTTCTCTGACCTTCCAGTAACGAAGGCTAAACAGAAAAGTCATCTAAAGTGTCGCTTTGATAAAAAAAACATGGTTTTATAAAGATGATTTGAACTGGTTGCTGCTGATGTTCTCAGGACTTAATCTTTCACCACCTGTCCTCCTGGAATAGGCTTCTAAAGCAATTTTGGCACTTGTTCTTTTTTTATTTTTTATTTTCCTTTTGGCATCAGCTTCAAAGTGCTTTTAAGAAAGCTATCCCAGGGGTTAGGTCCTGTAATCATTTTTTGCTCCCAGTTCCCAGATCCTCTTCAGTAGAGCTCGGTAGATTTGCCATGCCTCCAGATTCTCACTCGCTGTTTTTAAAATGGCCCTTAACAGAAACAACAAGTGCATGTGCCCTTAGACACTTCTGTAAATCAACAAATAAAAATAAGAATTAGACCTAATTCATAATCAAAAAAGGAATCTCCCTTTCTACACCCCCCTGCCCCCCCCCCCCTCAAACAAACAAATAAAAAAATCATCCATCTATGGTCAGTTTTAGGAACTGTTAAAATCCTTAACTAAAGCCTCTCACTTAAGACCTAACACAGATGTCTGCACTTGAAGTGGTAATTAATCCAGCGCAGCATTTATGGCAAAAGTCTGGAGTGAATAAGACTGTCTGCACCAGACAATACAATACATATGCTATGGCTTTCTTTCAATTAAAACTTCCCTCAGTAGTAATGACTCACGTTTTTAATACTGTTCAGTATGTTCAACAGTGTTCAGGTTCAAACAGAGACCGCTGCAGGTATGCATTTACTTTTGTTCTGAAAGATTCATGAAGTGAATAATTAATACGTCAAAAGTATTTCTATCAAGGCACGTTTTGAACTTAAGTCCTACTTCAGAAAGATGAATGCATAATTAAATAAACTACAACTAGACAAAATAACAAGTGAGACTAGTTATATCTTTAAAGTTAAAAGTAAAACAAAGAATCCATCTAGAAAACAAACTAATATTATGATGGTATACAGCTGGGTTATTACATAGAATAGCCAGCAGGGGGCTGCAGTGCATGGGGTTATTACTTAAAAGGGCCATGCTTTGGGAATATAAACTTCACAGCTCTTATCAGTTCAATATGGAGGAATTTATTACTGTAGTTTCTAGCTGTCTGGGAATGTTGAATGCTCCAAGCTCTGCCAGAGGAACGGCTTAACTAAACGCTTTGAATGAGACATGGCTTCCGCCCAGTGCAGAATATGTGCTTGGATATGGTGGATTGCTGCACCTCACAGCCCTTGTTCGCCTTTTCTAACAGATTGTTGCTGACTAAAAACATTAAAAGAAGCTGGAAAATATTTTCCAAATGACGGCACTTACTGCTGATGGACCATAATCACCTCATCTCATAGATCGTCATCTAAAATGTTCATTTGTGTATTTTTGTTTGTCCAGGCCCCTCGCAGACAGCGAGAAGCTACCCGTCAGGTCACACCGTGCAGCTGAGGCTGCGAAAAGCCCAGCAGAAGATGGAGATGCAGAGAGTGGTACTTCTCAGGAGCCCAAGAAGAAGAGCAGCAAAGAAAAGAGGGAGAAGAAGAAGGATAAAGACAGGGATAGGAAGGTGAGGTTAAATGCCTTTTTTATACCACAAGGATTCATCCTTTTACTTCTCAGAAACCAAATTCACCTCATTCTGTCTAGCTGATATGACTGCCTCTTCAAACCAGTAAATCAGATTTGTGTAGCTGCTTGAGCAGGGAGAGAACAACAAGGAGCTGTCAATTACTACGATGACTCAGCAGTTTCTCAACCTTAACTGACGCAGAGCTGAATTGATTCTCCTGTTTTTTTTTTTTTCCCACAGAAAAGCAAAGAGGAGAAGAAGAAGAAAAAACACAAACATGATGAAAAGGGGGAGGATCTTCTCGGGGGTCCAGCAGATGAGCCTGTAGTCCAATCAGAAGAAACCAGTGAGGTGGCAGCACCACCCACTTCCACCAGTGCTGAGGTATGCCCTCACAAAAGGGTGGAGCAAGGCTGTTTCCTACCTAGCAACAGAGATTGTAGCCTAGATTTAGTTTGACCCTGAGATTTGATAAAACTAGAGTAAATCTGAAATTCACGATTAAAAAAAAATAGGTTAAGAATATCATTTTGTCTACTAAAAAGGTCTCATGTCAACAGATATCTTTGATCATTTTCATTGACTCAGCACTTCCATTGCTTCTTCCCAGCCAATCTTTCAGTCAGCTTTAGTGATCAAGTATCAGTTTCCTCGGAGCTGACTGCGTAGTCTCTTGCCAAATACTTGATTTATTCATGAAATAGAGCAGCGTATTCTCTGTATCCATTTTCATGAATAGTAGTAAGATACAGAACCTGTTTGGCCCTCACCCTCTCACCTCCTCGCAATCCTCTCCCTCCCTTCCTTTTTCTAGGTTTCGGATCTGGATTTCTGGCTCTCAAATGCTCCAGTGCCCTCTAACACCCAGGTTGAGTCGCACCCCTCTCTCTCTCTCTCTCCCTCTTCCCCTCATCTCTTCATTCTTCTTTATTAACTTCATGTTTTATTGATTTACTCACACATTCTCCCTCTGCTGCCTCTCACTATGGATCTTTTTTTTTGCTCTCCTTTTCTACACCTCACCTATTTTTTTGCTCTCCTTTTCCACACCTCACCTTTTTTGACACAGCTTCCTCTCTTTCACAGGTCACACAGCACTTTCCTCTCATTCTCCAGCCTTCCTCTGTTTTCTAGCATGTGTGTGTGTATTGTGTGTACACACTATGTGTTTATCTGTCTCACAATGCCAGTGGTTCTCTACCTCAGCTTTTGTTGTGCTCTCTGGGTGTCATGTCTTGAAGTGACAGTGACAGTGGATGTTGTTGTACTTGTTATGTTGGAGGTGTTGACAAGTGAGTGGAGGTCACCTGAACTTTCACTGGAATCTGGCCTGGAGTCAATTCCTTTTGTTCCTGTCGCCACCGCCTCACCACATGTTCTCCGACTGCTTCCTTCACAGTCACATGTTGGTTTATTCTTGTCTTTGTTTCAGTTTGATCTTTGTAGTATCACAACAGTACACTAAGAAACAAAAAGCACCTTTTTATAAAAATGATAAGAAGTAGGGTTGAGTTAAAGGTACCCTGTGGACTTTCTGCTAACTAGATGTGCTAGTTTTTTTTTTAAGTGTGTACACATGGGTGTTGAAATACCTAGTCCTGCCACAGATTTAATGCCGTGTAGCTGATTTGACAGTTGCTAACAGTAACACACAAAGTTTTAGTGCACCAACAGGACTGCTAGTAAACATAAGAGGTGGTGAGAAATACTAAATGTAAGCATACCTTTTAGGTTGCCTTCACCTTATGATTCACAGAATTACCTTAATACGATCATTTAAATTCTATTCACTGTTTTATTAATAACAGAAAAAGAAAAAAAAAATATGAAAAAAAAGCTATTTTGAATAAAACCCACTTCTCTGATTGTTTGAGATAGTGTGATACATTAACCACCATTAACATATAAGTGGTGTGGTGAGATTTAGAGGTGCTGGTAGGCAAGCTGATTCCCATTGTATCCAGTGATTTATGCTAAACTAACTGGATGCCTCACCTTCAGATACAACAGATAGACATATGAAAGTGATAATAATCATCTCATCTAGTCAGTGCAAGACAGTGAATAAGCACATTTTCTAACATGTCAACCTGTTCCTTTTAACCATGCATCATATCTAAAAATCAAAAGCTGTTAGCACGGACATTGTTTTACATCCTTCATACCTCACCATGTGTAGATACTGGGTGTGTTTATTGAAACCAGGTCTGTCTGGGTATCTTAACTTTGGTTTTGAAGAACCCTGTTTTTAATCATAAGAGCTCTCCTGACCCAGAAACATGTCTCAACATGTCTTTGTTGAAGAGTTTTTATATTGCCTCAACATGTCTTTGTGGAAGAGTTGTTGTCACACGATCATAACGATCAAAATTGATTTATAGACAGTTTACTATAGCATATAGGTAGGCTGTCACTAAGATCCTGTAAATCAAGCTTTTCTGTTTGTGAGCAGCATGTCAAGTGTGGTTGGTCGGTTCAGTCAATTCAGCACAAAGACCAAAACGAAGCACAGAAACGTACAGACAAAATAATTTGTGGATTTGCCCATTTGGCTGGCTGGTTGTCTCACATGTTACACAAATTAGATTTTTGTATTTGGTGTCACAGAGCTCAGTAGTTTGCAGTTGATCAATTCCTTCTTTTTTTTTATGAATGACTGAATGAACTCACTAACTCCACTTACCTCTATTGACACAGAAGTGACAAACAATACTATGTGTGTTGCATGATGTGGTAGCTCTCTGTTAATGCCTTTATGTGTTTGTGTGTGTGAACAGGAAGTAGCAGCAGAAGCAGAAGCACCCCCTGTGCCCGAGGCCGCTTCTGGCACGGCGCCAGACTCTGAGCCTGACGAACCCAAAGACACTGAGATGGAGGAGATTGTGAGTCATCGCTGATGATGTGATAATTGCGTAGAAATTTTGTCTGTGGTGCGAGAGATTCTGTGTCACAGTGATCTGGGAGGATGTGGTAACTCTTAATCTCACAAGTTTGTGGAAATGACGTACCAGCGACCTGTCAGTGCTGATGTGGTCTCTGGAGGATTCATGATTCATGAATTTGCATTAATGCCAGCCTCCCTGTGATGATCTAATATCCAACTGATTTCAGATTTAATTACGTTACAATTTCTAATTAATTATTTCTTGTTGATTTTTCAATGATAAGAAGTCCTCCAAACACAAGAAGAAGAAGCAGAAAAAGGAGAAGGAAGAGAAGGAGAAGAAAAAGAAGAAAAAGCATCATCATCATCATCACCACAGCGATGGTGGAGAAGGGTCGGTGCAGAATGGCACCGTGGAGGAGGAAGAACCTCTGCCGGTAAGTGTTTGACGTCAGCCTTTGAACAGGGACTGTCTTAGCTGCATCGAACATCTTCATAACAGGGCCAATTTTGTTTTGGTTTCTAAAGTAGAAAGTCATACCGTTCTGTACCTTCTTGATTTAATGATACTGTTGTCACTGACCTCAAAGCCACATATAAACTTGATGCTACACTTATGCAGTTTAATTTATCATCATTTTGATCTGGGCCTTGGTGACTCCTCTGTTTAAACCCGCTGACTGCTGCAGACACACTGCATTGCTTGTTATGCATCAGATAGGTAGAACCAGCTCTAGTTGCCCTTTTAGCATACTGAGTGACAGAGTATGCCTGATCTGACCTGAGCTCCTCTCTCCTTTCAGCCCATGTCCAATTACTGCCTGCTGGCTGAGAACTCCTACATCAAGATGGTGAGTTATGGCAGTCGACATGCTGCTGAAGGAGGGACACTTATCCAGGGCTGCTTTTTTGGGCTTGTTGGCCTCTAATAAAATTGAATTCACAAATTAAATTTCTGATCTTAACATTTGTACTTCTCTATGAAGGTTTTCCCACAGTAGATAACATGGCACGGTTGCTCAACTACATGAATGTATTGAGCAGTATCATACGTTCTTTGTCTAGCTGTAGGGTAGATATGTAGATACTTATCTGCTTACTTAGATCACAATATGCACATTTGTCTCTTATATCTGATCATCTGGTTGACCACGTGTGATTTTTGGCCTTCAGCCATCTTGTTGTGGTGTTGTGTTGCTCTTTCACTACATACTCATATCTCAGCTATACAATTGGTGAGTAAAATGATCTAACCAATAAAATCAAGGTTGTAATAAACTGTAACACATGGCAAACTCTCCGGGGTTTCTCTAGGATGGAGAATATGAAAATCATCATGCTAATTTTAATGTTTAGTCTGCTTAGATTTATCTGCAAGTCATCTATGAGACTTCTTAAAATTAAAATTAAACATAGTATGCAGATTTTTATTTTTCTCTTTCTCTTTAAAGATGATGGAAGATGCTGATGAGGTACTGGTTAAAGTTCTGTCACAGAACATATTTTAAGCTTTCTCCTAGATGTGTTTCTCTGTGTTCTTGTGGCTCTCCACTGAAATGCCTTGGAGGCCAACTGTTAAAGGAAATGTTATTTTTCTGTAGCACCACAGTGCTACATCATTTTCTAAGAATTCTGTCCTTGTGATATTCTCCTTGTGCTCAGACTGGTTTCTTAAACAGTCTTGTGTGCTTTGGTGTTGGGAAGATAAGTTGGATTTGCTGTGTTTATGCAATAATTATAGCTATGTTTTTAAATGCATGAAGAGAGGTTGAGACAGCTTGAGCAGTTATTCTATGTATAAATAAACTGCCTTTTAAAAATTACAATAATTATTTCCCCCCCCCCTGCTCTTAGGTTTATGACATCCAGGGAAATCTGCAAGATGGCAGTCAGGTTGTGGTGTCTGTTATATTTGAAAACAAGTGTGACAGCTTCCTTAAATCCATGGAGTTCAACGTCCTGGACTCTCTCAACTCCAAGTTGCAGAGGCCAGAGGGGGCAGGTCCACATGATGGCCTTGCTGTTCCCTTCCAACTTCCACCTGGTCAGTCATTATCCAGCATGCTGCGGTTTCATTTAGGATTTCATTTCCAATGCAATGCAATACTTGAATTTATATTGACTAACATCAGGTTATTGCTATTGTTTTGTTGAGCCTAACTTCATCATCATCATCATCTCGCTTGTGTTGCAGGGGTGTCCAATGAAGCACGTTTTGTGTTCACCGTGCAGAGCATTGTAATGCCACAGAAACTGAAGGGAACCCTCACCTTCATTGTCAAGGTTGGTATGAAAACACAGTCAGACACCAGTTAAGGCAACAGCATACAACTAATAAAACAAAAGTGAATGTGTCTTTGCTAGAATAATGCCAAAAATAGCAGGAAAGCAAAAGGAATTGGTTTCTTTTGGGTTACTGATTATTATATTGAAAACCAAATATAACTGCCATAATGTTTTGCTCAACTTTGTACAGTTGTTGGCTTAGTTGTGTAAATGTGTAACTGTTCCCATGATCAGCCATGGCTAAAGTCATATAATGGTATTAAGCGTGTTGGACAAAGTCAGAATCAAGTTCATTGATAAACTTTTTTTTGTTGATTCCTCATCCTGCCTACACTACAGCCAGTTTTTGGGATAGCAGAGTGGCATAGTGGAGATACATTATGTACATAAACAAAACAAACCCACATCTCTCTATAGGTCTGCAGGCCTAGAGAGAATATACTCAGGTCACCCACGTTATGGTTATTGGTTATATTCATATATTTTTGTGTCGTGTTCCCACAGAATGACGACTCCTCAACTCATGAGAAACTGGACTTCAAACTGCACTTTACCTGCACCTCCTACCTAATCACTACCCCGTGCTACAGGTGGGTGTATTAGGTCTCCATCTGAATCACCTCGTGCAGCACATTAATCATTACACCCCACAATTCTTAACAGTTGTGGGATCAGAACATGAAAGTCATTAAAATCAATAGTTACCATTAATGTGCTCAGCAAATTTCACAGCAGTCTGTTTTTGTAGGTAAAGCAGATGACAGTTTTGCCTAAGCATGATTATAGAGAAAAGATTGTAGTTCTCAGAACAGTAATGGATCATCAGCCTGCTCCCCAGAGGATGATCGATTTCTGTAATTTTCCATTTAGTGATTTTCAGGACTATCGTCCCATTAGATTTTTATATTTCCTTTGTAAATTCTGGTTTGATGTTGGTAGTGTATGAAAAGTGAGTGGGACCATGAATATCCTGCAGTAAATTTAATAAAATTCCAACTATTTGTTATTCTTGTATTATGATTAAAATTACGATTTAATTATGTTATTTTAAAAAAACGTTTCTTGTGGGTTTTGGACAGTGACGCATTTGCTAAGCTGCTGGAGTCTGGAGACCTGAAGGGCAGCTCTGTTAGACTGGAGGGTGTCAACATGCCCTTTCACCACCTACTGGCCAGGATCTGCTTCCATCACCACTTTTCTGGTATACAAACACATGGCTGTACACTATATGTCTCAAATGCCGTCACATACGCAGGCTGTTCCACACATAGAACAATACACTACATTAATGACCAGTCATTTATACATTTTCTGTGACAGTGAGTTTAACTGGCAGGGTGTGATTGCACTGATCTAGTAAGCACCACCCATTTGGTAAACCATGTGGTTTACAAGAAGAGCTAAGAATAATCAGAATAATAATCTGTTGTCTGTTCTGCATTCATCACACTGGGGTTTTTTTTGGTCTTTTTGTATCAGTTGTGGAGAGGATCGACTCCTGTGCCTCCATGTACAGCCGGTCTATCCAGGGTCACCACGTCTGTCTGCTGGTCAAAACAGTGAGTGTACCAATGACATTCCTCACTTATCCTCTGTTCACCAGTGGATTGAGACATTCATAACCAAATATCTAATGATGCACCAGTTGTTGTTCCTTTGAATTAAAATGAACTTTCAGGTTGTAAATTTGACGTTCTCTTTCTCCTCCCCTCTTCCTCTCAGTCTGCTCAGACAGTGACAATTGACGCTAAATGTGACGAGCCGACGCTGCTTGGGAATGTGCTGGACGAGATCAAGCAGACCTTCTCTCAGTGTTGATTATGTCCGGCAGCCCCAGGGTGCCCCCGACCCCTCCACGCCACCCCCCCTCCCTTGCTGAAACACAACATAATCATGTTATGAAACACTGCGGCTGGCACTTCCAGTATCGCCCTATTTATTAGTCCTGAAATTCGCAAGATTTCTTTTCCCTTACCTTCTATTTCAATGTCCTCTGTTGTTCCTCTGCACTCTGAGCTCTGTGGTCACTCCCTGACAGTATATGTTGTTTTACAGACTCACTTTGTATTTGCTACGTCTTCTCTGCAATGCACTTTCATTTTTACTCCGTGGTTTTCCAAAAACCCCAACAGCCACCCCACTCTTCTGACTCTGTACTGAGCTCCTGTTTCTGGATGCTCGGTATCTCCTCTGCTCTTTCCTGTGTATCTTTCTGCCCTCCACTTGTCGCCAATTCAGTCTGTGACAGTCATGTAATGTAATGTTGACAACTGGACTTTTGCTGTTGATGGTTGAATTGTGTTTTTAATATTTTGAAGGGGTTTTTTGTCCTTGGTTTGTTTTTGTTTGTTGTTTTTTTGTCTAATTTCTTTCTTTTTTCTTTTTTTTGTCTGAAGCCTCTCTGCGCCTTTTTCTTCCCCTCTTTTTTTCCACTCACTAAACATCGGTGTGCGTGCTGCTCTTCTGTGTAGAAATGGAAACCATGTGACTGGCTCATTTTAAGACTGGTCCTAGCTGGAAAGATGGGGACTCAGCCCTGCTCACCCTCCACTGACCTGGTGCCTGGAGAAGACCAGACACTGGGGGACTGCTATAAGAATAGTGCAGAGATGAAACCAAAGCTACATATAAGGCATGGGTCTTTAACTAGTATGAGAGCTGGTGCCCTACTTGCCTTTTGGCAAGGCTCAGAGTAAATCTGTTAGTGTTAGTCGAAGAGAATCCTTGTGTGGCACCAGGGGTGATTTGTGCAGTAGGTCAGTGGTTTTGCTCTGTGCCTTGCAGTCTGATCTATTACAGCTCTTCACGATTCTCACAGAGCCCCAACCCCCCTCCCCAATATATCTGCTCCTAAACTCAACTGTGCTAAACTGCAGTTTGACAGCTATTTGCTACGATCACTCCCTCCCAGAATAAAACAAGAAATGGAAGATGGGTGAGTGTAAAAATAATTGAAAGATACTCTGGCACCGTGTAATGTGAGATTTCTATTTCACCCTTCTGTCAGGACATTGACACCTTTCTCAGCCTCCTGAAACTGTCAGATGGGGAAGATAGTTGTATAGAAGATATTATATTGTAAGTACACAGAAGGATGCTGTTATTCATGTGAAGTCGCTATGGTGCTGATGGCCCACATTTTTTTGACTGTGATAAAATAATCTGGTATGAAGAGAGCTGCCCATGTTACATCATTGTCCTGCCTCTATTCTTTAAAAAAAGGTCTAACTATGATTGGCTAAAGGACGATAGTTACACCTTCAACCTGCCTCCATTTTTTTTTAAACCCAGCTGGTTTGCATATCAGATTGCTCTCCCTGTAAAGAGAGACTGTTTAATGGTCAGTGGTTTTAGGTTCTCTTTCAATCAGTATTAGGCGATGTGGCTTTCACTGTAAGGAAGCTTCTACTTTGTCAACAGCAAAATGCAGCTTTGTCTGTCTTCATGTGAAACCTTTTTTGCGCCTGTGCCACTTGGACGTTTGCACCACAGTAGCCACACCTGGCTGACAGCCAGCGTGCACCCAGATAAACCCCCAGTGTTTCTTCTCCCCTCAGAAACTGCCTTGCCACTTTTTTTGTGCGTTGACATACTACAATGAACATGACTGGTCATTTTAACAGAAATGACCTCCTCTTTAGAAGTTTCTCAGAGGTATTTGATGTTTTGGTTTGTCATTCATGTCTCATGTCACTATCCGGTCCAGCACGACTTAACCTTGTAGTAGCAAGCTAAAAACTGACTCGGTAGCGTCTCTGTTCATATATACTGTAAGGCCCCCTTCACATCTGTCTGCTATTGTAGATAACAACTATGATAATGATGTCTGTGGCCTGAAGGTCAGGTCAGCCATTCCTTGAGCTCATCTCTCCAGTAGTAGAGTCTGAATACAGAGGTGATCAGCTGTATTTCTGGAATGTCAATAGAAAATAAGTATGTATGTATTCCCTATTCATGAAAATGACTGATATCAGTGAAACTGCAAAACAACTCCCCTAATCATACATTGTCCTAGTTCTGATCATTTTTCTTGTGCATAATATTTGATTAAAATTTGTATATTGCATGATTAGGAATGTACACTTTTTTATTTACCTTTTTTTCTGTTCCATGGACATGCTCACAAACAAAAACTTGTCATTCCAATTTGTCCTTTTTCTTTCTAGTTTTTGTTTGTTTGTTTGTTTTGTTTTTTTAAATGAAGTTTACTTGACCATTCTCTGTTTCTGATGATATTGTGTTTTTATCTAGTCTTAAGTTTGGACAATTTAAAAAAGGTGATATCGTTGAATGTTTTTAAATTATTAAACACAGGGGAAGGAAGGGGGTTCTGTTTGGTGTCATGACACTTGAGGGCCGGGGGTTCAAACAATAAGTTTGAGTAGAACAGGTCACGTGAAGCAGTGTACTGAGAGGCAACCCACTCTGTCTTAATTCTCTATTGGTTCAGTTGTAGTGAATTATTTTACTGAGTTTGGCTTGTGACATTGAAATATACTCTCATATGGCTCTGATTTTTTTTTTTTTTTTTTTGAAAGTCCTGTCTTTATTTCTCAATACTCAATTCTCCAGCTGTAAAATGTAATATGTTCTTAAGGGGACAACATAAATTATCTTCATTCCCTTTAAAGAAACTCCACCCAAATTAAAAATAAAGGCTGTAAGAAGCTGTTGTAGTCTTTTTGTGTGTGTTACAGTGAACCAATAAACACCCACATAAAACTAAATGTTGAATATATTTTCAGAGGTGTGTTCAAGAAGTACTGGGACATTTGATAAAAATAGCATGAGATTGCTTTAAACTTCAATTCCCAGAAAGCCTTGCGTGACAGCAGAAGTAATCGAGACATTTTTTTACTGATTGACAGTGAGCAGCTGAGTTGAGTAAAGTTTAACTGATAAAGCTACAGGTTTTGGTTTTATTATTTTATTTACACGTAGTTTGGGACGCAAATGTCACACAGCCGATCTCATTTTATACATGATACTAACATACCCGGAAAAAATGGAAAGAGAGGCTAGCCATCGTTAGCAACACTGTCAAGCTAACTGGGATAAAAACCTAGCGTCCTTTGTAAGACTTACAAAATAAACCCCCACTAACTAGCGCTTATTATTCAGAGTTTATACGTTCCGACAATTTAGATAAAATACACAGCACATATTTAACATTATAATATATCAGAAAGGTTACGTTTTGGTGTAATTTTGATATCATTCCACATAAAATGGACTATAAAAAAATAACAATATTTAGTGTTAGCCTAGTTTAGCCTCGTTAACTATATATATAACAACAAAATAAATGGTAATTTTGTTCAATATAAAATTAATACATCTTCTAGTATACCGGTTAAATAAAAGGAGTTCTTGTCGCCTACCCGCATTCTGAGAGGACCCGCCCTGCTCTGCCTCTGATTGGCTGTGACTCTGATTTTCTTATCTAACCCAACCGTCTCACCCAATCCAATAAACGAAGGCGACGGGTGCTAGCCAATCAGAGGCAGAGTAGGGCGGTTCTCTACGGAATGCCGGTGGGGGAGGAGAGACTATTTCGACAGTCGTAACCGGAAACTGATTAGCTAATATGTTTGAGTTGACAGCAGTAGATTCAGATGATCGGTAATAACTGGGGCTCCCCGGGATTGTTCACAACAACAGAGGAAGGCGCACCAGCTCTGACCAAATACAGCCGAGTCGCGTTTGTCAGGTCCCGTTTAGGAAGCATACAAACGGAAAGTAACGTTAACGCGTCCCCGCTGCTTCTCCTGCCCCTTTCTTCTCTGTGAGCTGTTGTTTGTACCGAGCTAGCTTTGTCCTTGGGTCGCTGATATATATTTATACAAATCGTTGTGGAATATGGCTCAGCATGGACATCATGTAGCCAGTTCCCAAAAAGCACTAATGCTGGAGATGAAAAGTCTCCAAGACGAGCCGGTCGAAGGGTTCAAGATAACTTTGGTGGACGAGTCGGACATGTACAACTGGGAAGTAGCGATATTCGGACCCCCAAACACACACTACGAGGGTGGTTATTTTAAGGTGAGTAGCTAATGTTAGCTAGCAGTCGATCTATTGTTCTTTAGCCAGTAAAGAAAGGTTGATTCATACTCCTAAAGAAACAACTTCATGTAACATTATCCGTCTTCATGAGCACCGGCTGATATCGTTAACTTAGCTGACTGTCAGTTTCCTGTTTTATTGTGATTAAAAAAACAGCTTTTTCTCGTCTTTGTCCAACTTTAAATGTACTCAGTTGAGTCAGAAAGATCACATTTTAGTGCTCCCACAAAGCAGACATTGTTACTTTTCTTTGTCTTTAGCTTATTTTTCTTTTGAAATAGAGATCAAGTGAAGGTGTCTCTTTTTTATAGTGGCGGTCGACACATTTGACTGACTAAACTTTGTGTTAACAGGAAACAAAGGTTGTTAGCAGAACTGCCTTGAGCTTAAATGTTAGTATGATTAGGCCAGTTCATCATCTTAACTGATTCAATAATTTCCTTTGTGTTAGTCACTACTAAGTTCATCAATAGCCCCCAGGTTGGAGAGGCTTCTTTTGTTTGTGTATGCAAATCACCATAAAGCACATAAACCTTGCTTTTGAAATGCAGACAGCCCCAGTCATCATTGCTTGTCTGATTTATGTCAGCTCATAATCTATTCAGTTTGTTTTCAAGCACTCTTCCTCCCCTGAGAGTGAAGATATGTTGGTTTCACAGATCTGTTATTCCCATTTTGTGATGTCTTTGTGATACTGATAAAGAGTTATCAGCTTCTGAAAGGTCTCAGTTGAATAAAATCTAGGTTAAAACTTTTTTTCTCTGGCTCTTAGGTTAATGCTGAATGATATAAGATGTTTTTTTTAAGTGACCGCAACATCAGCTGTACAGACACTGGCATGGCTCTGATCCTTGACATGTGAACTACTGGTTGTTTGTAGTTTTTGTTCAGTTAAAAGTTGGCATTACGTGCAGATGGACTCATATTTGCTACTGTGGGCTACACACCCTGCAATGTAAATATAGACTGGCCTTGCATGTGTTGCCATAGCAGAGACTGTTCATTTGAGTCAAACGTAAACAAGTGTGTAAAAATCAACTTCAGATGTTACAAAATGCTGAGGGTGTTGTTTTTTGTTTGTTTTTTAATACGTGTCATATGTATGGTCAGATATGCTATATGTTTTTAACTTCAATCATATGTTTTCAGCTTTCCCAACTAGCTGAAAAAAAAAATGTGGATGCAGGCAGCAGGTCTGTGCACCTACTACATGGTATCAGAAATGGCTATCCAAAACAACAGTAAATAATTCATCATTTCATTTGACATAGCAGAGGCCTCCCTGCTTTCCTGCATACAGTCTGAATTTAATATGTTGAAACCCTAGAAACCATTTTTACAGAATAATTTATAAAACAACAAATACTTCATACTCTAGAATCTCTCAATTGAAGATATTTTATGAAATGACTGCTATCAGAAATCAACTTAACATGTGTAGCATTGAACAATCATTATGTAGATTCTGTAATGAGGAGGAGGAAGTTGTTGTTTATGTTGCAAGCATGTGGGCCAATATCCTAAATTGGTTAAGGCCACACATTTATTTTAAACATACACCTTTAAACATTAGGTTGGGTCTGCTGGATGTAAACTGTCCCCAAATAAGAAATACAGTGACTCTGTTAGGTAAAATATTTCTATTAAAAGCTCAATCAAGAACTAATCTGAATTTAAATGTCTTTAAAAATGTATCCTGAAGCAGATTTCATTGGGAAAAACACAATATTAGATGGAAATAGATTACCTTAGTGAAGAGAAGAACTATACACATTTAAACACACTACCTGTCATATGTATGTTTTACAGTAGTTTCTAAATTTACTTTGTCATCACATTATGATAGCATGGTGTGTGTTATGTGTATTATTTGCCTGTATGAAATACTGAGGGGGTTTTTTGCTCACTGTTTCAAGTCTAACATGGGTATTTGTCCCATGAAGCACTTTGATTCATTACCTCAACTAGCAACGTCAAATAAAGCGCTGGTTGGTCTGCTTCAAACGTGCCCTAGATTATTTTCTTGTATATTAAACAAAAGATAATGAGTTTCTATTAAAGTGGTACAATAGTGCCATAATACTGAGGGGGGAAAACAGGAATAATATAGGTCAGGGCCTTAAAACAAGATTTAAATTTGTCTTTAAAGAAGGCAAAAATAATAACAATAATAATAATGATAATAATAAAGAAACACATACATACATACATGGTGTCTTTACAAAGGCTTTTTGTTTTGGGCTCATGATGCTAAGTCTCGCATTAGCCATAGTTGTTTTCATATAATAGCACAATTGTAATGTATAAGTGATGGCTCCCACTGTGTCCCAGCATATTGTAACTGCTCTCTGATTGTAAACCATCACTTGAGCTGCACAGTGCTCGTTGCTCTGTGAATCCAGTACTTTAGAAGCTTGTTCATTTCGCCCCTGGTCTTTTTCAAGCCTGTAAACAGAAGCAGAGGGCCACAGCCAGGCTACCATAGACGGTGCAGTGTGTCTGTGTGGGGTGCTGTGTACAGGATTCCTTTGTCGGGCCAGGAATGCACAGCCTGGCTGTGAAATCCACCGCATGGCTGTGACTCATTGTTCTGTGCTAGGTTTCCATCCAACCAGTTCGCCATATTCCTTAAAAAAAAAAAACAAAGCAAACAGCCTGTCTTGACCAGGTTAGCCGCACAAACACGTACTTATGACACACTGTATGTGCGTGTTCGTCAGAAACAAGGCAGGTAGTGACATCACATGAAACCTGGCTGAGTTAGGCCTTTTATTTTGGGTGTAGCTCACACAGAGTCGAGCTGACAAATGTATAATGACTGCAGGCACAAAGTGGACTGTGACATATCAAAATGTCACTTAGATAACGAAGATCCACCATAAACAAGTAAACACTACATAAACTGAGCGTTGATCAGCACTTCAAGTCCTTTGTGTGCACGTCTTCAGCTTTGTCAAGTGAACTATCACTGCAGGCTCTGAGGGTCTGGTGGTTTCTGGCAGGGGGCCAGTCAGGGTCCTGGGACATGTATGAAGCAGAGCAGCCAGGTCGTCTGTGCTCAGAGTGGACAGTGTTTAACAGTGACTTACTTTACATGTTGTTATTCATTCAGTTTACATGTCCAGTAGGTTCAGTGATTTATGATGTGTAAACTGCCTGATTTATGTAGTCAAACTCAGTGTTAACCTGAGCTTTAAATATGGACACTTTGTTTTCAAATGTTAATCACATGGATGATCTTACATGCTGTCAGGTTTATCATTTCTACTCCTGACCAAGACATAAAACATGTCCTGATGTCAAAGTTGTGTTCTAGCTGAGAGTAATTAGTGGTGGATCACTGGTCTTAACTAATACCATTTATGTATTTAATGTCTCTTTGTTTAGAGACATGTTGACCTGCTGCCATTAGTTGATTCATCAACAGAAAGTTAACCTGCAACTCTTTTGATAGTCAAATAATTGTTATTTTTCAAGCAAACATCCCAAATATTCCCTGGTTTCAGCTTTCCAGATTTGAAGATTGTCTGCTTTTCTTCATCATTTCTGACAGTAAATTGAATGTCTTCAGGTTTTGAACTGTTGTTTGGACAAAACAAGCAAACTGAACACATCACAGGGGGCTTAGCATACACTGTGAATTAAATTTTTTTCCACAATTTATAGAAACATATTTACAGACTGAACGATGAATTGAGAAAATAAACAATAGATCAGAAAATGAAAATGATCAGTAGTTGCAGCTAGCACGTAGCATGAGCTAATGCTTCATGTTGCTTGCAGCATTTCTAGCCTTGTAGTCACTGTCCCTTTATGGGCCTCTAAAATATGTGAACCTCAACGATAAATACATACTGAACTGCATAAAATACACAGAGCACAAGACACAAATAATTTAGTTGTGACTACATGTTTCAGTTTGAGATTAAAATGTTCCCAATCATGACCCAGTTTTGATTTTATAAAACATTAAACATACAACACAACCCAAAAAACCCTAACCCTAACCCACAAATCCTCCCCGGTACCACCAGCCTAGTATAATCAATGATCAAAAGTCAACATATTGAATTAATAACATGGCAGTGATGTGATCTTATCGGCTTCCTGTCCAAAATTTTAATTGCTCAGTGCTCATAAATCATCATAAGAGGCTTGAATGTTGCACAGTAAGTTAAATGTTGGACACATTAAACTATGAAGTGATAACAGTCTCTGAGTCTAAATGTATGGAAGTTTGACATTTAAACTTGCCTCTCAGATTTCAGGTGTGAGTCTCACATGTAAGGCCGATACATTTTACTTCCAAAACCTGTTTAATATATTGTCCGTTAATCTAAATTTAACTTGTCATGAGGACCTTTGAGCCCCGAGGGAAAAGCAAACTGACACACGGTCGGGCTCTTTTATTCTGTAAGCTCTTCTTTCTCTTCCGTCTCCGTCTGTTCTCTCCTCACCATTTTTTTGACAGTTTTGTAAAATCAGGAAGTGACACTTTTTACTTTTATGAAACGCCTTTTTAAGATCAACCAACATCATACTTGCCTGTATTTAACATTTCAATCTGGGAACATTCAACAAAGCGTAGCCCCTTTGCTTCACTGGTTGTTTATTTGTTTGAGATGGTTGCATTTCCTCAAAAAAAGTACCCAACAAGCTACTTGCTGCTGATTTGAATCCCAGTTCTGCCTCTCTGAGATGTGTTCTGATACCTCCAATATAATCACTTTAAATGATGAAAATGAATATCTGAAGAGTTAATAAGTCACAGAACATAATTGATATGGTCCTACTGACTTCACAGCGAGCCATTACTAATTACAGCACTTTTTTGTATCTGCTTCTTGGGTTTATAAAAACAACAGCAGCCCTTAAAGGCTCCAGAAACTCCGCTCGAGAGCTATGACTTTGCTTTTTCTGCGACCCCAGAGACTGTCGATTCAGATTTGACCTCTTTGAGCTCCGTTTTGTGTCAGAACAGCAGAAAAAGATAGTGTGTCCTATATCTACAAATATGAGGTCATCTGGGTGTGTTTCACATAGAGGTTTCTCATAGTGATGTACAGCACAAACTATAGTGTGTGTATATGTGTGTGTGTGTGTGTGTGTGTGTGAGAGAGAGAAAAAGAGAGAGAGGGGCGACACAGGACTTCATATTTGTATTTGGATGTAATTACGATGTAAATGGGGTCTCTGCAAACTCTCAATGAATTATTTTCTCTATTAAATGTCCAAAAATGGTGAAAAATGTTGACCACTATTTCCTAAAGCCCAAGGTGACGTCCTTAAATGTTTTTGTTTTGTCCCGACCAATAGTCCACAACCCAAAAATATTCAGTTTACTGTCATAGAAGAGCTATAGCACCAGCCAGGTTTTTAGGACTTAACTTTTTTCCCCTTTAAAATACGACTCATACTGAATAACCGTTTATCAAAATAGTTGCTGGTGAATTTTTTGTCTATAGATGAATCGGCTAATCGTTGCAGCTGTGGACGCCTTCATGTGTGCTAGCTTAAAGTCACTAAATGGAGACAGACCAGTTATTCCCAGAAAACATGAGTAAAGGTATGTTTTTCCCTCCGGTTGCGGCCCAGGCCTGCCTGTCGCTACATCTGTCAGCTGACAGTTGTGCTGAGCAGCTGACTGTGTCTGAGCCTGCCTTCCTTCTCTCTCTTGTTCATGCTGCTTCACTCGAGCTGCTTCACAGGCTCCATGCTAGCCTTGCAGCAGCAGTGGGGAGGGGAGGGTACGGGCAAGAGGACCCAACCCGGTTTCAGAGGGCTTGGCTGGGCTGGCAGAGTCATGTTTCCCCCCTCTGGCTGTGTCACACAGAAATAAGAGCAGGGCAGAGGAAAAGAGAGGGAATAGAGAAACAGCCGGATCGAGAGAAGGCAGGGCCCTTCCTCGCAGTGGTGCCCCCTTTGAAAGGGGAGCCTCCTGCGAGCAGAGGTGAGTGTGAGGCCCCAGCAGACACTTATAACCTTCCCCTGAAGCCTATAGCTGCCTGCGTGCTCTGTTTCTCTTCCTGCACCCGTGTGGTAATCACACCTCTGAAACAACGCTGCGTAAGCTGTTTGAAATTTCAGTGTGTAACAAAACTCCAGCTTTTGATCCTTTTAACTTCTCTTCTACTTCCTCCTCCTTGTGGTTGGAGAGCTGTGTTAATGAGGCAGGGGCCTGTTGGGTATGAACATGATAATCTCTCGTGTGTGTTAAACTGAGGAATTTACACAAGGATCTTTTTCTTCATCATTGTGTGTGTGTGTGTGTGTGTGTGTGTGTGTGTGTGTGTGTGTGTGTGTGTGTGTGTGTGTGTGTGTGTGTGTGTGTGTGTGTGTGTGTGTGTGTGTGTGTGTGTGTGTGTGTGTGTGTGTGTGTGTGTGTGTGTGTGTGTAAGGAGGTGCACCGGGGGAACAGAATGATTTGTTCTGTTCAGGGTCTTCGCATTGACCTGGTTTACTTCGCTTGTCATTCTCCACAGGTTGGGCACGTCCTCCCTCCTTCCTGCTCTCTGTCCTTCTCTTCAAGGCAGTTTTTTTTTTTTTTAGGTCACAATCCAAGAAAGATTTCTTCATAGAAAGATCAATCTGACGTGACCTGTATTCCTTTTTCTCCCGCACCTCATGTCCACCTCTCAGAGCAAA
The DNA here is from genome assembly GCF_027409825.1 of Scomber japonicus. NCBI lineage: Eukaryota > Metazoa > Chordata > Actinopteri > Scombriformes > Scombridae > Scomber > Scomber japonicus. The sequence goes on along the minus strand of NC_070584.1, from coordinate 15,514,854 downwards.
TCACTTTCTGACCGTGTAAGCCAGCAGTAGCATGTTGCAACAAAATGTACCAGCACTCTGTGATAAGCAGAGATCTCATAAGAAGCGACACCTCCTTCTCTGGTACCTGTTACTGTTTGATCCAGAAAACCTCTCGGGAGAAAGTAGGAGCAGAGATACGGACCCGTTCAAACATGAATAAAAGAGAAGCAAGAAAACTGATATTAGCTTTCTAAGACCCTGCCGCATCATCACAACTGCTCCTCCTCGGTCTTGTGTTTCTGCTCCTCAGTCTGGTTGATGAGATGCAGCATAGTGAATGAGCCACGCAGCCTGTCTAAATGCTATTTGTATGCATAGAGTTTGTTTGCATAGAGTTTGTGGCATTATGTTACGAGGAAAATGGTTTTAAAGCCTTCTGGCTATAGGCCGCATTGTGAAATCATGCTCTTACCTTCTTGCAGGGATCAATGCTTATCCTTAATGCATATGGCTCATTAGCATTCAGACTTACATGTTTGTGATAAATGAAGCTGTATTACTGGCAGTGTTGATGGACAGGTCAAAATTTAATATCCATGCATTGTTTCTTGCTGTACATTTGCCTCAAAGTTGGACATAATATATCTTCTTTCATGTTTGACTGTCTTTTTGTTTCCAAGGTAGCTCAGAGAACTGTGCACTAAACATCTCAAACTTTCAGGAGCTTTTCGTTCTATTACTTCTTGTGTTTTTTTTTTTGGGGGGGGGGGCAATCTTGGAGCACAAACAGCCCACATTGTCCACTGACACAGGTTTACACTTTGCCGGGATGCTTTCTAGTTCTCCTTTGCACCATTTCCATCACCCTTTTTTAAATTCTGAGAGTCACACTGAATGGCCACTGATGAGAGCTACCATGGTGGGATTTATTTAAAGAATCCTGTATCTGCCAAGCTGTGTCTTATTGGGTCAACAAAAAAAAAAGTGAGTCGGACATGATGTTGGACGGATGGAGAGAGGGGAGGTTTCCTAACTATACAAGCTAGGATTTTCTTTGTCCAGTTCTCAACCAGTGCACAGATATGATCTTAGATGCTTTTTATATTGTTTTGGAAGACAAACCAAGCCCTCACTGTGGCCTGCCTGGTCCTCCTCCACCTCCTGGCTGCTATGTGCTGCACTACTGCCAGCCTGTAATGTGTACAATGTTGGCTTGAACCTTGCACTCTGAGGGCCCGCCAGCTTTCTGGCAGAGTCCGTCAGAGCCGGGGATTTTATTGTTTTTGTTTTGTGTTTTCCTTTTTTTTTTTTTTTTTTCCTACAAGCGGCATTCTCTCAGGACTGTGTCAGTGTTTCCTCTCCGCTCTGGTTTTAATACAGTGAGAGCAGGTTTATTCAGCTCTAGCGGGTTGCGGTAAACAACAGCGGATTCTGTGACTATTACTGCTCCCACTCGTAGCATCTGGTTCTGTGCGTTGATGTTTGGTTCAGGGTTAAAGGCTTCAGTGCATGCAAAGAGGGATAAAAGCTTAATGTTAGAGCAAAAGTATTATATAGAGCGCAACTCCCTTTTATTCTTACTGAAACACCCCCCCACCCCCCTCCTCAGCCTCGTCCCACTACCACTACCACCCCATCACCATCTCCCCTCCCTCCTGCTCATTGGTTCACTGTGGCGAGGACCAGCTGACCATGCCGAATCAGCGAATGTGGGCAAGTGTGTGTGTGTGTGTGTGTGTGTGTGTGTGTGTGCGCGTGTGTATGATGGGGGATCAGCAGAAGGTTTCATGCTGTGAGTGACGTGCATGTGTGTATAATCAGTGTAGTCTGTGTGTATCTCTCCCCCCCCCCAATCCCTCCCATAGCACGCCTTATGGAACAGGAGGAGGGGTCCTTCAAACACAACTCATAGTTGTCTTTATACAGTGTGTGTGTGTGTGTGTGTGTGTGTGAAGTGGGTGGGTGGGTCTGGTGTTAGTGCAGGCACATATAATAGCAGAACACGGGTGGGTACTGGATTGTCTTGGGTTGCAGTGACAGCTGGAGAGGACAAACCCCCACAATGTCTTCGCACCACCAACCAACCAGCCCCCTCACTCGCCCCGTGTTTCTCTAAGCTGCGCACACTCGGCAGCTGAATGCACAGCGACCCCCCCCCCCCCTCCCTGCACACCATATTACATTACACTGTCATTAGCTCCTCCATGCCCAGCCACCTCAGTAGGGTTTGTCATGACTCCACAGCTACTATTTTTAGGTTTTTCTCTCAATCACCATTGAAGCTGATCTGCATGATTGTGGAGGTGTTTCATTCAGAAGCTTCTCATTGCCGCCGGTGCTGCAAACATAGGTCTTTGTTAAGAAAAGCTTTCATATTGAAGCCCTCACTCCTCAGCGTGTGTGTGTGTGTGTGTGTGTGTGTGGGATTGTACAGACTTGCATTTAGGATTCAGCCCTGGGAGACTGCGAGTGTGTCTGTGTCCATCAGCAAGATAGTTTTAGCATAAGTATTCTGTGTGTGTGAAGCCAAGCCAGTACACACTGTAGCGCTGAAATAATATGAAGGATTCGTCCTCTAGTGGAAACAGTTTTCCCAAATGGTAACAGTTTGGTGTGAAGTAGTGAAGTAGTCCCGACTTGTCTGTCAGAAAGGAAGAACCCTGCCTCTCATGTTGCTAATATGTATCCTCTCTCGCCCTCAGGCTCGGATCAAGTTCCCAGTCGACTATCCGTACTCTCCACCTGCTTTCCGTTTCCTCACCAAAATGTGGCACCCTAACATTTACGAGGTAATGACCTTTTTAAATGCTGAGTCTAAACCAAATATAAGATTTAATATATTATGAAATATAGAAAGCATTCATATATTAAGATATTTAATAAAGACTGTATATACAAGGGTCCTGATATTGTATTTGTCTGTATTTATAAGTATAAACTGCATCTAAGTGGTAGTAACTAAAACATTAACTAAACATGCTGGTATATAATCTTGTGTCCACTAGAACGGGGATGTGTGCATCTCTATCCTGCACCCACCGGTGGACGACCCACAGAGCGGGGAGCTGCCCTCAGAGAGGTGGAACCCCACACAGAACGTCAGGTACGCGATATGATGTTCTCCATCCAAGTTTATGTAGACTGAGACATGGACAGCAGGGTTAATGATATGTTGAAAAAGGTTTGGAGCCAGTGTGCGGGTGTCATCATTGATGCTTATGTGTACAGAACTACACTGCTCCTCATATGTCGTCGTCCACCAATCAGTAAAGGCTGAAGGCTGAACAGAACATGTCCGTGTTAAGTGCAGCTTGTAGCCAGTTTTTAAGCAATACCAGACTTACTTCCAGCCACTATCCAAACCCCCAGCACAAGTATTACCTTCCTCACAGGGATTGATACAGTGTCCCTGCATTTCAGATAATCCTAGTAATGACTTTGTCGTGGTATGACAGGCAGCCTGAAACGTTTCCTTAGTCATCTTTGGTTTGCCAAAGTAAGCATTGTCCTAATGCAGCTGAAAGCACCAGCTGTTTGGAAATGTCTTCATTGTGGATGTTTTCAGTGGTTGATTGAATCCAGAGTTCAGCAGAGAAATTAAAGCTCTTCAGTAGAAACGTTCAGATCATTGTTATTAAAATCGCTAATGTGATTAATACTGACCAACTCAACAGACACACAACATTTCCGTCCCAGGTTTCACTCCATTTGTTATCGGCCTCCACTTATGTAAGATCTAGAGGCAGTAATGCTACTGTAAGTCATTTATAATCTGCAGGTACTGGCTCTACTTAAAATATAAAGTTAGGCAGTTGTTTTTCAAGCATGATGTGTAATTCATAACTCTGTATTTCAGATATTTACTCGACACACATTTATTCAACCCCTGCAGCTTTTTCTTGTACGGTTTATATTCTTCACATACACAAACTCTCATAGCTGCAGAGAAGTGTGTTCACAGTAATGATGCCTCTGTAACTCCCGAGCTGGTGAGTAAAACAAACACAAAACAGTCCCACAGTTTGGTCCAAGGAGAGAGAGGAAAGCTTGTGAGAGAACTGGGGGAAGATCCACACATATGAAAACAGTTTTAGGAACCAGATAAACTGTACCTGCCAAGCCTTTTACACCCTTTATATGCTGATCAGTCTCTTGATAAAGTATAAATAATGTCTTTAATGAGCAACTGTTGGAGTTGAGAGCTAAATTCAGCAGAATGAGACAAATAGATGTTCAGGAGTTTAGCAGATTGGTTGTCAAACCCTAACCTTCATGTCTCACCCTCCTCCTCTCTGTCCATCTGTCTTTGTTTTTTTTTCCATCTCTGTACACCTCTTTGTCCCGTGTTCTCAATGTCTGTTGTCTCGTCTTACCTCCACCTCCACCTTCTCTTCCCTTCCCTCCCCCCATTTCCTGTTCCTCCTCCTGTATTTGTTTCACCTTTCCTCTATTTTAATCTCTCTCCATTCTCTCTCAGGACCATCCTGCTCAGCGTGATCTCTCTGCTCAATGAGCCCAACACCTTTTCTCCGGCCAACGTGGACGCGTCCGTCATGTACCGCAAGTGGAGGGACAGCAAGGGCAAGGACAGAGAGTACATTGAGATCATCAGGTACCCTGAAGAACACACGCAGAGAGCACTCTTCCCACTTAATTTGGGAGCTTGTCAGTGCTGCAAGTACGGGGGCCAAAGCCTTATCTCATTCTCTCCTTTCTTTCCACCTCACAGGAAGCAGGTGCTCGCTACCAAAGCTGACGCAGAGCGGGACGGCGTCAAGGTTCCCATCACGTTGGACGAGTATTGCGTACGCACCCAAGTCCCACCCACAGACGACGGTTCCAACCTGTTATACGATGATTACTACGACGACGAGGACCTAGAAGACGATGACGAGGATGACGATGAGGACTGTTGCTATGACGAAGATGACTCGGGCACGGAGGACTCCTGACCTCGCCTCCCTGTGATGTTACTCCCGCCCCTCGTCGTCCCTGACCACTTCCCCCCCCACCCCTCCTTCCCTCTTCTGTCATGAACTGAACTTTAATCCCACCCCCTGACACCCCCACCCATTCCTGAACCCCATCATCCTCACTTAGCACAGGCCCCCCCTGTCCACCTGTCACACGTGCAGTCAACAATATGCACACTAAAACCAGATGCATTGAAGAAAAGAAAGCTACAGAGTTGTTTTTGTTTGTTTTACGTTTCTTTTTTAATTTTTTCATTTCTGAGTAGAGGTTACACACATGAACAGATTGAGTTTTGACTTCCTCGCCTGCACTGATAACAAGAACTGGCTTGAATTCCCCCAAAGCGCTTTATCTCAAAGTCCTGCCCCCAGTTTGGCTTTGAGTGGAACAAAGCCTGTCTGATGGCCAAGTTTCTTTTTAAAAATTTTGGCCAAGGATCGGGCGTGCCTTTTCTTGACGTCATCAGTCGGGAGGAAAGCAATGTCACAAGTCAGATCAGAGTAAAACAAGCAGAGGGAGCTAATTTAGGAGAAATAGGCGTACAGTGCAATTTTGTGCATGTGTTTAAAAGCTGAGTCACTTCCGTCTCTGAGCCGTGCGAGTGTGTAAGTGTGTGTGTGTGTGTGAGAGTGTGTATAAGTATGTGTGACCTCTGGTTTGAAGCCCTTTCATGCTTCACCTCTGACCTTTTTGAGCCGCAGGGCTTGTGCTGCTCCATACAGGGAAGTTATCCATTTCAAAAAGCCGTTCACTCCCTCGTGCCTTCCCTCACTCCCTTTTTCTCGCAGACCTGAATGACTTGTATTAGGGGTCAGGGTCGGGGGATGCATTCAGGCTCACAAGGTCTCAGGTGGGGGAGATACTGTGCAAACAGCGCCCTCCTGATGGAACAACTTTTATTTATAGCAGCACCTGTCAGATTTGTTCGGGGTTATATGTGAGTGAGAAAGGTAAGATCGAACAGCTGAACTGAAGAATGGAATGTAGATGAGAATCCCACAAACGTCCTCTACCGACCACCACGCAGCCTTCGGCGTACACGCACCTGCTACTAGAGGCCTGGACGCATCAAGAAACGGCTGGCCCAAGGCTGCTGCTCATGAAATCAAATGTACTGTATTTAAAAACCTATGCAGTCAGTTAATCTACTTCATATGCAGTGCTTTAAATGTGGCAGTTAAAGCTGAGCCTTTCCAACAGTGGCTGGAACACCTCGAGCCAGACTGGTCTGACAGCTCTCAACCCCAAGTCTGTATCTGCGAGGGTTTCGGACTGACTGTGTCCTTGGTTTAGAGACAGACATGTGCAGTCGCATCCGTTTTTTTCTGTTTATACTTGTTCGGTGGTTTGTTATTCTAAGCCAGAGTAGCACATTGTCTCCAGAGCAGAAGATTGGACACCAGCCCTTCTCAGAGCACACCCCCTAGAGGTGACTGCGTGTACAGGATGTGTTTTTGTTTTGTAACCCCCCCCCCATTTGGCCGCAGCCATCTTGACTCACCTGAATCAGTGATCCCTGTTACCTCACTGGAGATCAGGTAGCAGCGTGAGTGATTCACGAGAAGGAAAAATCTGTCCAATGTATATGTAGACTGTTTGTCTGTCTGTCTCACCGCCAGGACAAAGACAAAACGTTACCACCACCCAACAGTATTTCTGATAAAACTGTCAACATCACGGCTGTAACCCTGTTTCTGTTATGTGTGTGTGTGTGTGTGTGCGTGCGTGTGTGCGTGTGTGTGTGTGTGTGTGTGAATATTCTCTGATCGTTTATAAGGTGCGCTCATTTAACAAGGCGAGATGTGTGGAGAAGAAGCGCACAAACGAGAAAAAGGCATGGGGTGGGGGTGTAGAGGGGTTGATCTTTGAGCATGAACAGGAGAATGTGGTTCTTCACTAGCATGCTGTTATGACGTGTTTGTGGTTTTAGATCTGCTATAAGGGTCCCGGATTGTGTCCATGGACAAAGGTCCTCGCCTCGATTTTTATCTAAAACGGTTGAATTGTGAATGGGCTGAGGGTTGTCTGTTTTTTTTTTGTTTTTTTTTTGTTTTTTGGGGCTTCTTTTGCTGTTTTGATGTAATCTTTTACTTCCAAATTGTGGTGTGAGCTGCAATGTTTTCTATCTTATATGTATTAAGTGCTAAGAATATTGACCTGATTGTTTAAAAACCCAGGATTGTTTATGGAAGAACAAATAAATATACCAATGGATCACAGAAATGTCAACAACAACAAAAAAAAAAGAAGAAGAAAAAAAAACAGAAAAAAGTTGTACAGTACCAAACTGACACATCCCTAAATATTAAACACTCAATCAATAATTGACTGATTAGCGTTACACGGCCCTTCAAATGATCCTCCTTCCACCCTGTGTTTCGATGTTTTCGGGTGAATGATATTTCATTTTTTTGTCAAACTACTGTTACTTCTATCGTCTTTCCTCCCTGCTCGCCCCCCGCCTCCACCCCACCCCCAGTTCTCTGAGCCCTGATTGGTGGCAGCATCACTGGGGTGGGGTGGTGGGGGGGGACCCAGCAGTTAATTACAATAAAACAACAACAAGCACCTCAGGAAAGAAAAGAAACGACAACCAACAAACAAACAAACAAACAAACATCCTTTTCCATCTGAGTGAACCTGACCCCGGGGAGTCTCCCTTTCTGGCTTCACCCGGCTTCAAAGGACTGTTTACAATCTCTACCTTGATATGCACATGTGGATATTTTGACGATCACTTGATGTTTTTTTTTTTTCTTGTTTATATTTTCTTTTTTCTTATGGTTTGTAAATCTATTTAAAATCTGAAATAAAGATCTTTATTAGATATTGATTGATTTTATTTAATTTTTTTTTTATTTAGGAGGGTAAATAGAGTTTTAAAGGTATATTTATTTATTTCTCTTATAGACACTGAGTGGTGCGAGTCAGCGAAATATGAATGAAACTCAGGGCTAGCTCTGAGAGGTAAGACTCATGTTATTCTTTTTCACTCTCACTTAATGGTTTGTGAAACTCTAGTGGAACTACAGTGTGAGGGGAAGTGGATGATGATATCTGTACCCAGTAGTCACACTGTGAGACTCAGGGTGGTGGAGCCTTTTAAAGGATTTCCTGATGCTTCTATCATCTATCTGTCACAAAAGGGGATTTAAGAAATAGATATAGTCTTCTTCTTCTTGTTCCCTTATTGTTTCCAGGAAATGTAAAGATGTGGAAGAAACAATGGTAAGACTTTTCTGTGTGGTTTTGTAGGTCTGTCCTTATAACATGCTTTCTGGCATATAGTGAAAAAGATTAAGAATGGTCAAAAATGTTAAAAAAAAGCAAACTTCAGACCTTCAGACAGCAGAAGTTTTGGTTAGATGGTTCATTAAGAAATTTTAAAAATATGTGGTTTCAACCTTGCAGATCATCACCAGGAGATAAGGCTCAGGTATTATTAAAATTCCTCTACATGTAAGTGCCTGAAGTTTGATGATTTGTACATGTTTGGACACTTTCTTTTAACTATCTTCAAAAGCACCTATTAAGTGCGTCCCACCCCTTGAGCATATCACTATCTTTCTGATCATGTAGAGTAGACAGGTAAATATTTCATGACATGACATTACAACTTGTTTAGATTATGAATCTTTACAGACACTTAAGAGTTAATATGTTATGATATTGCTTAATAGAAACCAAATACAGTGTTCTCCATCCACATACACTGAATAAGTCAGTGTTGTTGGAAAATAATGCATAAATATGATAGCTACCAGACACTATAACTAAAAGCAATCTGATTTGCATCTGGAGTCAAACGCAGGAGTCCAGCAGTGAGGTGTGTTGGCACTGAATCTTTGTTGTTAGTCTTACTCTTTATTATTCTGCTACTTATTCCTCTTATTCTACTGTCTGTGCATTGTTCTTTTCAACTGCTGCATAATGTGTGCTAGAAAATCAATTCAAAATTTCTACCATGTACCATCATTCAATACAATTCTGAGGCTCTTTAATACTATTGTTTAATATTTAGATTGGTATATATGATATATAATATTATTTATATACAAATATGTGATATATATATATATGATACATATATATCATATTGATATATTAAAAAAACAGTCATTGTTTGTTGTCAGGTGACCGTATATCTGAATAATAAGTCAGTGAAATAACTCCAAATGATTGTGCTAACAGATGACTCAACAATATTAATTTAGACACAGAAAAGTAGTTTAACACTTGACACTGAAATCACTGATTTACCAGACCTTTCTCTTCTGTGTTAAAGACTATTTTAACATTATTTATACATTTTTGGCAGTCATGATCTTGGGAACCGTGTGTGTGATGATACTTTGACTTAAAGGTCCACTTAAAGGTCTACTACTAACTGAGCTTTCATCAGCTGATGAAAATGTTTTTTAAAAAAAGAGAGAGAAAAAAAAAGGTTGGAATAAGTAGACTTTTGAAGTGAGATTATTATATAACACATTCAAATAATAATAAAGGCATTGCTGTATGGTTCATACAGCAATGATGACATCAGTGAATGAAAGCCCTGTATTAGACTAATCAACAAATACAAACACAAGCCGTGGAAAAGAATTCAAATCACCAAATCAGAGAACAACACACAGCTATTTCCCTCCTTGAACCCTTGAACTCAGGCCCATTATGCTTCTAGCTGACTGTTTCCAGCCTCATTGTCTTGATGTGGTCAATGGAGAAATCAGAGGTCAGTGTGGCTGTGTTCATGATTCGGTACAGGGCTGATGTTCTGATTTTTTGCTGCCACCTGGTGATAATGACTAGTGCAAATCAATCGCTAAAGTACATTGTACTGTATTTGCATTATTGTAAACCCCCAAGTGTTTGAACACATTACTCCTATTTTACCTTCTCTTCACTGGCTCCCAGTAAAACAAAGAAATGACTTTGTGTTTTTATATCTATGAATAGTTCCTTCATACATTGTTGAAATGCTGAGTCATAGCAGGCAGATCCCCAAGATCATCGAGCAAAGACCTCCTCGCTCAACCTTGACCCTCAGTCATTAGGGTCCTACTCTGAATGGTCCTACTCTGAATTCTCCAGCACTTGAATTATTGTCTGTTATAAGTGTAGTCTTTTAAAAGTGGACTAAAACTTATTTTTTCACAAGTTTTTTGTTTGGTTTAAAGTATGTAGTTGAAAGCTAAAACTGAAATATTATTACATGTTTTTATATATGTTATACCTTCTTATCTTATCAGTTCTCATCTTACCTATGTTTGACATGTATGATCCCATTTGCCAGTTTTTTGCTTTTTATTTTGAAACACATGGAGTCCACCCCTGACGTATAAAATGTCATCTATAGGTAAACTTGACTTGACTTTGCACACCAGGTTTTTCTATGAATTATTATCAAATGATAACTAAATTAAATAAATCAGACTGTGCCAGCTCACACTAGTCACAGAAAGCCAATACACACCTACAACAATACATTTACACTGTTCCATTATGTTACGAGACATCCATGTTTTTTATTTGTTCAGGTCTGTAGTAAAAAAAATTACATTTTCTATAACCTGACCTTATTAACCTGGAATGACAAATCTATCCTCATATGTCTGCTTCACCTTTGGTGTTGTCTGATAGGGATTCATTCGTAGCCCATCCTTGAATACACAGAGCTGTTTCTCCTTAACAGAACGGAGTTTCATGCTACTGGTGGATAGTTCCTGGTGGCACCCAGTATACCTATGCACATCCTGACTCTGCTTCTTTGGTTTCCTTGCTGTATGAAATATAGGAAAACATTTTCAACTAGCATCAGTTTACACTTACACTCAGTCATGACTGTACACTGATCCTTTGCAAAGTGCTTATTAAAATAACACAAAGACAACTTGGTCATTGTGTCAACTCTTTATTTTTCAGATTTCTATTGACACAGGTGTCAATGGAAAAAAACGAACATTACTCACAAGGGCATGAGAAAAAGTGGGAGGACTAGCTGATAATTGGAGGATAGGATTAACTGGCCTTGCAATGGCAAAAGATGTGAAAACATGCAAGTTTTCTCATGGGTCTGTCTTATCCTCCGGCTCATTTCAAGGTGTCTTCTGTTTGCTTCAGCTGCTCTCTGGACATGGACAGGAAGGTGGTGTTTATCACTGGGTGCTCCTCTGGGATCGGTCTCAGCCTGGCTGTCCGACTAGCATCCGACCCGGACAAAACATACAAAGGTAACTAAAACTACCTGTCAGAGATGCTTCTCTTATTCCTAATGTGTAATGGTGTCTTCTTAGAGAGCTGCGTCAGAACATGCTGTATGTCCAATGTGATGAAAAACTACTACACAAACTGGACATGACACTGCAACTCATTCAACCCCCCCAATATATTCTACAACAGATTGATTGAATGCTTTTTAATGTTCAACATCATTCAAGTCCAGTGTGTGTGTCTGTGTGCAATATCAATATCACACTTAGGTATATTATCACTCTGACAGTACCAATATTCTTGTTTATTCTAATAATATTTTTATATTTCCTTTGTTAAATTGTCCCTATCTTATATTTCCTATAATCGATTGTTAATTCTCCTTGTTTACTCATTGATTCTTTATTATTCTTTAGTTTTTTAATTTACGTTCTTCCTATTTTTGCTATCCAGTTTGCTGCTGTAACGCTGTAAATTTCACTGGGACTAGTAAAGGATTATTTTATCTTGTCTTATTTGTTTAGTCTATGCCACCATGAGAAATCTGGCCAAGAAGGAGCGTCTTTTAGAGTGTGTGAAAGGCCTGCACAAGGACACTTTGGATATCCTCCAGATGGATGTGACCGACCAACAGTCCATCCTGGATGCGAGGGACAGGGTTGTGGAAAAACGAGTGGACATCCTTGGTATGTCAGTGAGGTTGTTTCTCTGTGTGTTCAGATCAGGATTGTAATTTGTGTGTGTTAATGGGCTTTCTTTGGTCCATGTAGTGTGTAATGCCGGTGTGGGTTTGATGGGGCCACTGGAGATCCAGTCCTTGGACTCGATGAGATGTATCCTGGAGGTCAACCTCCTGGGTACCATCCAGACTATTCAGGCCTTCCTGCCTGAGATGAAGGTTCAGGGTCAGGGCCGCATCCTGGTCACCGGCAGCACTGGAGGGCTTCAGGGTGAGACAAACAAATGGTTGAGCAGTGACCAAATGTCAACAATGTTCCACATGCAGTTTTGTATTGGTTTGTTGGAACCATGTAAGAAAATGATGATGCTTACTGCCATGCATGAAATTTCCAAAATAACTCATCTTGGCAATTGGTGCTCTGTCACAGGTCTCCCTTTTAATGAGGTGTACTGTGCCAGTAAATTTGCAATAGAGGGAGCATGTGAGAGTTTGGCAGTCCTCCTGCAACACTTCAACATCCAGTGAGTTGGCAAGTTTTCTGCATCTCGTATCCATAGTTTAAAGACTGATGAGTGTTTAGTCTGGCTGTCTCCCTCTCATAAATTTTGATTAAGTGAGACCATTGACTGGATGCTTTATCCTTCAGTGTGAGTCTCATTGAGTGTGGTCCAGTCAACACCGACTTCCTGGTCAACCTGCAGAAGGTGGAGCTCGGGGACACATCTCTCCAACAGGTCGATAGTCAAACACTCAGCCTGTATGAAAAATACCTGCAGCACTGTGGCTCTGTTTTCCAAAATGCAGCACAGGACACTGAGGACATTGTAAAGGTATGTTGTGTGGTTAATTTAATATTTTAAATGTGGTTTAGATCATTTGGGTGTTTAAAGGCAACTTTACATAGTGGCCAAGCCGTGTAACTATAACGTTACATGAAGCTATTGGGTCCAAAAAGAATTTGGTATTTCCTCTTAAATTGTTGTTAGTGTAGAAAATGAAAGAGCATCTTGGAACACCGAAATGTTAACATGAAACAATTCAAGGTGTATAAAGGAAGTCTAATTGCTGGTTTACAAACTATTATAATCCTTTCATATAGCTATGAATCAATTTCTCTTGCCAGAAATCTGAAATGTAAATAGATTAAATAAAATGTTCACCAACTGCCACACTGAGCATGAACTCCTCCTTTGAAATGAGCATGTGTGGAATGCCCAGTTCCGGATTTGTCTCCACAGAGGGCCGTACTTCAGAGACTTGACTACATTCATTTGACAGTTGCTGTTACTTGCAGTTCAAAATGTCACAAAATCTTTGAGGTGTGTGTGCTGCTAAACTTTAGGATTAGTGTATACAACACTACGTAAAGTAGTTCAACCAACCACAACATTAAAATTCTGCATACATGTTAATATATCAGTGGTCATCTAATAATATAATAATGTAACACCAACAGGGACTGTACTTACATTCCATTTTTCTAATACATACAAACATAACATACATTTTTGAACATTTTCCTACCTGTACTTAAGTAAAAGATCTGAATACTTCTTCCTCTACTGATATAAGATGAGTTTATTACAGCAAATATGAATTCAGTGTGTTGATAAATGTGCACCTGTATATGTAACTGCTGGGATGTGTTTATTTTTTGCCTCCAAGGTGTTTCTAGATAGCATCCAGTCACCCAGCCCTGCATTCAGATACTTCACCAGTGGATCCCTGCCACCTCTAACCAAACTGAAGATCACAGAACCAGATGGCTTGCAGTACATCAGCGCTATGAGCAAACACGTTTTCTCAACTGAGGCACAGTAACTTCCACTTTTGCACATGCCTTGATTTCAGCTAGACTCTTAACTTTAGCTGCTGGCTTGATCTTCTTGTTGAATAAAGAATTGATGATAATTATATTTTGAGTGATATAGTACCTTTTGCATTCCCGTCATTTGATAGTGTTCATACTAGATTTGTAGGCATATATTGCTTCAGGAGAGGTTATCAGAACATACTGTAGGCCTTTTTCACAGCAGACATTTTGACTTTTCATAGCAGGAAAATCACATGTGCTACTAATCACATTGGCTCTGTCCTATCCAAGTCTACCAGTAAACTGTGACAGTGATGGTGGGCCAATATGCTCAACTCCTGGACCTGAAGGACTGAAGCAGCTACACAGAATCCAACCAGCACTAATGCTGTTATTATGCTTTTCCCACTGACTGTTGAAATGTCTCCTGTAAAAAAGGCCCATAGTTAATGCAAATCCTATTCTGTCACACACAACTTTCTGATTCCAAGACATGAATTGAAAACACTTCTCCACTGGCAGTGAAAGCAACATGTAATGAACATGTGACTTTTGTAAATGATATTAGATATTGAATGTTGTCTTCCTTTACTGTTGTTTGCTTAAATGCTTGCCTTACATCACCTATTCAGGGATACATGAATAAAGTATTTGAAATAAACTAAAATGACTCAAATCATTTCTTTTTTACACTCATTGCAGATTGTACTATGCAGAGTTCATGTTGTCGTGATTACTGTACCTGAACTTCACTCTATTTAGCAAAGGGAAACAATAGAGGATCTTTAGCTTTAGAGGTTATGCGTCACAAGGCATTCAAAAGTTCAAAGTTCAAAGTCAACTTTATTATTGATCCTGCTACATGTGCAGGACATGTAGAGGATTGAGGATTGTTTCTCTCAGACGGTGTGTGTGTGTGTGTGTGTGTGTGTGTGTGTGTGTGTGTGTGTGTGTGTGTGTGTGTGTGTGTGTGTTGGGAGGGTACAGGTGAGGGAGCGGTGGGTGGAGGGGTGGTTGGTAAACAGACCAGTTTAGTGTGGGGTGGTAGACTTGTTCCTGTGGTGGCAGAGGGGTGAGAATTTGTTGGGGTCATGTTTTTCAGTGCTTCAGTTCAACAGTTCATAAACAGAGTTTCATTATATCACATACAGTCATATTGATGTCTGTCCAGACTCTTGAGGTCGTCCTCCTGCACCTCAGACCTACATACACCCATCTCCTGGTCAGGCTGCAGCCTCATGGTTGCATGGTAGCTCTATAAAAACCATCAGGACTTTGTTTCACATTCATCCTGTGCATAAAAAGACAGCAGGAGGTTACTTTGGTCATTCAGCCCCCTACAGCCATCTGTGGCTGGGATGTCCTTCAGTTAACAAAATATTTAAAATAACTGCAGTTTTATTATCAGCATAGGCTGGTACTTTGTGCACAGGTGTCTTCCTTCCATCTGCTCCCATCTGAGGGACTGTTTGTGCCACCTTGTGGTCATTTACAGGGCATATTGAACTTGGCCTTTCAGCATGTGACTCCCCTGCTATTTTAATTATCTTAAATGTTATTGATTATCACAATCTGACTGTATCATTTAACATAGGAATGCTCACCCAACTTTTGGCACATTATACTGCGTATTGATAAGTGTGAGATTGTTTTGTCCTCCTGGTATTTCTGTGCTTTTGAAACATTAAGAACGAAAGAAATAATTTGATCCACAGCACAGTGGTTTGTCTACACAGCATTTATCCAACAGCTATGGGTCAGAGGAGACTTGGGCTGGATATCTAATGCCTATTTAACTTCTGTTATAAATGGCTTGAAAATAGTCTCCTAGCATCTGTTTCATTATTGAATCTTGTCAACTTCTCAGCTGCTTCTTTTCTGCAAAGACATTAATCTGAAACAAGCTGTATTACCAGGAATTAGAGTTTTATCAAGCAGACACAACACTGAAAACTTAAAATATGCTGTTGACATTAAAGTTTCCAGTCACCTGTTTGAATGAAATATTTCCTATCAGTGCAAGCTTGACTAGAAAACCAAAAAAATGGATGTTTTGTTGCTAACTGCAGACTGAAGCACTGATGTTTTTTGTTTTTGTTTTTTGGCAGATTCTGCTATTTGGACAACACAGTCATTTTCACTTTGTCCTACAGATGCTTTAGAAATCAATGTGATGCTGCAAGAAATCTGAGGTGCGTATGCGTAGGATGATATGTTCTTGCTCGAATAATTCCACAAGCTCCAAAGAGTTTTTCTTAAAGAGAGTTTGAGATAAATCGTCTTACATTAACTGCATTAACTGGGAATGTTTTTGTGTGATTTTTTCCCTCATCTTTGATGGATTAATTCCCTTGTTTGTAAAGAAAACTGGTGAATTACAGCTTTCTATTTTGGGGAGTTTCCTTTCCTGCTGTGGTGTGTTGAAAGTGTGAGGAGTGTATATGATAAGCCCTGTACCCTGCAGTCACCCCAATAACCAGGATGGTGGAGACTTGAAGGATTTTACTGACACTCTCCTCACCTGAATACTCAACATTTAAGAATGAATTGTTTGACTTCTTCATGCCTCCAGAGGGCAGCATAAGCTTGCCTCTAGATCAATGTGAGCAGTTTGTCAGTGTCATGCGTTTTTCCCCCAGTCCCACTATTCTCCCATATACAGACAAAGTGTGTGTATGTGCATGCGTGTGTGTTATATGCGCCATTTATTTAACTCTCTCATATCAAAATGTCAATGTATCCTCAGGTAATGCTCACATGCAGTGATCATTTATGCTGCTGCTCATGAGTTACATGCTTTATTATCTACACATTATTCTTCCTTTAAAGTCCATCCACCTATGGCTTCCTGTAATATGGTGTTTGAAAATACAAATCATCAATCCAGTATCCAGGGTCTCACCTGAAAAAAATGTAAATCGATATACACGCTGGCCTTTCAGAGTAATCTCTCCCGTCTCTGATCAATGATGCTTTTGTTTTGCATCCCACTCTCTCTTAAACCCACTCTCCTCTAAGCTCCTAGGCCATCCCATCAGCCCCCAATTGCCACCTCCCCGCCCTTTCCCCCCACCTCCCTGCAGAAATATAGCATCTTTGCTGCGGAGTCCATCAAATTAGTTTCCTGTGGCGACAGGTATGACCTTTTGCCCTGCATGTGTCCAATCCAAATGCCAGTTCACCGGACCGAAAAAAGCAGGATGCTCAAATGGTCCTGGCATTTGCAGAATTGCCTCTCTTGCTCTCTATCTCACTCTCTTTCTGGTTCCTTTCATACACCGCACACTGTTTTTGAGTTTGTCTGAAAGGATAACACTTTGCTTAAACTGCAGGGTATAAACCCAACTACTGGAAGAGAGCCAGATGTTACAATCCAGATCTCAGCGGTATCACACTGACTGTGAGTCACATGTGTTACTCTGTCCCCAGCTCCAGCTGGCACTTTGGCAGCGATCTCTGGGCTCCCATGACTGGAAGACACTGAGTCAGAGCTCTCGTTGACCAGTAGAAAACTGGATGGCTAGAGGAATGACCAAAACCAGTTGAACCATAACACACCAGAGAGGTGAAAAAATGTGAGATGAAATGAAAAGAATACAGTTGGGGAGGGAAGGATTGATCCATATATCAGGATATGTGGTGTCTCCTAGGCAACATAAGTTGTGTCGAAGACAGAATGGGTTGAAAGGAATGAGGATGGCAACAATTCAAGGGAGTTGGGTAAAAATGGACCCTATGACATGTCAGGGCTCTTTTTTTCTCCTCCTGCTCGACCATAATGAGTGACCATATGTGCTGAGAGTCAGTGCAGACACACACACAAACCTTGAGGTACACCAGACCTCCCGCTGAGCTTTTGTGTAGCTCTTGTTCAGTCCGGCGGCCTCGTTTCTGCGTACCAGCCCAAACTGTATCGACTCCTCCAGCTTCTTTTTTTCCACATACAATTGCCTCTGTCACAGCCGACATGTAGTTACATCTGTCTGTCTGCAGACAGAAAAAGCAGGCACAGCCTCACTGAAACAGATCTGTGTTATCCAGTGAGAAAGTGCTCTTACTGTTGCATAGGCTACTTGTACTTTTCGGGAAGTGAGACAGACTACTTGTTATTTTGTTTTGGTTTGGGGTTATTTTTTTATTTTTTATTTTTTACATTTTCGGACAGACAGAGATTTAGAGTCCAGCCCCTTAATGAGAGCAGAACAGACACATTAACCTTTTCTCAGGTTGTAGCCTCGTCCTCATCTTCTCAGATTCTCAGACACTTTGTGTATCGATCTCATTATTTTGTAAAGGAAGCTGTTAACAGAGTGTGGAGTTTAACCATTCAGATAGTCCAGACAGTTTCCATTTTGATACATTTTTCAGTATAACATTTTTCCATTTATGTTATACTGATGATATTCTTTTAATTTGTCTTACAATAATTTATATTATACTAATTTATCTTGTATTGAAGCCTAAGGCTCTGTGGTTAACTGCAGTTATGAAGCAAATATGATTAAATCTTCTTTGATTTTTCCATGTAGTTTGGTGGAGACATAAATGACATTTTAATGCTCTGATGCAGAGAATGTGAACTCAGTATGCGTACATATATTCTCATCACTAACTAGGTAAACATCAATAACCACTCTTGCTTTTCTCTGTTTATATAAATCTATATAATATATGCATATATATTAAATGTTCACATATTTGTTATATCCCTATGTTCATATATTTGTTATTGCCCTGGGCTCTGGAAAATTGTGATGCACATTTTCCATTATTTTCTGACAATTTATAGACTAAAAGATGAATCAATAATGGAAATAAGCATCAGTTAAACCACTAGTAAACTGAGAATCCTGGGGCAGCATTGCATAATTGTCACAGGTTTACTTTTTTTCAGTTCTGAAACCTATTTCAAAAATGTTGTATTTGACTGGTATAACAGGTCTTGTGTGTATAGGGTGCTGCTCAGTGAGGAAGATTGACTCTCTGCTGGCTTTCAGGCCTCATTGATGACAGATAGCAGGGTTCAAATGTGCTTCTGCAATCTATATGTTAAGTAACTTTTTTCACTGACTGTTGACTGAATCAGACAATGACCTCGGAAGAGAAGATGTGTAATTATCTCCACTCAGATCTTGAATAGCCATTGTTTACATGCTGTGCTCGGGCTGCCCTGATGTCTATCCTTGCAACTACATGTTGAACCATAACATCCGGGTTCTCTTTCATCACCTGGTGAGAAATGTCATGTGGCAAGTTTATCCTCCTCTATTGACCTGGATTTTTGTGCTTGTATATTTGCAGGTACACATGTGTAAACATACATGGTTATGTTTGCATGTGGGTCAATATATGTTATATGTCTCTGAATGTCAAAATCAAAGTTATAAAAATAGAATTTATCACTGTTAAATGTTTTATGCGTGCCTGATAGCTTGTATCCATACTGTACATTTTGGTGTAGACATAACATACCATCCTGACATAAAGGGACTGTAATTGATATTTTTTTATAATAACAATTTATCAAATGACTAGTGATGAACCTATTGAGACTGACTCTGCAGCTCCACACGGCTTTAAAGCAAGTTTCAGCTCATCGTTTAGCTATTGAGTTGCAACTTTACTGTTGGTTCACTTGCTATATAGTGTTTTTTTTGGCCGACTCCACAACTCCAAATGATCTTGTGTACACTGTTTGCAGCTAAGAGGGTGTGATTCTCAAAGTAGGGCCCGCATTGGCAGGCACTCGCATCCAAAGGCAGGGAACCAGACCACTCTGTGTTTTTAACACAGTTGTGACTGCAATTAATTTTGTCAAGTCAACAGAACTGCAGTCACATTTGCTTTGGCAAATTTGTGGAGAGTGGATGCTGGGAATGATGTACTACTACATCACTCTGAAGTGTGATGGCTGTCTTGTGGTGAAGTTTTGCAGCAGGTGTTTGAGCTACGCAGTGAAATGTCAAAGTTTATGAAAGAAGACAGAAAGTGAAACTGGCCTATCTTACTGAAGCATTCAACTTGCACAACAGCTTCATCTTCTCTATCGAAGGAGGCTTCATTCCCTCCATGAAGAAAACAGAGTTATGGAGAAGAAGGATACAAGACGGAGTGACAGACATGTTGCCCGAACTGACAGAGTTTCTCCACACACCCAGCCTGTCTGTGGCTATAGTAAGTGAGATAGCCACCTCTCCCCTTACTGCACTGAGAGAGCACTTCAGTTCCTACTTCTCCAATGTGAATACTGTTGCCTTTGACTGGGTGTAGGACCCCTTTGCCCCAGCAGTAAAGTGGCCTTACTGGTAAGGCAGAAGAGGAGCTGTTGGATTTATCCTATGATAGGATACTGAAGGCCTGATTCCAGCAGATACCTTATGCAGCCTTTTGGACCTCCCTTAAGTCGCTGCTGAGGCTATGCTCCCCTTTCCTAACCCTTACCTCTGTGTGTCATCATTCTTCACTATGACTGCTATCAAGACTAAGTACATGGCTGGTTTGCATGCAGAGAACGATCTTAGAGTCTGCCTGTCATCCATCACTTCAAGGATGGAGAAACTGTGTGGTGACTGACAGACTCACCCATCTCATCCATTTAGGTGAGAGTTATTGTTAAATTGTGTGAGGTAAGAATAAGATGTAGACTATAATGCAAATATGTCATTCAAAGCATCTGAAGTAATAGGCCTAATTACTATAATGAGTTCTGTAACACTGTTATGATAACTTCTTTTGATTTGTTCAGAGCTTTGAATAAAGAGCAATAAGTACATTATTTTTAAGTTGAAGCACTTCCTGAAAGTCACTTTAGACTAGCTATTTTAAATGTCTGGGTTTATTAGCACTAGGCTAGGTTGTTCATTTTCTCAATTACTAAACGTATAAATGCTATTAAGTTGAGTCCAAATTCAATTTGAGCAAAATGACTCTCTGTTTAAAGGTATTTAAGTGGTATTAACATGATTTAAACTTTAAACTTTAAAAGTGTCTTTCTGTTTTCACTTTGAAACAGGTTTGAACTACTTAGGTTAAAACGTTTTAGAATACAAATAGTACCAATGGCATCTAAGAGTACAAATAAGCACATCTTATTAACTGTTGAAATGTTCTCCCCTGTAAGGAGTCCCTGACTCCAAAAAAGTTTGAGGACCCCTGATGTACATGACTTCCTTCTGGACTCTCTCCCTAATTTGTCCACCACCCGACCGCGTACAGACAGTCACTAACAGGGTTGTCCAGATATCTCCTCACAATGTTATATAATAAACAAATGATTGTAAAGATAAGTTGTAAGCTATTATTGATCCTATCCACAATATATATGTTACTTTGAATAAAAGAATTAGCCTGGCTTATCCTATGAGTTCCTTTTGAAGGCAGAAAATTATATGAATGTTGTTTTCACAATTGCCCCACAGTGGCCAAAGAAAATCCATTAATGCAGGTTCAAAGTCCCTGAAAACGCATGTCTTCTGACTATAAAGGATGGCTCCTACATGAACACACAACACAATATTTGTTTATTTCACAGGACATCATTTCACAGACTGATTTTAAATTTCTAGGGACTAGGGAAAATTCAAATGCAAGTTAAATCTAATTGCTCATCCATTGTAAAGCACTGCTTGTTTTTCTCTGCAAGCTCCCAATTAGCTTTGATAAGAAGGCCAAGTCCATCCACAACAATCAAGCTCCTTTCATTATCCATCTGAGTGAGGCAGAGACAGGCAGAGCAGACACCTATTCAAGGGCTATTCACAGTAAATGTTTGTCAGTCATCAGTTTGTAAAGGTGATGTGTGAGTGTTGTTGGCACTGTCCTCACTGTCGCCATACAGTATTGACTTACAGCTACTGAAACCTACATTTCTAAAATCCTATCCAGACTGGCTGCAGCAGTTGTTGACAAGTCAATGCAGTGCTATTATTGTCTCTGTGCAACTGATGTCTGATAAAGCAGTGGCTGTATCAGGCTGCATGACACTTGACTGAAAACCAAGCAATAAAGTGCTTTTTGTCCTGCAGATTAATGAAGTCAGTGTGGCCCTTCCTATTTTAGACAGACAAATGTATTTGTTGCTATAGTAAAGTTTCCAGGGAAACCGATCAGTCGGTTTAAACTCGAAGACAGACAGACAAAAAAGAGGAGTGGGAAAAAAGCTGCTGTAAATTGAATCAGACCACACAGCACACAGGTGCATGCATTGTCTGCTCAGCTGCATGTTCTTTTCCTGTTCAAACAGGCACAGTCTTGTTATATATAATGATTTGCTAACACAAAAGCTCTGTGCTGTTTGTGGAAGCGAAAAAACAAACAAACAAAAACAAATTGGATGAGGCCGGAGTTTATGAATAAAGTGTCTGATAGATTAAGAGTTTGATTTGAGTTCAGAGAATGAGAGAGTCAGGCTGCAGGGTTGAGAAACAAACAAGTGTAAGAACAATCCAAAACTGAACATAAATGGAGAAAATGTGACAGTAATGTCTGATACTCAGATTATATGTAAAATATACTGACAGTTGTTTTATAGTAACACAAATATTATCATAAAACATCAGACTTGTTAGTTTGGAGCTGCACTGACTGTGGAAATTTGGCTGTGACTGAGCTGGTTATAATATGTCAACCTGTAAGGTTCCTCTGCCCTTGATAATATGACAAATGTGTCTCTAGCTGGTTCTACTGGGAAACACGAAAAACGCACTGTTTGATCTTATTGGTCAGCTGAAGCTCTGTGCCGTCTATAAAACGCACAACAGGCGCTCCGGAGCAGAGACAGTCAGAGGATCAGAGCAGCGCCGCGGAGCGCACAGAGGAGGACCCGAAGAGAAAACACTTGTTACCAAAGGAGCAAGAGGAAAGAAAAGAGTGTGTTCCCTTTTTAACGCGATGTGAGTATAATTTACAGACAAAAAGCAGTGTGTGTGTTTGTGTGTGTTTTCATGGCGACATTTCATTTCATGCGTTTTGGAGAGCGGACTGGTGCGCAACGGGAGGAAGCTTTCTCGCACCTGTTGAACTGACATTTAATTTGTAACCTTAATGCAATATTTTCCCTCAACTTTTTGGACCAAAATATTTAGGTTGTTATTGGATCATTAATATTACCAAAATTGACTGTGAATTATTATTTTTATGAATTTTATTTTTTTTAGAACAAAATGCACATAAACAACCTTACCGAGTGAGGACAGAGCACAACTATTTTATACATAATTAATACGCATGAGGATTAATAGAAGGAGTGACTTTCGACTGTGTCCTTTATTCATATTAGGAATCATATGGAAAAAGTAAAGTTAATCTATTCCAATAAATTAAGCCACTCTAATGTCTAAAATAGGTTGACTCTTTCTTTTCTTTTCTTTTCTTTTTTTATATAGGCTATCATAGTATAATTGAATTTTGGTTGATCTTGTATAATTTATTAAGATTTCACATTACTCTTTATTAAAAGCATACTATGCAGGATTTGTGGATTGGCGTTTGTAAACATGCAACATTCAAAGTTGGCCCCTCCTCCACTGCTCAACAAGCCAGAGAGAGAGAGAGAGAGCAGCAATGGTTGAGTGAGGTAGAGAGTGAATGATGAGAGCAAGCAGCACTGACAAAGACAAAGCTGAAAATTAGATAAATATGTAAATATAAATGTAAATTTCTTATTATTTTACATTGGTTATGTTCTAATGTACAGATAAACACATCCAGACTTCCCCACAACCCTGCAGGAAGATGCCGCATTGCAGAATTGTGTGTGTGTGTGTGTGTGTGTGTGTGTGTGTGTGTGTGTGTGTGTGTGTGTGTGTGTGTGTGTGTATGTGTGTGTGTGTAGCTCAGGCCCACCTTTGGTCAAACTGACACACATACCTGCAGCTCCTTATACATCCATGACACAGAGAGCATAGTGAAGGAGAGGAGAGAGACGGAGACGGAGTCATGTAACCTAGGTGCTACATTACAGTCCTGACCTCACACCCTGCATGCTGTTATTGCCCCAAAGATTGAGGTCTAGAAATTTCCCGAATTCAGCAAAATACAGCAAAGAAAATACAGGCAGAGGGTCTGTAAAGTCTCTGTAGATACATACAACCTACAAAATTCTAGTGGGTTGCTTTTTAGAAAAATCCTACATAATATGCCTTTAAGATCTGTTGGCTATTAGTCCCTGTCCTAAAATTTAAGCAGCAGACTTCAATAATGCTCTTTTAAAGCTGCAGTATATATCTTTGTGTGAGTCAGAAGCTCTTGACAGGAGCCAGTCAAGAGCTTCAAAAGTGAAGCTCAAATTCAGTGGTGTAATTTTACTTTTAAATTTTCTGCTTTATTCACTCTTAATCCTCTTAAATTCTTGAGGTTTCTTAGATTTAGCATTTGTATCTCAGAGCTACAACACCAGGTGTTCTTTTTTTCTTTCTTCTCTTTCATTTACATCTCCCCCCTGTGTGTTATTAATTGCAGATACACGTGACTGCACCGACTCCACACGCCCACACATCCCACTGTCTGGTGGGACCATGTGGGTTCTGGATAAGATCCGAGGGTCGGTGGAGACTGGTGTGCTGCGACAGGGTGAAAATGGGGATAAGAAAGGCGTTGCACCAGCCTACAGCAACGTCCTCACCCCTGACAAGATCCCTGACTTTTTCATCCCACCGAAGCTGGTCAGCTGCCCTCCAGAGCCCGAGATTCCAAGCTTGAAGCCCAATGAGGGACTGCAGCCTTCCACTTCAGAGCAAACCATTGGCAGTGGGAAGAAGATCAGCAGCCCAAGAAGCCCACGTTTGGTAGCCAAGATCGCTGGGGACACAAAGAACTTGTTGAGAGCAGCAAACCGCCACATCATACAGATAGAGAGTGCTGATGATGTTGTGGCTGGAGACACCAATGCAGATCCCCAGTCACAGACTGCCATGTCCCTACCTTATGTTCCCAAGACCCAAACCTCATATGGCTTTGCGACATTGAAGGAAAGCCCCCATACCCGCCGTAAAGAGTCACTATTCCATAGTGACATTTCCAGCCCCATCACCTCCCCAAACACCCAGAGAAAGACTCAGGGGAAAAGCAGTGAAGGAGGAAATCATCTGAATCCAGCTGACTTCAACACTTCTCACATGAATCCGTATCGATACTTCAGTGGTGGGGAAAGTGACACCTGCTCCTCAGCCGAGTCCTCTCCCTTCAGCTCTCCTCTGCTATCCCGCTCCGCCTCCCTGCTCAAGATCTTTACCCACGAGACACAGGCAAAGGTGGTGAAAGCCAAGCGGACATTCGCTCGCCACAGCTCCCTCTCCACTGATGAGTGCAGCTCAGCTGAGCCCAGCCCTAACATTCAGCGACGTCTCCATGTACCCTCCTTCCACGGCGGTGCAGGAGGGTCAGACCATGGGCTGCAAAGAGAGCACACCATCAACCTGCACAAAGGTGGAACGGTGAGGATCAGTGCCAACTATGACCCCAGCACCTCCCGCCTGCTCATCCGAGTCCTGGTAGCAGAGAGTCTTTATGACAAGCACTTTGACATCAAGAGTATCAACTGCTGCGTGTCCGTCTACCTGAACCCGGGCAAGCTGCAGAAGCAAAGGAGCAACATCATCAAGAACAGCCGCAACCCTGTCTTCAACGAGGACTTCTTCTTTGACTCGATAAGCTCAGTGCAGGTGAAGAGCCTGTCAGTGAAGTTCAAGGTGGTAAACAAAGGCACCAGCCTCAAGAGGGACACACTGCTGGGAGAGCGAGAAGTGCCGCTAACAAAGCTGCTTGCAGGGCTCTAAAGCCACAGGACCTGGAGGTCAAAGGAGGAAAAAAGAAAGGACACTGTTTAAAAGTTATATTAGATGCACAGGTTTCTATACAATCTGCTGTTTTTATAAATGAAACATAAAGATGAAAGGAGACAAACAGTTTCCAAGAAGTGAGACAGATTCCTAAGAGATACTTTATTCTGAGATCTAAAAAAAGAGGCAAAGCTCAGAAAATACATTTTTTGAAGTTCATGGACAGATGCGGGATGTATGGTGGTCAAGATTTGCCTGGCTCCTTCTCCCAATAATGAATGCTCATTAAACCAAGCTGGGCTCCACAGCAGAAGATGAATCTGACAGATAAAAGGGTTGTTTTTATTTCTGGACTTGTCTCCCAGCCAACTGTCTCAGCCAGGTCTGTTTCAAAGGTTGGACGACACCTGTGCATCAGCCTGTCTGTGTCCCTGCCTGCACTGTGTACATTTCATGTGGCATGGTTTTATTATTGTAATGTGACATAAATCCACAGCAGCACAGAAGGCAATTCGATGCTACGCCGCATGTTCAGCACAAAGATGCTTTTGTGAATCAGCGCATGCTTTGAAGTGGCACTACATCCTGATGTGCAAATGACCCTTTGATCCCAGTTGCCATGGCCCGCCCACCAGGAGAGGGCGAGGGACAAACACAGCAGGCACAATAGCCAAATTTACATGCACATCACAAATTGAATTATAATGTGATTGATAATGCAAGTAAATCTAAGTCCTGTGAATGCCATAATTTGATTCTACTCGGATAATCATGTTCTTATTTATTAGAAAGTAGACAGTAAAACTATTAGAAAGTAAATTTGATTAAAAAAAATCTCTACGCTTTGTAATTTGTAATTTAGTACTTAAAGATGCCCTGTGGAGTTTTCTTGTAAACTAGCTAAAGTTATGTTTACATTCAGGTCTAACAAACATGTTAAATTAATTTCCTTCCTCTTAAAACCATTTTTTTTTAAATATTTTAAATCATGCATTGTAAAGCATTAAAAGCAAAGTCAAATTTAGTTTTACTTGATTCTTCTGCAACATTCAGTCTTTCAAATCTTGAAAGACGATTGATTTTCAAAATTGTATAGAAGCAGGTTTCTTTACTTGTTTGATAAAAAATGTTTTTAGTGCTCAGAAATGTAGGCAGTGCTCTTTAACAGCCACCAGTTACACCAGTGAGTTGATGTAAGTGGACTAAATGGACCAGGATGTGAGATTGAGTAAAATATTTGGATGAACTTTTTGACTGGTGCTGTATTTATATGCATGGATGTTCCACCTGCAGGCTGTCTGTCACGTATGCCTCATTCAGTGTGGGCACCTTGATTCAATCTTGTGCAGCTAGGCAACGGGCTCTCGCCAAATTGATACACAGCATCTCCACTCTACATTCAGGCCGGTTGGCAAGTATTAGATTCTCAACACCATGAATACAGTTATAACTTTGCAGTAAGCTGAAAGATCTTAACATTTCTTTCCACTCTGCTTCACTCAAGTCCCTCAGGATCACTTGTACCTCCCAATTCTCAATTTCTGCCCTGAAAAATCGAAAGTGTAGTGTCACTGACATCCTTCAGTTAAACATGTCAAATTCTAGTCATCTTTTTTTTCTAAAGTGAAGGATGGCATTTTAATATTAACAGAAGTATCACTGATAGACGAATTCTGGATATTCAGTGTTATCAAAAGTTTCATCCTAATTACTGTGTAAACAAAATAAAAACGTCAGCCATGTAAACAGTCAATTTATGCAAGCAGGCTGTTGCCTTAGTCACAGTATTGGCAGTGGACAAATACTTGTGTGCATGTACATGTATTAAATGTCTCATGAGAGAAGAAGAGAGCACTGACGTCACAGTGCCGAGTACCAGTTGCATGGCGTGAATACGTCACGGTCACACTGGCGTTTGCATGACATGCTTAAAGTTTTATGAAACCCTAAAGCCTTACTATGTATGAGAGAGAAAGAGTGTGTGTGTGTGTCTGTTTTGATTATTAGCATGACTTTTTGTCCAAAGCTGTTAATTTTCTATGTATGACATGTAGTATTTTGTAAAATGGCTATGGATTGTTTAAAAATAATTAATACATGTGTTGAATTTGTACTGTATACAACTATGTACTAGTTTCTACAATTGTCAGTGAAATGCCAATTATGCACCAGCATGTGAGTGCTGATGAGAGGCATTTTAATCACCATGGGGAGGAGGGAGAAATGCCAAGAAAGAAATACGTGAAACGGGGCAACAAGGAAAACAATATTACAGCAGCCCTATTTTCTCTCAGTGTACTCTGCTGTCCTTCTGAGGAATTAGAAGAAATTGCATGTGATTGCAGTGCTCAGTGGAGGAGACAGACTGCGGAGAAAAAAGAAGTCAGAGACATCAGAGTGATGCAAATTAGTGAAGTCTCCTACATATTGCCCCAAAGCTTCAATTTCATTCTGTGAGGATTAGTCTCACCTGGTGTTTGTAGCTCACTTGTAGCACTGCTATTGATATGGTCTGTATACTTTCTATACAGTGACACTGCTGGTTGACTTTGTTATAGTGTGACAGTCAGTGATCTGTTGTAATCCTTGTTGCATACTCGGCTTTGTGTGCAAACATACAGTGCCTGCTCGTACAGTTATTGTATTTTCTACTCAAAACTTCCTAAATTGTACTCAGCCCTGTTGTTACCAAACCCTCTCTGAGGTTTCTTCTAGCATGACTTCAGTACGTGTCAGTACTAAACTTCAGTAGATTCTTATTGTACAACTAGTGGGTCACCTTGTGCTCTGATTCTAGATGAGGATTTGCTGCCAACAGTAATATTTGTAATAATACACCTGAGATATGGGTGATGTGTTTTGCAGATTTTGTCCAACTGAGTCATATTTTTATAAGTGATCGCTTTGACTGTTTTCATGTGGCTTATCATTTAACAGAACTGTAAAGAGTAGCGAAAACCAATAAACAGTTATCTGACCACTTATGGCTGGGCTGACTTCAGTCAAAATGTGGCCTTGTCACAGGTTCATATTCTACATGTGTTGAACATTTTGGTCATGTGTGAACAGAACAACGTTATCCATAACCTCTCTGAAGAAATGAATAAAGAAAAAAATAGTTCTCTGTTAAGGAAATGGTTCAAGGAAAATTAAGTTTACTATGTCTCTATTACTCTTGACTTGACAGAAGTAATTAGAATTTTTTTTTCTTTGACTCCTTTGCAGTGGCTAAGTAGAACTACAAGCCACCTGTGTTTTGGAAAATCCTCAAGACAATATTTGATAAGAAACCCATTTTAGACTCAGAGTTTCACTTTCCCTATTTTTCAGAATGGTTTCAGAAAAGACATAAGAAGAAAACATACACTTTATATTTCACATTTGCGAATGTTGCTGCATAAAGTATCTCTTTATGAAGCAAATAAACAACAAGTTTCTGGGTGTTGATTGGCTGGGCACAGTTACTTGTCAAAGTCTGGTCGTCTCCAGGATGTCAGTGTGCTGGGACGTTGATCACCAAGCAATAGTTTTAAAAAGTCTTTAAAAGCTGTTCTGACATTGTAAGTGACATGAGGGTCAAGTGGGATTTTTTACCAGTTCAGTTGACCACCTAAGTCAGGATTTATTCTCTGTGGACCACAAATTTTATAGCAGTCCATCCAAAAGTCATCAGGACATTTCACTCTGGTTCAGTGTTGCACTGCCACCCACAGATTCAAATGGCACGTGTGACTAAAATTGACAAGTTTGATCATTTTAAAAGCTAGCCTTAATTTGACCCACAGAGGGATTATCTGTGGTGAAAATCAGTCCCTCAACTCATGCACTCAGCAGCTGTTTAAATAGAGGCTGATCATATTTAAAATCAGAGTTGAGGAAAATGTTCATTCCTGTGTGCGCATGTGAGAGAGGCTGAGAGTGATGTTGAGTATTTGTTGCGTTTTGTTGACAGTCACATTTAATATACTGTATATAGTGTATACTGAAGTGTCTCTCAAGTCTTCCTGTCTTGACAGGTTCTCTCTGAAAAATGAAACTGAAAAGTGCCAGTCCGATACTTGACACTAAAATCTTTCTCTCTCTCTCTCTTTCTCATTTCTCTCCAGACTTAGATATTAGGCAATAGGAGCTGGTTTCCATGTGCTGTTACTGTTGTGTGAAATACTTTAATTAAAGGACACGTTCCACAATATTACTGCTTATGTTGTTATTATGAAGTCATTATTGATATTTAAGAATAATAGACATCTGAAAGTGATACATTGGTAAATATTGCTTTGCTTTACATGAGTACATCAAGTATCTCCTAAATTAGATAAAAATGTATTAGATCAGAATATTTTACAGTTGAAAATTTAAGTTTATAATCAAACATGTTTGATACAGTAAATATAACATTACATACTGAACAGTAGACTTTAGAAAGTACTTAAAATAACCTATAACAATATATAATACTCTAATTATTAAAACTGTAGGACAATAGTGCATGAAGATATAACATATCAAACATTTATTGTTGCTGTTTATTTACAACATATAAACAGTGACAATATATCTGTAGTAAGCCATTAACAGTCAAGAATATCATCTCTATTAGTCGATCATTTCAGATCCAGTTTGTGCATTACTGTTGCTGCAACACAAAATCCAACCTGTTAACTCAATTACTGACACAACTGCTTTCTTAATACAGTTTCTTTCTTTCTTTCTTTATGATGTATAAATGCCACAAAAATGTTATTTTAAAGGGCACTTCCATAGAATTACTAAGATGGTTTGAGGATAGGAAGATACTTTTACGTTTTTAAAACTTTTATATTGAGCTTTGTATGGTGACATGCACAGATATATTATTTTCTATTTGTAATGTGTTTTTTTATTAAACATGACAGGTTTCCTTTTTATTATGCAGGAACTCAAATTGAAATATACATGTATGTTATACTGGTTTTTGCATATGCGGGTAACTACCAGTACTATGTCTGTGTTATGATACTTCCACTCCACTACATTTCAGAGGGAAATGTTGTACTTTCCACTCAACTACATTTATTACTTTTCAGAGAAAATAAGAACCCAGTGGTTTCAGTGTGTAGTCAGGGTCACATTGTCTATTAGTTGTTAACAAATGTCCAAGTGATCCAAGTATCAGTATAAAATCACATTTTAGAGGAAAAGTCTAAAAACTGAAGATAGATTTGATCAGAGCTTGCTATGACACTTTTTGTTCTCTAATCACAGTGACTGTGAAGGATGTGTTGCTGTTTGGAATCATACAGTTAGAGGTAACTTTGAATGTAGGACAACCCTGTAGTTTATTGTCATTTAGAATGGAGTTACATATACTTGTGACTGAGAGGATGTGGCCCTTACGGCTTGCCTCTAACTCTGAATAAACTCTCAACATTTCCAGTCGGCACAGTATTATCACCACGTTCCCCCATCTCGAGCTGCTTTGCTACTGTTCTTTCTGTCTTTGTAATTACTTGATTCACCACAGTAATGTGACACTCATGCTCCCTCAGACTAGCCCAAAGTCTTTTTAATAACGTCCTCCCACCTAAAATCCCATTATCCAGCAGAGTTTTCAGGCCTCTTTTCAGGCCTCTCAACCCTTGTCCCTCTTCTGCCCTAAATTAGCATTAACAGGACACACAAGCAGCAACGGTAAGCATCTCATCACTGCCTGCGATCATTAATTGGCAGGTTAAAAATACTGCACAATCACCATTAGTCTCAGGGAGGAGTCAGACCTGGTGCTGCCTGTTTAGAGAGGAAATGCGTGGGAGGCAGGAGGAGATAGGAGCTGTTACCCATCAGGGAAAAACCAGCAATAACTACTGCCAGTGTCACATTATTAAAACATCTTTGAAGTTGCACTAATTTATGTTTTATATGGCTCAACAGAGTATTTGTATCTTTCAGCTCATTGTTTTGGTTTTACAGCCCACACTGTTACTGTTTAGGTGCAGTGTCACCACTGTGAAGAACTCTGTCGCTGCAAAACAGATTCATCTGTCAGTTATTTTCTTGATTAATCAATCATTTGTTTGCTTTATAAAATATCAGAAAACAGTGAAAAATGTTTCCCAAAGCCCGAAGTGATGTTCTCAGATGTTCTGAAAAAAATGTTTGCTGCCTGTCCTGCACTAAACATCAGACAGATAAAATTAGCAACTACATTAGTAAAATTAGTTTAAACACAACATTCACATTGTGATATGTTTACATGTGCTGCCCCCATCTGATATTAATACTGCTTTAGAGTATGGTAGCAACTAGCAATAATAATAGCTAAATGGTTATGTTGGCATGCTAACACAGTGATGTTTAGGTATAATTTAAGGTTTAATTATTTGTGTAGGCTATAATGTTATTCAACAAATGCTAAAATTTGTTGATTAGCATTAAACACAAAGTAGTTAATGCTGCAAATATTTGGTCATATAACCAAAAGACATGCTGATGATGTCGTTGAAGGAAAAGTCAGAGGATCACCAGTTATTATAATTTAACCTGAGGGGAGAGTGAATGCCTGATTTTGGTCCCTAGAGAGCTATTTTCACGACTTTCAGTGTTTTTCATGTCAAAATGAATCCAGCTCATCAGTATTTATCTTTTAAGCTTAGACACAATGAGTTTATAATAAAACCATAAAAAATTATGACCATAAAAAATATGATGGCAACTAACCCCTTCGTTGGCATGTACATGCATGGTGTGATATATCTAGTCCTTTCTTTCTTTTTAGATATAAAAATGGGAAGGAATTTGTCAAGACAACAAACTCTACCAGATGTATTGCTCAGAGCCTTCAAAGAGGTGAGGCTGCATAACAAAACAATCAGAAGCACTTCTAGTCTTTCAGGTTAACTATAGAACACTAGCAAGGAATTGCAGTAAAATAAGTCCATCAGAGGTTGCCGGAGATGGAATTGACCCATCCCTGCCATTAGAGTTTCATCAAAAATCGTTTAGTTTTCAGGGAGGAGCAAGGAAGTCAGCTGGCAGAATACATCATCACTTCCTCAGACATTTATTTTGGTCTCTCTCCTGTTGTCTGAAAACTTGCATACACATATGAAATCCACAATATTGTCCCTGTCTGCACAAACTGGGCAGAGAAGGAGACAGCAGGGGCAGACTGGTTCTCTGCACATTCAAAAGAGACACCCATCACTCTCAATCAGGACCCTGGAGGCCACTAGCCTTGCGCCAGTGCCTTTAATAAACACCAATTCTTGAACAACTTGGAGGAGGTGATGGCAAGACACCAGTTGAGCCCCAGTCCATTTGGAATATGGAAGAAACTGGTATTACCACTGTCCACAAAACCCAACAAGTTGGTAGCCAAGAGAGGTTACAAGGAGTTGGGGTCTTTGACATCCACCAAAAGGGGAAACCTGGTCACCCTCTCTTGTGCTGTCTCCGCCACTGGGAACGGTATATTTTTTATTTTCCACTGGGTCAACTTTCATGACCATTTCTAATTTCTGGAAGTGCAGGAGGGGCAAACCCTATTGGGCGGATGAAGGAGGAGCTTTGGATTTTCTAAAACATGCAAAAGGTGCAGCAGAGTAAGACAATGTGTCCTGGTCCTTGACAACCATAACTCTCACCAGTTGGCCGATGGGCTGAACTATGCCAAAGAGAATCGGGTGGTAATGCTATCATCCCCCCTTTTGCAGCCTTTAGATTTGTCTGTCTATGGCCAACTGAAGAGGCATGTCAACTAGAGCTGCAACAAGGAATCAATAAAAATCGATTATTAAAAGTGTTGGCAATGGATTTCATTATCGATTTGTTGTGTCGCGTGATTAATACATCACTCACTTTGTCGCTGAGCAGTTTAATTCTCCTGTGGAGCCAAGCAGATTATTTATAAACTAGTGAAACATGGAAGAGGCGGAGAAAATAGCCCAACCCGAAATCTTCTAAAGTGTAGAAGCACTTCACAATATATAAAAATATAAAGTGTACACACACACACACACACACACACACACACACACACACACACACACACACACACACACACACACACACACAAAACAATTAAAAAAAGCATCAGTTTTCTATCTCTTATTTGCATGTCATGTAAGTGATATAACTGAGGTAGGAGAAGCGATGGGATCTAGCGCACCTAATTTTGTACGGTAGCCTACTGAAAATAAAATTAGTAACACTAAAAATAAATAAACCACAATTCAAACTGTGAATCTGTAGTTTTTGCAGACACATTGTAGCATTTTTCTGAGTTGTGTGTGAAACAGTTAAGAAGAAAAAAATCAGTCTGTACACCACAAAGGTGAACTGGTTTGGTTGACACTGCTGAGGGATTGGTAATATTGATTTATAAGTGTGTTGTTCTATTTGTGTGGTATCAGTTTTTTTTTATTACCAATATGTTATCATTTGTGATAAAATCACTTTATTTTGTTTATATTTATATACTAGAGCCACCACCGAATGTTGAAACAAATCCTTTTAACAGTTTTGTGATTTGCATTTTCCTTAATTATTTCCAATTTATTTATTGTTCTGACAGCTCAGGTCCCTTTAAACAACAGAAAATACCTATTTTTTACAGCATACATGTGTATGTTATTTTGTTAAAACTGTCTGACATCAACATTTAGTTGTCTTTCAAGCAGTAACCTATCGTTTGTGCACTTTTTTGCATTGTCAAGTTGAAATAATGTTCTATTTTTGAATAAAGGGGTGGAAATTCAAGTGTTTTTTTATCTGATTCATTGATCAAAAAAATAATTGACCGATTAATCGATTATTAAAATAAGTTAGTTTCAGCCCTAATGTCAACACTGCCTCATCTGCCTGGATGTTGAATAAATAAAATAAAAACAATGATCATTCACAACATACCAAAAATTGGAGCTACAGCCTTCCCTCTTGCTGTAAATTATTCAACATTCAGTCAGTCCAACCACCAGGTTCAAACCAATCAGTGTTGCAAATTCAGCTGCCTTGCAAGGTAATATGGTGATAGACGTTGACAGTCAATCACCTGCCAAGTATTTTTTGGCCTGCATTTTTCCATGGATGACTTCTCAAATGATTATGTGTAACTTTGATCTTTCAGTCTGGACCAAAGTGGTGGATTGACAAGCAACCAGCTTTTCCATTCACAGAGCTACATTATTAATGTGACAAAAAAATATTATTAGTGCTTTAAACTTGAACTTGAACTCAAATGCACCAATTGAACAGTTTGGCCTGGTGCTCACAGGTCCAATCCTGTAAATGTGGCTGAAACCCTGTCCTCTGACCTGCTCTGACATGTGTTGAATATATTCAGCTTTTGAATTTATGGCTGTCAAATGAGGTGATAATGTCCAAATCATTCAACTCCATAAATTCACACAACCAACAGCACAACACACTTGGATACTGTGCATGTATACACTCATGAACATGGATGATCTGATTGATGGTTTAACAGAAGTGAAAGCACTTTTTTTGTCACAACCTCTTTCAATAATTGAGTTTCCTCAAACAACTTTCCCTTCTATGACTGAACATTTCCACTATTTATTATTCATCACATTTTATCTGTGGAGGATCTCACACGATTACAAATCCCCTCCTCTCTCCTCACCTAATTCATCACATGCACATGCACAGGCGAAAATACTATTAAGTTTCCTGGGCCAGCTGCACATGAGATGCAACCACTGCCTACACCCGCTTGTTGTGGAGGCAAGAAAATGTTTTCCAATATCCTTCATGTGCCATTGTTCATTTCCATCCTCTGCCGGATGTCTCTTACAGCTTGTAAATTGATTTATAATGCTGTCTTCTCCCGAGTAGGGTGGAGGATGGGGGGTCTGGGAATGGGTGCATGTCCTGTGTGTGACGTGACTGCAGCAAAGAAAACCTATACCCTGGAGGGAAAATTTGATTGGGGAAATTTTCAACCCTGGGTTCCTTGACTTCAGGCAGGAAAGGTTTGGAGGTTATTGGCTTCAGGATTACTATGGCAACCACAGAGTGGAGTGCACTCTGAGTGAAGGAATGAGACAAGTGTGTGTGTGTGTGTGTGTGTGTGTCTAGTGGGGGGTTGCATATTGCTGTTTAAATTGCTATCCAGTATAATTGCAGCACATTGCGTTTTTCCTCTCAGAGTTAACACCAAAGAACAAAATTTGCTCAGCTCTTTAATTATTGTTTCCAATGTTTGTGTCCAGCCACAAAAGCTGAGTTTCCTGTCAGAGGTACAGTGTAAGCATACAGATGTTTAGAATAGAAGAACGCTCCTTTGTTATATTAGCACTTCTATAGGTGTAACAAAAAAAGGTCATATTAATAACAAAAAGTGTTAGGTGTTTATTATACGATAACAAGAGTTAAGAAGTTATGTTACCATAAAATATATAATAAAAACATGTTTCCATGGTTCTCATTGTCTTTGAATTAATGTTAATCAGCTAACTAGCTCCAGCTGATACATTTCATTAGCAAGGACTACACCCACAACATGATGCTCTTAAACAATTTATTAAGAAAAACAAGGAGCAAGCAGCAATTAAGACTGAGCGGACCTTAAGAATGGTGTGACAATGATACATGGTGAAAGTGCTGGTATAGCTTCGAATGATTAGGGGCTTAGATGAAGAGAGGCTCTGATGATGATAAAGTTTGGGATTTCCAGAATTGCAAATAGTTTGTAATGGTCTCCAGGGAATTCAGTGGAACTTTATAGTAAATGGGTATGTCTGATCGGATTCATTGGTTATAGTTTCTTTTAAGTAGATGAGTCAGTCAATTTTATCCATATATCCTAGATCGCAACTTAAGTTATCTCGTTAGACTTTCATATGGAGCAGGTCAAGACAATACATTTAATTTGTGGAGACCCAAATTTCCCCCATGAGCAACTGCTTGATGACAACCTTGAGCAGACCCTGGCTCTGGTGGGAGGCCATTTGCTTCTGATCAGTTGGGTTAGGAGAGAGACAGAGTCATCTGAGAATAAGATAAATCTGAAAGCAGGAACGGTTGCGTGGGTCAGATTGGAGGGTTGTGACTGTGAATCAGCAAAATGAGAGCGGTGTGAGGAATGCTATGTCTATAGAGCTGATGGTGTGGATAAGGACTGATGATGTGTCTGCAGTAAGATGAAGCTGGCCTTGGCAGTGAATTAACTATGAGTGGATGGATACCAGGCCCAGCTGTCGGTTAGGAGTTTAGGGAAGAAACAGATAACGCTAGGATAAGTATGTGATATGTTTTGATAGCTGGGAATGGAGCATCGATAATGAAATAGTCGTAATGACAAGATAGCATGACAGGTAGGTTACGTTGAACTTGGTGTGTGAAAGAAATGGCTGGTTGATCTTGTGAAGATGGAGATGTTTCGAGAATGTTGCATGCAAGAACTGCCGGATCTCAGCTGCAAATATGGGTGGCATCTCAGTGAGGAGACAGTGGGGGGGGGGCACTGGTATCCGATTGCCAGATGTCCCAGCCAAAGCAGAGTGCCGACAACCCTCGGTGTCAGAAGACTTGACTAGAGCAGGCTGCTGTGGCGGCTGAAGCTAGATAAAGCTGTCAGAGCTGAGTTTGGATTGAGGAAACGGCAGGGGGTGCTAGCAACCCGATGCCAGATCTCTCAACTAAAGTGGAGTACTGCTGTTTGAGTGCAGGGGGTGCTGGCGTCAGATGTCCTAGTCGAAGCAAAGTGTTTGGAGTGAGGAAATGGCAGGGGCTGCCCGTGGTCGAGTCAAAGCAAAGAGCTGAGATTGGAGAGATTATTAATAGCTTGCAACCCGGTGCTTTTCACGTAGACGATACTGTGGTGATTTTACATGTTTTGTATTTTTATAGGTTAGTTGTGTTAGTAGCTTAATTGTTTAGATTAATTGTGTTTGTAAATTGTGACCCACTGCGTTTAATGGCAGATGATACTGAACTGACGATTGATTAGATTAGCAAAGGGCCAGTACCAGTCAATTGTTAATTCATTTCCTCTTTGCCACATGAGATGTGAAACTGACTCTGGTGTTAAATATAGTCTCTATGGCATAAAACACTGAGAGCACAGCTGTTGCTAACAAAGGCAGGGTATCCATGAGAAGCATTGGTGCCGTATTTATCACCTGGCAGCCAGCTCCATTAATGATCAGCGGCTGCTCCTTTGTTGGCCTGGCCCTCAATGACCCTGTCAGCATCAGCTCTGAGTGGCCCTAACCTAACCAGTAAGACGACCAACTCTCAGCCCCCAGCGCTGCTGCTGCTGCACCGCTGTGATCACAGGAGACTCTTCTACTCTAAAGTCTGTAGAGGCTGGAAACTGGAGCTAACCATGCTGTGAAGCCCACCGTGTCAGTGTTCCCATAGCAACCCAGGCGGACATTTGCCACAGGTGAAGGGGAAGTCAAGGTGTGCAGAAAAGACTATCTTTAAGTATTTGGAGTGAGTTGAAGCATGCAGAGAGAGAGAGAGAGAGAGAGAGAGAGAGAGAGAGAGAGAGAGAGAGAGAGAGAGAGAGAGAGAGAGAGAGAGAGAGAGAAAGAGTATAATTAGCTGCTAGGTTTGTCAACAAATAAGTGAAAGGAGACCCCATCTTATAATATATGGGACGTTTGACCATGATAAATCTGTAAATATACATGTGCTGTAAATCAGTACTCATTGTATAAACAGTTTATTTGAAAATAAGACATTTGCTGTTCAGCTGGCAACTAGCTCTCAAAAAATAACTGATGGAATGAATATAAAGCTCACAAGAGACGATTATTGACATCATTATTCATGGTGACTCATATAACTGCATCATTTCAGAAGATATAACCAATTTAGTAATTGAAATATCGAATATAGAAACAGTAGCATTGTGAAATGGAACAATCAATAATCATTGTTGTTTGCGCCTTTTATTTACCAAAACATGGCTGCAGTGATGAATGCATTTGTCTTTCCTGATCCATCCATTGGGTAATAAAAGGCAGGAAAAGCCCCACCTCTACTACATCATTGATTTTTATTATGAAAATGAAATTGCCACAACTTTCTGTTTCCAATGAAAAAACAATAAAATAGATGAGAGGAAATGAAAGCAGTTTCATTAACTAGTCATCAACACCCCGTTGACAAGGCGAGGGCTATTTTCCTCCCCAATTTCTGGCCATATTAGGATGATATTAAGGGATGAACTGTACTGTTTGTTCCCTCACAAAGCCGCAAATTATCTCTCCCAACAGAACGACAACATCCTGACATGATGTTCTTATCAACAAAAGCACATGACACTGTTTCATCACCGGAACTCTTGTTATCACTCTCACCCTCCTGCTGCTCGCCTTCTTTTAAACATGCTTCTCTTCTCATCACAGGTTAAAAAAAGAAAAAAACATAAAGTAAAGATTTAATGATTGACACATCTCGTCTTGACCACAAGCTGTGCGCATTTCCCCCAAGAACTGAAGATGAAAGAGGTTCTTTGTGTGATTGTGCATTTGGGTTTTAATTGCACACTCTGCAGTCAAAAACAAAAGAGGCTGTACAGACCAAACTGTCTAACTGAGTAAGCCAGGGAAAAGATTGACATCAGCTCTTTGAGAACAAATCTTCAGAGGTTCTCAGAGTCAGAAATATACTCAAGCTTTTATTATTGTGGCATGCTTACAACTACACCCACACACCTCAAAATAATGTCAATCTAAAATATACATTTTCAAATAATACAACAAGAACAAAAATAAAGAAGTTGTATACTT
Source organism: Scomber japonicus (assembly GCF_027409825.1). Taxonomy (NCBI): domain Eukaryota; kingdom Metazoa; phylum Chordata; class Actinopteri; order Scombriformes; family Scombridae; genus Scomber; species Scomber japonicus. Next base: position 15,475,698 of record NC_070584.1, on the reverse strand, counting down.
TAATGTCGGGGATCTTCGTGTGTGTCTTCGTTGTTCATTCGCTTTTTTGGATGAAAAGATCAAAACTGTACGGTAAGTGTAAAACTAGCTCAGCACAAAGGCGGAACTAGCTTGGTTCTTTTTAGAGGTGACAAAATCCATCCAGTCAGAATATGTTACATTTTGTACTTAACAAACGCGCACTACAATAGTTTTCTGATGTAGTTTTATTTTTCCCCCATGGGAGAGGCTGTAGGTGGAAGCCGTGGCCCGCCTTTGTTGGTCATTGTCAGTCACTACTGTCTGTTTACGGCTGTCTCCGTGGATCATGGATGTATTATAATGCTACAACAGATTCTCTTCCGGATAGGGGTGTGCGCGATTACGTAATGCGGAAGAGGAAAACAGGCAGGTCGCTCGGCCAATCATATCATTCAGACCGAATGATATGATTGGTTAGATTTTTCACAGAATATTATGAGAATGGAATAATGATTAGTTTCTGTGCCTGGTGGATCTCTCTAACATTTTAGAGTGCCATTACCTTATTAATAGCATTTTAACCTAAACAAAAAAATGTGTAAAAATGTAACAAAGGTAAGGGTAGCTTTAAGACTTTTGACTACTAGTCAGATGTAACATTTGATTTGGAGTCTTTACTTTTGTGCATTTTAGATTTGTGTGTCACTGGGCCATAATACAGCTGAAAGTAAAAAGATAAATTAAGACTGTGGACTTCTGAGTGATGAAAGGGTGGGATGGTGTGTTGAGATTGACTGTAAATGTGCAATTAAGCAACCTCGAATTCCCATGATAGCTAATCGATCTGCAAAGAACAGCTTTTTAAAGCAACACAGCCGGTCGTCAAAACACTGAGCATTAATGCTCCCATTTATGGTGATCCTCTCTTTGTGGATTAAACATGCAGGGAAGTTAAGAAACTAAGGGGCTTTAGTGCTCTTTCATTAACAAGTCTTTACGGTTTGTTTACTATCTAAAATGCACTTTAAGAACCGACTTTTTGCAGAGAGCCTCAATTTCCTGTTGAGGAGAAATCAGCAGCAGGTTGCCCACGCCACAGCAAGCATTGTTTGCTGTCCAGATTAATCAGTCATGATAAGAAGAGAAAAAAAAATGTGTGTGTGTGTGTTACGGATTAGACAGCATACCTTGAGGTTGCCATGGTGACTGGCAGGCAGCAGACACCTGTGAATTAACATGCTGCAGCGCCAGGATCTTAATTAGAGACGCAGGGAAAGATCAGGACGGCCGTGCAATTCAGTGCGTTATCCCAGCCCTTTATCAACGCGCTGCTTCCATAAAATCAAAGCGAATTAGTTCTCAAATGAGCAGGTGTAAGGCAGAGGCACTGTGAGATTGTTAGGTTAAATGTAACCTGCATAGTCCTCAGGACATGTTATGCAGCGTAGGGGGTGAATAGCCTGCTAAATGGAGGCTTGGCTGCATCCCAAGTAAGACTTTTATCATGTCTGCTCCTTTCAGGCTAAATCACATCTGCATCATTCATGTTTCTGGTGAAAACCGGTGACGCCAACATTAGCATATCTGTGCTCTGGTAGTTCCGTCTGAAACGATTTTTCATTTTCTCGTTGAGTTGTGAGTCTACTGTGACTTCCACAGAAAACAAGGTAGAGGTGTCATCAAAAACCCTAACCCCTAACCCTAACCCCAAAACAGGAACCATTCAAATATTTTGATACTTATTACTTATCATATTTACCAAACTCATGTTCTTGAGCTGACATATCCTGACCTTCACACACTCACAGTTATAGCTTTGTCATTGTTTTATTACTATAATGAAAACAGTTAAACTTCACTACATGATGGTGTACAATCTGTTTGCAAAGCTTTCTTCACTCCACCAGGAATTAAATTCTGGCAAGGAAAATTGTTGAATTGTTTTATATAAAGTATATTTAAATTTCTCTTTTGTAATTTTTCTGTGCTCAAAAGTTGTTAAATTTACTGCACTCCAAGTCCAAATAATACAGAATTTGCCTTAAAAAGTGCAACATGAACTGCTTTTCAAGTACCAAAATTTCCAGAAGACATGACCTGTGTGTCCCCACTGGTTGCCAGACCTGCATCCTCTCTGCTTTACTTTTCAGAAAAAGAAAAAGAAAGTCATATCCTAAGATCATAAAAAGCTACAGAATGCTGTACTGTATGTTATCTTCATGCCAGCATGTTGGTGACTTTTAGACAATTGCCTCAAAGTAAATGTAAATATGCAGTATATACTGTAATCCCTTCTGTAGACTTCATTCATCTGAATCGTTTTGGCCTTTTTTGTACCTATAATATGTCTCTGTCTCTCAACTTTAAATGTTAATTTAAGAAAATAACTTATTGGATAAATGAAAAAATAGTTTTAAAAAAAGTTATCTGTAGTCTGGTTGAGCTACTATACCATTACTATGCTACTGAGCAGCCTGAGCTAAAAGGTGAAAATTGATTGGTCTGGATTTTAAAAAGCTCTTTCTGAAATGTCTCTGTCTTAATCCATTTTAGATTAAGGTGATTTGATTTCAGATAACTTATTTCCTTTACTTAAGTAACTCAGTCTGTTAAAAAGAGGAGGTTGTTAAAATTAAAATTGTGTTATTTATATCCATCTCACTCAGGTGAAATGAAATGTCATCCCTGCTGAAGTGCTATTTTGTGTAATTTCTTTCTTGTAATTTCTTTTCACTTATGAATCATGCCAGGTTTTTTTCTGATTGATTTACCTCACAGTACCTCTGATCCTTTCATCAATCACAGGGCTCCAGCAATTTCTATTTTTCCAAGATACATGAAAGCTCTCAAAGTACATAGAGAACAATCTGTGGATATCACCAGAGGACACAATGTTACTGTGACACAACAGCACACAACACATCTTCATTACTGTAAATAGTTCATGATCTTCATGATCTGTCCCCAGGTAATAATAACTATAATAATAATAAATAACAGCATTCAGATATTCAATGTGCAGGTTTTAGTGACAACAGGTGAGTCAGAGTTTATTACTGCCTGAAACTCCCTAAACTACTGATTTTTACTTTATTAATTTCTCAGACAAACAATCTAAAGTAAAAGCTGTGAGAATGAAGTGAGGTGCTGGATTTATATATGAGCAAATGATTAATTGTCTTACATTTTTCCATTATTGCCTTATTAATTACAAGTGTTGTGTAGCAGGAAATGTCAGATTGGTGCCCCTGATTCTGCCTGTCACCTCTTTTAATGAGCAAGTAAAGGAGGGTTTTTAAATTGACACGAAAGCTCCTGTGGAGAGGGTTTTCATGGAAACTCTGGAGGGTGCTTATTAAGATAGTTTATGTTCTGGGCAAAGTATATAGAGCTTTTATTTGCAAGAAGACAGACAGGTACTTTTTAATCTTTAAAACCCATAAAAGACGGTAGATGTGATGTGTGACCATAATGATTCATCTTTTTATATTGGCTGGTGGAAAATGGAGAGAAAATGGGCTTTTTTAATGTATGTAAATTGTGGAATTTTTAAAAGCTTAAATGCTTTCAAGAAATGCTAGTGGTCTTGAATTTAGCAGTACTTTAAATGAAACTGACGTTTAATAGAATTTAAGGGTTTCTTTGAATGATGACTGGAACATTTGTTTGAAATGTGGGTAGTATAGGAGCCTCATCATAATAAAAATGTATAAAGAAATCAGAAGTACATTCAAGGCACCTTATGATAGATAAGTACAACATGTATAACATATTTAATAAACTATAATCATATCTTACAGTGTCAGAAAGCAAAACAGTTCTTTGATACTCTTTAATTTGATTTTGTACGTCTGTGGGTTTATCTAAATGTTTGGGATCAGATGTACCTGTGAATACAAATTGTTCTCGACTGTGTTTATATAGACCATTGATTTGCCTCACAGATGAATATCTTAGCTTGATGATAGAGATTCAAACAAAGTAGTCTGACCAAGACATCTTTATTTTGATTAAAAGAGACAAACATAATGTGCAGGCCTCCATTATGCTTGAAAGTGTATAATTAAACAACAATACATTTTTATTGCCACTTCTTTCTGCAGGTGCAGGATACAGCGGTTTTCACCAAAGAACAAAAAATCAGCAATCTCCTACTGTCTGCAATGAGCATCTAGTTTGTTATGAGTTGCACAGTGTGAGTGCAGCTTTATGGTTGTTAATTGTACAAAGATGTTCATTGTTAGACTGCAATCACATGAACCCTCACCCATCTTACACTGTGGACATGCATTGGGAATGTGTTATTACTGTTGACTCACTATGTACACTACTCTGTGTGGTCGGGTGTGGCTATGCAGGTGGTGATGTTTGCAGAGTTCACACAGGGATAGGAACAGAGAAAACTAACTTGTGTGAACAAGAGGAACCTGTTGGAAGAGAGGAACGACTGAGACAAGAGAAAGAGACTGACAGACTGATGTTTTATATTGTACTTTAATATCAACTCATTTGATTTGAAACAGTATTATTACAGTTTGCATTTTTAATTGGCCATTCACTTTCCAATCGTAGCTTAGTAACCAGTCTGTCAAGCTTTGATTTTTGGTTTTCAATACCCATTGAGCACAGGGCTCCTCTAAAAGCGATTAGAGTTTGGAGGATGGTTTCTCACAATAACAAAAATAATATTATACTATACAATAAATAATTACTTTGATTTTCTTTCTTTGTTCTTAACTATGGTGGCAGTGGTCTCAGCACTTAGAGCCCAAGACAAATTTCCCTTCGGGGACAATAAAGTATCTATCTATCTATCTATCTATCTATCTATCTAAATGGATCTGATTAAATAGTGAGTTTATCTGCCTTAATGTGAGCTGAAAATGTTAGCATGCCTGGCTAACTACATAACTTTCTTGTTTACTACAATAGTAATGTTGATGTATCTCACAAACTAAGACGATAAATTAGAGTTGAGGGTAACTAGCAGCTCTATCGTGATTGGATCTGGGGAAGTTTTCACTCCAACTGTAGCAATACCTGTTACTGCAGGTAGCATTATACATCTGCCACACCCATCAGTTAGTATTCATCCTTTAAGCCCCTTCTCTTGTAGGCTATATGTGAAATATATTGCCTGTAACAAAAACAACAAAAAAATCTAATCTATGTGTTGCTCTTTCTATAGTTAGTATCCAGGCAGAGGGAAATATATTTTTATTTATAATATGTTACTATAATACCAAGACTGACTTGTTCTACCCTGCAATACAGAAACAGTGCTACCTGTCCTGTATAGCAAACTCAATCAATTTCAGTCTAAACATGTGTTTATGTCTGTTACACATTTGGTGTGGCCAAATCTGCTCTAAAAGGGTTTGGCTTCTTTCGTTAAGTAAACACAAGTGTAGTCTTCATTTTGAGTAACATTGCTATGATTGACAGAAAGAAAGATATAGTATTTGATATATGTTTAAAAAGCCAGTGCCTTCCACCTCAGTGTTGATGTGTGCTTGTACTATCAGGGGCAGGCTGAAGAGATCCAAGAAAAGATGATGAGGTGTTGTCACAAAATGAGGGCCAGTGATGATAATACGAGGCCCAGACGCAGGGAGTGTGATTACCACAACAAAGCCTCTAATGGAGGGAGTAATAGTGAATAAACCCTTCAGAAAATCTGCTGCCATCATGTCTAAATAACACACATGACGTACTGTATGACATATTAATGCACACTGACTCACATAAACAGACATCAAGTCCTAGAAATCATTGTTTCTGCTTCTAAATAAAGAGAAAGCGTGATAAACAATCACGGGGGACAGAAATAGTGTTCGGTGGTGATGATTGTTAGCATTTATTTGTCTGGCCCAGTGTGACGTGGAGAAGAAGAGGAAAGACTGAACAAAACAAACCAGTTGATGCAGTTGCCAACCATTTACTGGTTGCTATACATCGCCAGTCTCCTCCCTGTTTGTGTCATCCTCTGACTTGTTGTAAGATCATTATCAAAGTAACCAAACACTCACAAGTCTGTTGACAGATGACAGATTCATTTCCCATGAAATGACATCCTTGATTTTATGTACTTCGCGTTGAAACAGGATGTTGGGGTGTGACATAATGCAGCAAGGGATCATTTGCAAGTATAAACCAATAAGATATTAGTTTTTTGAGCAACAGTTTTATTTTCATGCTCAAGTTTATGGTGGTTTCATTGGTTGAAATTATAATGTACGCCTACTAGTGCAGGATGATGTCACCATTTAAGATATTCTGTTTCACAGGAAGTAGAAGTCGTGAGGATTTTAAATTATCTGTAACAGGAGTGTGCAGGAAATTATAAACAGGGAGCGGTTCTATATAACATTGATGTATTTTAATGTTTTTCCCCACACCAGTTTTAAATATACCTTTGTAAACTATGCAAAATCTTGTAACATTATCAACTGGTCAAATAGGTGGACTTTTTTAAATAACATTTTAAAATGCTAGTTTAACATGTAGAGGGTGTGAAAAAAAGCCTCTTATTACAAGTTATGTGAAACACCCCCCTTATTTAAAAAAAAATAATAATTTCATTTATTTAAAAAAGAGCACAGATAACTAGTTACTTTCTAAAACTTCCAAACATACATATGGATGTTATTACATTAAGTGACCATAGGTGGCACTGTGATACCAGGTTCAGCGAGAAATCCTTAATTTGAGCCCAAGCTGCTCCGTAGGAGACAGAATGATGTGCATGTGGTAAGTAACACACCACTGAAACGTGTTGTTTCTTACTGCTCCACAGGTATGTACAAAAATGTGAAATACAACTATAAGCAGACTGCCTAGACATCATCATTTAATCACGCTGGTGCATTTTAAAAGTGCTCATGTACTGGGTTTGAACAGAGTTATGCATCTACTATGTTTATGTAGCAAGCTAGCGCACTAGCTATTTTCGTTGCTGACAGTGAAAGAGTAAGTTTTAAGTTTTTATTGACTGCACTTGAAATATGATATCTGTCATTGTGTGGTTGTTTTGTAGCGCTGTAGTTTGTATAATAACCACCAGCAGATAGTGCAGGTTCATGTACATTGATATATTTGTGTTAGGGAGTGATAAATTGCATATAAGCATGTTGCTATGGTTATGTAATGTTGTTGATAATTTCAATGTAGTTATTTCAAGTTAGCTTTATTAGCTTTATTTTTATGTATTCGTCAATGTAGCCACAGCATGGGCTTTCACTGTTTTGTCTTACCATTTATGTATTGGTAATAATATGCATTTCGAGTCAGACTAAAGCATATATTAATAGGCTTATTGAATGTGAGATGAGATGTATACATCGAGGTAGTAACACACCACTGAAACGTGTTGTTTCTTACTGCTCCACAGACATCTTTCGCTGTGCAGCAAAATAGCTACCGGCCCAGGTACCCCCCAGTCTTGAGGCCGGTAACAAACACATATTAATATAGAAAATTAATTAATTAAAAAGTGAGACTCACACTTAAGTCTAAAACTGGTAGAAATAGAAAGTTACAAAGATTTCATTTCAGTGTTTATTTTTTCCATCTTTTTGGATAGAAAAATAGGATTCTATCATATTGGTAGTAATAAAGGCTGAAAATGTATCAATTTTATTAAGGATACCGGCATTCACATGATCTGGTTTAACAAAGAAGTTATGTTATGTACAGTAGGGGTATTTTTTTCTACAGGTGTTCGTTACAAACAAATCCTTAAATCCTTTGAAGATGAGTCTTAAAACAACAGTTAGGCCAAAATGAACATCGAAACAGGTTTTTCTTGTCATAACACAAGAAAGTAACTTCAACTTAACAAACAATGCTTAAGCAGGTCTTGACCTAAACAAAACAGTCTGAAACAGCGTCACAATGCCACAGTGTTAAAAATGGCGACATAGCTTTGTATTTTGTATGTATCTTGTGTGTTTTTGCTTCGTACTATAGGTTATTGTGCTGTAATATGTTTTAATATTGACCTACTGAAAGGAGTACAGATGAAAATGAGCTATAATCTAACTTTGGTACTGTACATCAAATGGTAACATTTATGTTTAACACGGTACAGGGTCCCAATAAACAAATTACTACTGTAATGTCAGAGACTCGAAGATGGTCGTGGTGTGAGTGAGTGTTAGAAGCTGAAGTCTGCTGGCCCAAACATTTTGACTACCAAGGTCCTTGTCTGATACATTTATCACTTTTTTCATTTGTGACATTTAAAGCTACTGGTGGTATATCTTTATTTTGGAGTATCCCCCCCCTTTTTCCACAAGTTTACTGTCTTTGTGTGTGACTGCGTTCCTCATTGTGTGAGGGTGAAGGCGGCTGGCTTCACAATGAATCAAGAAGCTATCTCCCTTCAAACTATCTGGGAGGGGGTGCAGCAAATGAAGCTTGAGATGATCTCGCATATGGATACTAAACTTGAAATTATTAATATCAGCCTTAATAAAATTGAAGGTTCACTCTCAACACTTGGAGAGCACGTTGCTGAGCTTGAGCAGAGAGTTGGCTCTAATGAAGATACTCTGCAGGATCTGATCCAACATGTTAAAACACTTGAAAAGGATAATTGTTACCTGAAAGATCGAGCTGAAGACGCTGAGAACCGGAGCCGGGCCTCCAATCTATGCTTCATTGGTGTTCCTGAGAAGGCCGAGGGAAGGGATATCCTCGGTTTTATGAATCATCTGAGCCCTCTGCTCCTTGGTGAAGTGAATTTTCCAACTCCTCCTGTCATCGAGCGCTATCACCGTTCCCCATCATTTCTCAAGCAGAGCTCCAGAGCTGGACCAAGGCCGTTTCTGGTCAAACTACTTCATTTCCAGGACAAGATAAAGATCATGAAGCTCTCCCGGGAGAAGAGGGAGTTTATGTATGATGGCATACGAGTTCATATCTACCCAGACTTCAGCACTGCTCTTGCCCAGAGACGTTGGCAGTTAGACCCAGTCAAGAAGAGGCTACGTGACCTGGACCTCAAATACTCCATGCGCTTTCCCGTGCTGAAAGTGACAAACATTTTTAACCAGCACTTTACAACTGTAGGTAGCGCCTATGTGTTTGACCCATCTATTACATGTGTTCCCTCTAGTAACTCTTCCAGTAATAGTTCTTTTTCCTTTCGTGAAATATCACCAGTTGCATTTCAACATGTAATTAATGGACTAAAGGTTGACTTTGGACCTGGACCAGAAGGCATTGAGATTAAATTTATCAAGCTAGCAGCAAATATTCTTATTTACCCACTCTGTGATCTGTTCAACCTCTCATTATCAACTTGTGCCCTCCCTTCTGCCTGGAAATGTGCTACTGTTACTCCACTCCATAAGGGAGGAGACCCACATGATGTCAATACCGTCCAATTTCTATCATCAATTCTATTGCTAAAATTTTCGAGAAATTAATTTTTAATCAATTATTACACTATATTACGGACCATAATATTTTATCTCCATGCCAATTTGGTTTCAGACCCAGTTTCTCAACAACTACAGCTCTGTTAAAGTTCACCAATGATGTATTTACTGCTTCTGAAAATGACAAACTTACCGGTGCAATATTTCTTGAATTAACTAAGGCTTTTGACATTGTTGACCATTATCTACTTCTTGATAAACTGTATTCCATTGGTGTTTCTCAGAATAGTTTATTTTGGTTCAACTCATATCTTCATAACAGACGACAGTGTGTACATTTTAATGGAAATCACTCTGACTATTCAATTGTCTCGAAGGGAGTACCTCAAGGCTCATCCTTAGGACCACTCCTCTTCTCCATTTTTATTAATGACCTTCCAAAAATGTGCTCTGTTTGTCAAGTATGTTCTCATCAAATAAACTAATCCTGAATAAAAATAAATCACGTAGTGTGTTGTTTGGCACCAGGTCAGGGCTTAGTGACGTCTCAGATTTGATCATTTCTTTCATTGATGGCTTACCACTTGATCAAGTTACCTTCTTTAAATATCTTGGCCTCTGGATTGACCCATTGCTTTCTTTTAAACATCACATCGAATCCATCACAAACAAACTAAGTTGTAATCTAGCCATACTCTACCGTTCCATTAACTGTTTTACCCTTCAGGTCAGAAAAAGAATTGTTACTCAGTTATTACTAACTATTCTGGACTATGCTGACATTATCAGAACACTTTTGAAACACATCTTCAACCCCTCAATTCTATCTACAATAGTCTCTGCAGATTTATCTTAAGGTGCCCATATCAAACACATCACTGCTCCATGTATGAATCTTTGAACTGGTTACCACTCAACACAAGAAGACACTACCATTGGCTTCAGTTTATATTCATTTAAAACATTATTTAATCCCATTCACATCCCCACATCCTCTCAGACACACCCAGCAACCATTTTTCTTTGTTCCTAAAACAAATAAAGAACTCAGTAGATGGGCTTTTAAATTTAAAGCTCCATCGGACTGGAACATTTTACATTTTCAAGAATTCACGATTTTATTTTCTCAAAAAATCATGCAATTGCTTTTAATGGTAATGTCCTCTTCACCCCTATTATTAACATTGCTATTGTATGTATTTATGCATAATGTATGTGTAGTGATGATCATTATTATTATTACTATTGCTACTATTATTATTGTTATTATAATTCATAGTACATTATTATCACTGTTACTGTACTGTGGGTAATAATGGTATGATATGGTGGTGGTGTGTGTATTATATAGTGACATTTTATATTTTATCATGTTGTACATATTAAGATTGATAACATTACTTAGTATTACTACTGTTATTACTTTAATTATTTTTACTATTGTAATTATTATTGATATTAATAGCATTATGACTGGCATTACATTATAAGCTTTGTGGTATTTATTTAGTTTGTGTGGGTACTGTGGGTTTACAGGAATGGTGTGTGGGTTGGTTGGTAATTGAGAGCCTTATGCATGCTATATGTATGCTGTATGTGATTGTGTTGTTGTGTTGTAATATATGTTTTATGTTGGACCCCCTTGAAAATGAGATGGTTCATTTCAAGGGGCTATCCATTAATAAAAATTTGAATTTACTGAAAACTCACTATGACATTCTTCACTCATTCAAAACTATTCTAGTGCAAAGTGCTTGTTTTGTGTGATAATTATGATTAATCATGATATACATTAAAACTTACTTGAGATGTATCTCCTGAAAGAATGTCCTCTTGATCTTGAAAGACGTTAATTCTAACTTCCATGCTTGTCTTCTCTTAATAAATTCCTGAGGGGTCCCGGGCCCCCCTGACTGCCCTTTTGGTTCCGCGGATGTTGGACCCCTCAGAGTTGACAGCACATGGCTTTGTGAGAGCATCAGCTCCTTTATACTTAAACTGCTTTGATGCGTCTGTTCAACATTGAATATGTAAACCATTTATTTTTCTTAATGAAATGTTTCAATACAGCGCATCATCATAAGATATGACACCCTCAAATATGTCGTGGCCTAAACAAGGTGGGAGAGCAGACTGGCAAACATGAAAAGACTTCAGAGCATTGAAAACAGAGTTTATCTTTATGCCTTTGCTGCCTTGTCCGTCTTCAGCTTGTAGAAGTGCAGAATCATAGCTTTCAGGGGTGCGCTGTGGACGACAAACATTTTCATCATTCTGAAACTCACTTCTTGTGATTTCACAGTATCTGCAAAAGTACTTTGAAGTTTTCGGTGAACCCACCAATGTTATGTGACCCCAAATTATCTCCTGCAATACAATATAGCGCCCCTTTGACTGTTTCACCACCAACAGTTATTCCATGTTCCTCCAGATTTTTTAAATCAACTTGCATCTCTGAGAAAACTTTAGCACTTCCAAACTGTTTTAGGTCACTCTCTCTACACAATAAGACAAGGGACATGTGATCTGTATTGGACCACACATGTGCAGGCAAATTTGCCACAGAAAGATAGACTGCAAGAACTTTGTTTTTTTTTCTTAGCTGAGCCAAGAGGATTCACGATTTCAAAGGTATCCTGGTAGAGAATTAGTTTCAGGCATCCTGGATTTTCAATGAAAAACTGTTTGGACTTAAAGTTTTGACCATCACTTCTTCCATAGATCTGAGTTATTTATAGTTTGTGTTACAGGTACATAGTAAGCAAACCTTTCTGTCATATTTTCATCATTTCCTTAATTTTTTTGTATTTGAACATTTTTTTGAAAGTCTGAGCCCTTGAGTGTGTTGTTCTCAGAGGTCCCTGATGACAGGCAGAGAACAGATCTGAATCCTTCACACAGTCACATATTTTAGCAGTAGCATCAGCAGTTAGACACATGTCATTTTTCAAATGTGAATATAGTTTACTTAAAGTGTAATCCTGTCCCAAATCATGCACATTTTGCATTTCTTCAACAACTGTCTGTATTGTTGAAGCTGGAAGAAGGAGCTGCCCTTGCAATTTTAGGTAGAATAAACAGATATTCGTAAGAAAAGTCTCACTGAAATCCTGTGGCAATTCACTGCTTTCATTTGTTGTAGAATCATTTTAGCTCTGGGGAGCATCTTCACATTCACTGACAGCAGAAGGCTGAGAAACATTTTCCATATACATGTCACTTATACTATCGACTGAACATGTTCTGTGTTTTCTGGACATATGGACAGTAAATGATTTAACAGTGAATGTATTTTGACAACCTGTTACTGGACATGGCACAGGTCGCCCCTCCACTACAGTATATGCTTTTTTAAGTGGGAAATAAGCTCTTTGATTGTGTGAAATTTGCACTCACACAGCGGAATAGCACACGTAAAATCTGTAAAAACGGCCCCAGCATTAACAGAGGGTGCAGGTGTGAACTCGATAGAAATGACCTTTAAAAGCAGCATAAGTACAGAATGTCCGCTTGCAGTCGGTGCCGACACATTTGAAAAACGGATGAGGCTTGTTCCTATGGATTTTACAATGCAGCACGTAACCCTTCAAGGCCTGTAATGTTTTGCTGCAAAAATTGCAAGTGAGCATTTTTGGCAGCCCTCCACAACCACCGCTTCACAACAGCATGAAACTAGCAGGAATTCACATAACTTAGTTAGCTGTGACCATGTAATTACATGTAACGTTAACGTTAGTTACACCTTAACTACAAGCATATACTGTACTATATAAGAAAGGTAGAAAGAAAGCCTACAAGCCAGATTTCAGCCTCCACAGGGCAACAACTGATTAGCTGACTAACTACCCGAGAGAGAAAGCTAATGTTATAGCCTGTAGAGCAGCTATTTAAAAAAAGGGAAAGGAAAAAAGCTAACTGCAAGAGTTCAGTGAACCCCCTAACTTGACGTTATTATTACGACTAAAAAAATACAATTTCTCTTGCAAACAGAAGCTATTCATTTAAAGTTTGTATTAATTGTTCGCTTACCTGGGCTACAGATGCCTCCACAGCTCTGTGTGGCAGAGTGGCAGATTGAGCGCAGTCAGCAGCAACGCCCCTTGACCTCTGTCAAACTGTCCAATTAAAAAACTGAAACAAACTCCACAGCTCAGTGCGTGGATTTATTTTGTGGGAATGTAAAACAGCCAAACAGCCCCAATCTTTATTGAAATTACAAATTATACACATTCACTGTGAAATTGTAGACATTGGTACATAACAGTAGAACACAGATAGAGTGAGTGTTAATTAAGTCACATCAGGATAGTCTCTGAACATAAAATTGTATATCCAAAATGATATATAATATATAGTAAAGAAATAAAGAAAGAAAACAATAGTAAATGGTACAAGTCACAGTAAATTCCCCTTTACTAGAGGACGATTAACGATAATTCTATGAGGTATTGCAGTGTATAATCACTTTTCTTATTTTGTGTTAGTTTTATGGTTATGTCTTTATAAAACATGGTAATAATATTAATGAAATTGCTTCCAACGCCTAGAGTTTGTAAGGTCTGTATAATAAAAGAATGCTCAATGGAATCAAATGCCTTGTAAAAAAGCATCAATGCTTTTGGGAATTCCGAGCCATGCTTTGGATGCGATGACGTACGAAACCTGTTAAATACAGCATATAATAAACATAATACCTTTAGTTTATTATTTATATTAGCATAGTTTTACTGTATTTCTAACGTATTTTGGTTGGGAGTTTTACAACATATTTATGTAAATTACACACAGCTTCATTGTTTTTGTATTTATTTATTTTTTTATGTCACGATTTCACAGTGATTCACTGTTAATTCTACAGACATTTTTTACAGTGCCGGTAACAGAGAGATATTCCGGGTATGTTAATCCAGCTTCATAGTACAGGCCTCTGCTGTTTGCAGTTGTTTTCTTCAGTTTCTGTTGGTTGCATTTGGGTCCACTTGCCTGTATAAGTGTTACGTGAAGAGCCAGATATTTCCCTCAGGAGTTTGTGGAGACCAAAACAGAGATAAAAGGGGAATGAGCTTATGTTCACTGGATGAGAAGAAACTCAAACCTAAATGAATGCTAATGTTGCTCCGAATGTGCAGGATCTGTGAATAAACATTTCCACCATTACAACTTTATAAGCTGATAATAATGTTAAGCTGTGCTCACAGCTTGTTCACTGCCTCGGTGTGGTCACAAATTTATAAATGCTGCTTACAAAAATCAAAATCATTGGAGTAAATTAATAGTCTGTCAGTTGATTAAATAATTTGACTAATAGTTTCAACCCTAGCCCAGAGTGTCATGCAGTGAAGGCTCCTAACAAACAGATGCACAGACAACTCTACCCTGTCTACTTCCAGCTGTGCCAATTTCATGACTTTCAAGAGGAAAATGAGCAGCCTTCATGCTCTGAGTGTATTCATTCATTCACACTGGGCTGAAGGCAGAGGGGCTTAAACATATTGATTGGTCACAGAGCTGAGAGAGGCACAGATAGGAATCAGACCTCCAGCTGCATTTGGGGGATTGAGTGTGATGGGGATGATAGTGATGGTCTCAGCTCGCTGTGTCTAATTTCTCTTTTTTGATTACAATAGCCAGACGCTGTGGTTCATGTATTTTGATGCACTGCTTCTTTTTCTATGTGGAGCCCAGTGATGGACTTGTGGATTGTCTGAGGTGTTTCCCTGCCCTCTGTCCAGTTAATTATTGTATGAATTAATAAGTGCTTCTATTTCGGGTTTGCATATTTATTCTAGGCTCCAGCGGTTATTCTGAGATGGATACAGTTAGTCTGTCGTGAGCCCTTGTCACACCAGGCAGCATGAAATTAACATGAAAGAGAGCAGGGAGAGATGAGGAGTTGTTGAGACACAATTACTCCCTCAGCGCCATGTGAAGGGCCGTGTTGAAGTACGATATGCTGGCACGGCATGTCAGCATCCACAAAAATCATGAGCACATACAGAGACGAATGGCAGCATCTTTGCTGATTCATTTGATTTCTGTCTCTGTGCATAAAGAATGCCACAATAGCTTATGATTGTATTTGAGTATGAGATGATCTATACTGCACTCTAGCTCCAGTGTATATGATTGAGAAAATGTTTCTACCCATTGCACTACTGATTCACCAACTTTTCTCTACCCCTCTTATTCAATCACTTCCACCTCTCCTCTCCAACCTCATCTGATCTCATGGTCTCTGGCTTTAGATTTAGGAGAGCGATGAGAGGATTAGCTTTAGATTTGGTTTGCTTTTTCTCTGCAGAGCTGAGGGCCATGTGCTGCTAAAAAAGCAGACAGACAAGTCAGTACTATGGATTTCCTTTGCAACCTGGCTCAATAAATCTGTCACATTTACTCTGCTTTAGCACCCACACCATATGCTTCACACCGCACTGCAGCAGCTTTTAAGACTGTTTAAAGCTGATACGTAATGTGCAATGCCTTCCCCAACTACAAGCACAGCTGATGACGGTGAGTCAAAAAGACCACAGCAGCTGAGTAACACAACTAATGAGCTGCACTTTTCCGAGATTTTCATTTTTTCTCCATTTCTGTTTTGTGGCAGCAGATCTTCAAATGTGCTCTCATGGTGTGTGTAACCATTCTTAAAAGGTCACATTTTGAGGCACCCTTGAGAAGATAATTAAAGTCTTCAAAATGAGATGAAGAGTATATTACAAAATTATGTCTCAGTGTTTCAGATAAAAGCCCCCCTGGATCAACAAGCCTGCCCTTTGTACTGCTGTCTTAAATTTTAATTAAACTTAATCGATTTTTTGGTATCATTTTTACCAATTGTTCTCTCTAGTACCAAACTGAGGATATATTGCATTACTGTTACTAAAGTATTTAAGCCTAAAAGCATAAGTCACATGTCTCATTATATCAAATTCAAGCTTGTGCATTTCCTCAGGTTACTGTTGATCTCAATGTTGGGAACACAGAGTGAGAACAGCCTATGTGATGACATTACCTCCGTTTTCATTGACAACACACTTAAGATATACTTTTCAGATACAGTACTGACTATTAGTTTTTGTACTTATAGGATTCTTAGTTTTATCAAAACATTTCAAAGTTAAACCCACATGAAAACAACATTAAACGGTAGAAGAAAAATAAAATAGAGCGAATCTCCCATAAATATTTACTCCATATCAATGCAAGGGATGTAGCCTGATGTATTAAGACAAATATTTTACAACCAACAGCAAATTCAGGACTTCTGGAAATCTCACTTATTGTGAAAATGGATCCGAGACACATCTTTTTTTTTTTTTTAAATATAGTGAACAATAATTATATTTGTTGATAATCTTGCTCAGTCTTTTGGAGGGACCTGGCTCTCTAAAAATACAGACAGTTAATTATAGTAAACAACAGGACAAACAACATACTTCAAGCTTTTATTTATTGTCTGTGAGAGGTAGTGTGGTGTCTTAAATCATAAAGGTCTTACTCAATATACTTGTGACCTCCATGGCATGTTTGACGTCATATCTACAGATATAGCGTTAAAGCAAAAACTCAAAGGCAAATAACAGATGTGCATAAAATACCAACAAAGAGCTGTCAATAAATCATACTTTTTTTGTTTTACTTAAATCATTATTGTTTATTTTTTAAGACATTTCTCCATATTTTGATCAGCTGGTCAATTTAAAAATAATCTGTTTAAAAAAATAGATTCTGTTGGCTTTGTCACTAACAAAGCTATCACTTGAGGTAATGACCATTTTTATGCCAAACAAGTTTAAGAAAGGAAGGAGTAGCAATCACATTTCCTGTTTAAACAGTGAAACATACCAAGTTAGAAAGTTTGTGGAACAGCGAATGTTTTTGTCAGCATGACAAACTTTCTGGGCAGTTTCTTTATCTGGATGGATATCTATTTTGACCCCTTGGCCTCCCCTCCAGAATCAGAAAAAGGAGCTTCTTGTGTTATTTAGTTGTTAAGTTCCTCATGATGTCTCAGGTTTTGTGGGTGAATCAGGGGGAATAAGTGGTATTTTCCCAAGAGACCACTGGGTGAAATCCAGCTCATGCAGTTCATGCAGACATTAGCTGGGTGTGAACCCAGGCGTGATCTCAGTGATGGAGCAAGGAAGCGAGGGTCCAATGGGAATTGGTGCAGCCACTCTCTTTAACAATAGGAACTAAATCTGTGGTCAAGAGGTGCTAAGACCCCCTAACTTGACCTCAACAAAACTCATTTGGGGACAAGAGAGAAATAATTCAGTTCAACAGATCAACATTATGTGGGCCAAACTTTTTTTACACAGACACATACCAAAGTAGGTGTGCACATGCTATACAGCCACTGTTTTTCCACTTTAACTTAGATAAACAGAAATAAACATACATTTAAAAGAAACGGTAATACTTTGATATCTTTGTAGGGATTGTAAATGCTGTTCTGTTTTCAGGTGAGTTTGTGGAGCTGAAGCATTGATCAGAGCCATAAATGTGTCATTCTAACACAGATTGGGTTGCTCTCATCCATGTTTACAAGTGTGCTCTGCTTCTGCACCAAAAGTGATGTCACTCTTCTGAAGTACACCCGTACATCCAGGCCCGGAGTGACCAATCGGGAGGACCGGGACAATTCCCAGTGGGCCAGTCTGACGTTTGGGCTGCAAGGGCCGGTATTCAATTATTATTTTTATTTATTATTTTATTTTGGGCCGGCATTCAGTCATGGCACTGAGTAGTACGCATATGCTGTTACCGCTGTCCCTGGGCTGTCTCCACTGGCAGCTCTCTTTTTGTTTTGCAGAAGCAGCCTGACGTAACACGTCCGTGCACACCGCACACTATCAGTGGTGTTTGTATCCTTTGTAAAAAGGGGAGATTTGTGTTGAGAATTATGACCATTTTAAAAATGTGATTTAGTGTCAGAGGCAGAGCCAGGAGCCAGTGGTGAGGAGGGGATAGCTGCTGTCAGGGAAGGAACAGGTGAACAAGCAAGCATCAGTTCCAATATAACCACTTTCTATGCCCAAATGATAGTAGCGGCCGATATACTTTTTATCATTAAAAGTAAGCAGTAAACAAAGCACACAATTGAAAGTGAATAGGATGAAAGTAATATGGAATAAGCCTGCATATTTTGCCACTGAAAAAATCTTAATTGGTTTAGTCAAAATGTGTTTTCCATGTCAAATATGCTAAAGCCTTACAGATCATTGGTTGTTATTCTAGGGAAACTGGAGGAAGTGTTAAAGGTAGAGCAGAGTCTACTCAGGGACTGATTACAGAGGCAGCAGCTCAGCAGCTGAACCCTGAACCACAAGTTAGGAATGAGACAGATGAAGATGAGTCTGTTGATAGTTTTGACTACCTTGCTCGCCCTCAGTCACAGGATACATAATCCACATCCACATATAGTGGGCCGGTCTGTGACATGAAACTCTACATCACAGCAGCAGAGTGAGAAATTGAATCATTGGTGAGAAGCAAAAATAGATTTTAGGGGGTTAAATTATTGTTTAAAGGGACATTACAAGCTTTTTGTGATTTCCATTATAAAAAATGTCAGATGTCTTAAAGCCTCATCCTCAGGGATGAAGAGCTCTGTTTGCTTGCTCATGTGGTTAAAAGGTGAGAAAGAATTTTCAGGGGCCCCATGTGCTTTAAAACTGCTTTAAAACTCATCAGCTTATGTATTAAAGACAAATGCCCTGAATACATCACTGTTTCTCCATCATTTGTGAAATTATATGCCTGGAGATATGATGAATACCTGCGGGCAGATTTTCATTAGAATCTAATACTCATCTCTCTCCAGGTCCCCGCTAAGATTTTCTCAGTACGTCTTCCCCACCTCGCCTCTTTTCCCCCGCAGGGAGCATTAACTCCCTGCTTTCTCAACCATATCCCCGCTTTTTTGCTCTATATCCCTCTATCGCTTCTCCCAATCCCCTCTTTAATTTCACCTCCAGTCTGCACGCACACACACACACACACACATACACACACACACACACACACACACATATATCTCCTATCTTTTCACTGGGTCATGGCTGGAGGGTATCCGTATTGTGATGAAATGACATCATAGTCTCATTTGCTCAATGTTGACGGTTCCCATGGTAACACTGTGTTAAGCTTATGGCAATACAATTTACTGCAACCGAACCTCTTTAATAAAATATGAGAATCAGACCACACATAATTTATTGATGGAAATAAAGAACCCACATGTGGACAGCCACCACCTGCCGTTCATATTAAAACAACTTTACTCTTATCATTAGTTGCTGCATTAGGGATGTGGTTATATACTGTATACAGAACTTGATCAAACCCTGCTATTTTCAGTCTGTTACATTTTTGTCCATTTAGGAAAACATATTGTAGTCCATTCTTCTGCTTCAGGAAATGACAGGCAATAACACTGCAAAGTAGGAGTATTGTTGATCTGTGTTCCAATTTGAAAGAATGAGTTTCCCGATTATGATCAGTGCTATCGGTGTGTGCTGTGGAAACTAGTTAAAAGGATTTTAACTTTGTTTCTGAGAATGTATCTCTGTTTCATTAGTTTAGTTTAGCCAGTGACTCGAATTACTACGTCATGATTCAAAACTGTATCAAATTCACAATACTTCGCAACTTAGAACAAAACATTGCTTTAGCTTCAGTTTGCTATTAGAAATGAAAGAGACATGTTGACTGAATGTTTCATGCTGAATTACAAGTTAAAGTTTTTGTGTATACAGGTTTGTACTTTTGACTCTTTGATAAGGAAATGATCTATCTATATCTATCTATCTTTTGTACTGATAATCCAACCAGGAGAGTTTTATGCCCGTCCAATTGTTACAAGTGCACCAAACTGCAATAATCTAACACCGTCTGCAGCAAATGGACATAACTTTTACTTAAAGAATCCTGGACACCAAAATGTCACTATTCCACTTTACGATTAGAAGGGAGGATTGCCATAAAACCTGGACTGGGACTTTCAAATATGTTTTCCTTTATGAGGTTGACACTTAAAATTGCACTATACTGTATGAAAGGAACTATGCAAATTAGGTTTGTTTGACATGTACACAAGATGAGCTTCTTTAAGTTTGCAGTCTAGTCTACACAGTACCTGCAATTGCTGGTACTCTGAATTTTTGAAAAAGATCTTAAGCTGCTTTATATACATTTAACTAGAAGAAGATTGTTGCTGCAATTATTTTCATTTTTAATTCATGATTGTCTGTGATAATGCAAACAAGGTCTACTATGAATTTATTCAATAAAAAGTATTATTTTGAAAGTTGGACCAAAGAATTCACATTACTATTAATAAAACTACTTTCGGTGGAATGCACAGTTGTATATACTGTACATATAGTTAGCTAGTCAGAACAAAAGCTCTGAATAATGTAAAACATGACACAAGTTCACTATGACCATCTCTAAAACCTCCGAATTAAAGAAAACAGGAGTTTGTGGGTTTTTTATGTGTATTTGTTGTAAATAAGCAATATATTGAACCTATTAGTGTCAAAATGTGTCTTTGATTGGGGAGAGAGGACCCTGGACTTCCTTTTTATGAGTGTGTAGTGGTTGCGATCATACTTAAGGATGTTGGAAATACTCTCCCAGCTGGGTGTGAGAAGTCTGGCACAGAAATTTGCCACCAAAAAATTAAGTTTGAACCCCAATATGGAGGCAAGGAGCTTTTCCATGTCTCCCGTAGCACTCGCAGCTCATGCTCAGCTTTTAATGTCCATACTTAAGACCTTAAGTCTAAATATTCTCTTTTATTACAGTCTAAAGCCCTTAATTCAGTCACTCAGCTTCACCTCTGTAGTCTTATAAGTTTTAGTTCCCTGCATTTCACGGCGCTGCGCTCCCCTGCTGTTGTCTTGCTGCAGACAGCTTCCCTATGCTTCAATGCCTGTCTGATAAGAGGAAGAAAGAGTGAGACTGACAGAGAGGAGGGAGGGAGGGAGGGAGGGAGGGAGGAGAGAGAGTTAGAAGGAGAGACATGGCTGAAGGAAAATTATAGAAAGACTCAGAGAAGTAGAGATAGGGAGACAGTGGACTAGACAGAGAAAGGGAGAAAGAAAGAGTGGGTGGACCAGCTTTGGAGGACGTGGGCAGCAGCGGGCGGCAGGCCAATAGTTTCAGCACTCATTCAGTGTTAATTCTCATTTTATGAATCCGGGGCGACTCATAACCCCCCCACATCCCGTGATTTAGGAACTATGTCTCATCGCAACACGTCTGAATTCACTGGCTCTGTGGTGCTTCCGGTGTCTCTCTCGTGCTTCAAAAGTTAAAATGATATCAGTCTTTCAGGCAGCTGAGTCAACAAAGGGTCAGTATTTGCATTGTTATGACTCTTTTGATTAAGAAGGATGGGCCCCCGAGCTGCTCTTCTCTCCATTACCTGTCTAATTACACCTCAGATGATGAAGGAGAGCTGAGGAAACCTTGTTATCTCTAAAAGCCTAATGTCATTCTGGTTTGGAGCAGCAGCAGACTGTGAGGATTAGACGATGAAAAGTGTCAGTGTTTTCGATACAATTATTTTAAAACTGAATAATGACAAATACTATGTGATATTAATCATCATGAAATCATTAGTTGAGAGAAGATCATGGAAGCAGTATGTATTATTTTTAAAGCATATATGGAAAAGACACTATCACTAAATATTGTCTTATGCTTTAGAATACTGTGATTGCGTAATTAAGAGTACCGTTAAAAAAAAAAAAGTATTGTAAATCATCAGACATTAGTTCATTTGCTGGTTTTAATATTGTAATGTTTCAGTATCGATGTTGATATTGGCAATACTGGCTATGGTATTACATTTGTATTGGTTAAAAACTAAATGTCCCCAAATTGTATCCATAAACACAGTCAGTATGAAATTGAAAACTCTATTATGTAAAATCACCTGAGCTGCAATCAGTGGCTCCACTCTAGAGGTTAGGTACATTTACACCATGTATTTAACTTTTCTTGACCACCAGAAGTGGAAGAGGCCATCACATTAGCTGTGTCACCCCATCCAGTTTTGTAAAACCCTGATCTGCCTAAGAGCCAGTGCAGTAAAGCTTTCCTTTGCTTATCTATTGTGGCATGAATTGAACTGGCCATGCCCAATGGAAGCCATACAAGTGCTGCAAGTTACAAGTTAAGCACAATTACTAACTAACCCTAACCCAGAAATAGAGGGTTTTTAAGCATTGCTAAACTGCATTGCAGAACCAATCCAAAGTCTGTAGGGTAGTCCTTTATTTTGGTTCAGTGACATGTGATTCACTACAAAAAAGATCCCTAGACCTTGGTGAGCAGAGATCTCTGACTACCACTTCACCAAGCTTGTTTCATGGAGATCAGCAACTAACAGTGGACAATGGATGTGTTTATTGCAATATAAAAATGACAGAAGGCATCTTTTATTATTACAAAAAAGGCAACAATTTGTTTTTTTCTCCATCTAATTGGAAAAATAAAAATGTTCTTTCCTACATATGGAGACGCTGGCAAGTGAATGAGAAGCAAGTGGTGTAGAGGAAGCCATAACACGTTTGTCTGAAAATTTCCCTCGGCTAATTTCATTGATTCACAACTTTGTCAGACCCCGACAGCTGCACTGATTGCTGTGTTTTGACAGTAGAAAAGCTGCTTAGCTGCTTTGCTAAAATTGCAAACTCCCCGGTGTCATCAACAGAGAAAGGCTCCTTAAATCCCATCCCCTCAGGTTTAGAGATGTAATTGTTTTTAAAACTAAACAAAACATTTTGGGATCCAAATAGAAGAAGTTTCAGTCACATAGAACAGTTCCTAACTATAGAAAGAATTCATGTAAATCTGGTGCAGTAATAGTAACAAGAAATGTATTTTGCACATGTATGTATGCTCACATGTGCTTGCTCTTGTCACATCAAAGCTCAGTGATCCAATCACTGCCATGATAGCTGCCTTAATTGGCCCTCAGAGGTTTGTTATGGTGCTGATAGGGAAAGAAAGGAAACACAGCAGCCTATCTGATGCTCTGCTGCCAGCTAAACTCAGTAAGTCCTTTGCCTCTGGCAAAGTTAGAGGGAGAATGACATCTGGACTCTATGAGACAGAGTTACCACTGATGTCACTTATGGATTTTAGGGATTACATGATTTGGGTGTATTTTCACCCTGAAGAGTCTTTCAGTCAATTTCCGTGTCCCTTTGTGTACCTGGGCTCATTTGCACAATACTGGGAATTCTCTTTTTGCTGCAGAGGGATTCAGCACTGCAGGCGAGATGACAGCTGTAACCGCAAAACACTAGATATTCAGTAGCAGCAAAAACATGACCTGGAGCTCATTATTCAACATTTGTAAAATAAAGAGGGTCCACTGTGTCATAATTTATTAACCAAAGACTCGGGCTACCCTTTTACATCAATGTGCCATTGTTAGTGTGGACTGGCAGCACAGAGAAGGCATGAGAGGATGGTGAGAAAGTAGAGACAGCTGTGAGACTTTTTTTTCTTCATTAGCATTAAAATGAGACAAACAATGTTTTAACATGCAGGTCCATAAAGCCTTCTGAGGATGATGAAAAACCCCTTTATATTTTTGTTTATGGCAAAAGATTGATAGACAGCACTATACACTAATATAGACATAATGTATAATGTAACAGGTTTACATACAGTTACACAAATGCACAACCAGGCATCGGGCACATCCCTGCAGGTCACCCAGAGCCGCCTGGAAAATGCTATTAGAGAGTTGTTTGGCATGGGTAAGTGCTCCATAATGTCTTGTTTTGAAAGGTCGAGAGTGCATTTAAATACCCATCCCAACCCCCTCAACCCCCCACTCATCTGAAATCTCACAATGTTCCTATACCTGCATCACCCTCTCTTTTCTCCATCACTGTCTATATTTTTCTGTGCATCTCTTAACGCCTTGATCTTGCTCATTTTAGCTGGAATTAGCACATCCATCTCTAACAATGACTTAGTGATGCCATTTTTTTCCGCAAAAAAACAAGTCAATTTTATTTGTGTAGTACCTTTCATACACAACGGCAGTTCAAGGTGCTAATCAGCATAAAAACAATTGATAAACATGATAAAATCATTGTAAAGCAAAGTGAAGAAGTACAGAAATATAGCTATGATCACCAAATCAAGCACACATACAAAAATAATAATAGCAATAATACAAAATAAATACAAAATAAAATCATCCAGTCATTCACTCGTTAGTTTGTGGTATCTAGGTTGAGAGCATTGCCCCTTGAAGCAGGGTTAGAAGGTATGTGCAGAGTTGTTGTGCAGCTTTTTACCAATTGATCCAGTTTGATAAATGTTTGTAGCCCCATGCTGAAGAGGAAAACAGTCAGCTGTGTTTGAGCCACAGTACAGAGCCCATCATGTTTACCTGTGCTGGTTTTTTTTAGCAGGGTTCCCTGTTGAGAAAGACTGCTGCTTTGCCTGGATTCATGTAGCAATGCTGTTTGGTTAAAGTGCCTAATAGCTTTTACCTTTATAGACTTAACCTCAGACTGTGGCAAGCTGCCTATTTTTTAAACTGTGTGTAATCTTTTTCTTTTTTTCTTACAACTTGTAAACCATGGTGAACCTGAACAATGTGAACATGAGAAAATGGATATGAAATGTGTAAAGTATAAAGTGCTGATAAGATCAGTCTTACAGTCTTTATGTTTAGCATACATACATACATACATACATACATAATGGTTGGCAATTCATTTTCTCTTGATCTACTAATCAGTTAGTCAGCTAATCATTCTGGCTCAAAAAGATACATTTTATTCTTCACTTTGCTGTAGAGACTTTTACTTATTTTTCACAATGCTTTCAGCTGTCTCTGTCTGTCATATAAAATGTAGATTGTGGTTATGTGAAGCATAAAAACTGGAAGCAGGGGAAAACAGCTAGCCTGGCTCTGTCCAAACATACATAAAAACAACAATTCATATTTTTCTGGTGAGTTCCTTGGTGTAACCATGTCATGGTGGCCAAGTACAGTGACATCCTGGAGTCTTATTGTAACAATTACTGTTAAAGCGACATTACCGAGACCAGAGAGTACAGAGACCGAGACAAGACCAAGACCATATATATCAAAGGAAAATCATAACAAAACATCAAAATGTGAGTTTTCTTTTTATTTAAGTTTCCTTTTAAATAAATGCGACAACAAAAACAATCTTTGCTCTGTTGTTTTCAGAGCAGCACAATGAATGAAACTAATCTCAGCAAACTTGTTGTGTTTCACTTCTTGAAAAAGTTCATCATATTATCAAAACTGAATTGACCTGACAAGTCACAATAAACCTTTCATTTCAGAGAGAAAGAATGAAAAAAGTAAAGAGTCAGTACCAGCTAAATTAAATGAGTTGTGTGAAAAAGCTGAGGTATTTTTTGTTAACATTTTAACATCCTTACACTACCAATGATTTGAAGTTATTAGCTGTTTTTGAGAGGGTCCTTTTTCAAAAACAAAAAGCCTATCAACATTATTGTTAAAAAAAACCAGAGTCCGCCCAGACCGAGACAAGACCGAGTAAAAATGCAACCTGATTCCGAGACAAGACCAAGACCGATCTTGAGTACTACAACACTACCATTACATCTATCTAAACACCACCTCATCCCTTTTTTAAAAATTTGGTTGCAAATTGGTGGAGTTAGAGCCATCAGCCGAATGGCTTAGTACAGGTGCTAATGGAACCAAAAGTGTATCTCGTAAATTACCCCACTAATAATGCCTGCATTGTTATCAAACTTCTACAGCAGTACAAATAGGGTCTTTACTCATAAATTGATGCATTGGAAAGTTTGTAAGTACACCAGGAGGGTGTTTAGATAAACGTAATGGTGCATATGACACTAGGTCAAAATTACGCCAAACCATTGTTTTAACATGCCATTCAGAAGAGCTAGGTTTAATTGTTTGCTCTGACTGATTGAAAAGCTAATTAAAGAGGTGTTGAAAATGTTTAAACTTGAGCAAAATATTCGTGGGCCTTTATGAATCTGCTTCACAGAATGCAAAAAAAACTATTTCTTCAGGTGAAAATATTTTTAGGTGTGTGTTTGTTTCATTATCTCATGTAAATGTCTGTTGTTGGAGTGTATTTATGTGTCACAACCTCTCCACGGTCTAGCAGTGGCCTCATCACACCTCTCATACGGAAAGAAAAAGTCCAACTCATTCATCGAATCAAACATCCATTAGTATACAATATGTAAATAGCCCCCCTGTCAGAGTCCCTTAATTCACAAACACTTCTGTGGGGCTCAGTTGCAGTGAACTTTTCTCAAGAGGTAATTACACCCTTATATTCATCTTCCTCTGTAATTATACCCTCAGCAGCCGGCCTGCACTGTGCCACCAAGCAGAGAGCCACTGAATCAGTGAATCAAACGTTTTCAGTTCTCCTGTGGAGCAGGGATCATGAATTTCTTCTGTCTTTAATGGGAAATAAGAAAGCATGTGACATCACTGTTTCTCAATGAATTACATAAGACAAGTTCACTTTAAATTTCTTAATATATAGTTGGGATGAAAGAATTGCAACTTTAAAAAATGATTTTACATCCTCTAAAAGTGATGGCACAAAACTAATGTCTGCAATCACAATATATTTGCAAATGACTGATTATCACAACAGCAATACAGTGTTTCCCCTAGACATTTTTGTAGCAGCGGTGCTGTGTGTTGGTAACCTAGCTACCCTAGGGGGGTCTGGAAAAATGATTATGTTTTATGCTACAACATTGTGATTAAGCCCTGGTTAGATCTGGTTAGGATTAGACAGAAAAACTACTTGGTTAGTTTGACAGAATAGTTTGGGTTAAAATTATTAGAGAAACTTGGTGTGGGTTAAAGTTATTACCTCCTTAAAGGACCAGTGTGTCATTTGTCATGGCCTCTACCAGTGAGGGGGCATATTTCTGCCATAGTAAAACTTCTCCCATCCCCTCCACTTCAAAGCATGCAGGAGAACCTATGGTGGCCATGACACATATTTTTTGAAAAACTGTTCTGACTACTGCAAAATGGTTTGCCTGAGTCGTCTGCACCAAGAAACACCTTGATTGCTCTTCCTTGTATCTTCCTCTTTCAGAATGGCCAAGAAAGTGGGAGAAGATAAAAGACGGCCACACACAGACACAGACACACACACACACACACACACACACACACACACAAAACCAGATGAAGATGGACAGATGGCAGATTGAAAACTCAGGACAGGCTCTGAGAGACAAAAAGGAAAACTACCGTGTGGAACGTAAAAAGGACAGCCAGAGTAAGATGTGCCAGAAAGAGAAATGATTGACATGAAATGCTGATGCTGTACCGCCTGGGCCCAATTAGAACCCCATTATGAAATTGCTATAATGACGCATCATTTAGCATCCTACTCTAGCTGGCAAAGTCGCACCGGTCCGGAGCTCCATTATTCCATAACGCCTTTCCCACTTGTTCCTGCAGCTGTGGACCCAGACAAAGGACAAGAACAAAGGCTGTGTGTGGGTGCAACTTATTATTCTGATGGCCGAGGCAGTTAACATTAGGAGCCCGCCCTCAGAGCCAGAAAGACCAGGTGACACAGTGCTGATAACTTCGTGTCTCCTTTCCTGTACTGCTGTGTTCAAAGAGAGATCTTCACCATTAACATGACTTGTGGTCTCCTGTTGGATAAAGTATTTTACTATGCATGTCATGAGGACACATTAATCTTCATAATGTAAAATGTATACAAACATAAAATACATTATTACTTTATTTCTCTAACCTAAATGAATGTTTAGGTGTTATGGAGGCATATTGGAGCCCAACTGTATCTCTAAACCTTTTATTACAGATATTGGTTTGTTCAAAACAAAACAAAAAAGCACCAAAAAAGGTTTATTCATCACTGATTCAGTTATATTATCCAAAATAATGTTGCTGCTCATGATCAATCTCTGTTCAATTTATGGGACTGGTTGTTATCGGACGTATTATTCTCGTACCGGAGTATTAATTTCAGTTCACATCTTTAGGCAGCTGTGTCTCATATATCAGCATGTGGAGCGGTCAGTCCAGCCTGAGCCTTTGCACTAAGCCTCTCGTTTGCTTATTTATAATCCTAAAATACCACCAGATTCCAATGTGTCACATTTATTGGCAATTGAGATTCTCTGAGCTACAACAGTATAGGTAATAGACTTATGTCATCACTGGCAATAACTGGTTAGACCAGTTACAATACTAGTTACTACTAGAAAAAAACTGCAAGATGTTAAAGGAGCTTTAGTTACACATAAATATCAGGTTTTTATGAACTCAAAGAGACAAGGAAATGATAAAAGAGCCAAACATAAGAGAATACCAGCTTGTTAAATATTCTGTAAGCCCACAGCTACTTCTTATTAAACATTTTAAAACCCTAAAATGTAAAATTCTGCTGACATTATCCCTACAGTGTATGGTACAGAGACTTGAATCATCTCTTAATTTCTGCTGCGTGAGGAGCCTAGTATTGTGCCTCAGCACAGTGCAATAATGTGGTGCTCAGGAAGATTGTCTGGCTCCCAGGCGGTAGAATATGCTAGTAAAAACACTGGCAACAACGTACTCGCCATCTGTCTCTTTAATTGTCATTATTTCCCTCTGGTAGGAAACTGCATACTCACAGCAGCTTCAGGGCTAAATAAGCAGTCACACACTGGGGCTGGCTCGCAGATAGAATACATAGCAGACGAGTAACTGACTTACTGATTAATTCATAGCACTTCTGCATGTCTTTGCCTTTCTTAGTACTCTCAAAAGGTCTATGCTGACATTTTGGCCTGTTGGTCAGCTGAGGATTTAAATCAAAGACATTTCTGTAAGCCTCGTAGATAACTGGCAGAGGTTCTCATTCATGCCTGGCCTAACTTAATCTGAGGTGATAAATGAGAACCAACTTGCAGAGCAATTCAACATTTGGGAAACACCTTAATTAGCTTTTTTGCCAAACGGCAGCCAAATCTAACAAGATATGCCTCCCTGAACATCTAAATCTCACAAATTAACTTTCTATCTAATTTGTTTAATGATGCTAACAATGCCACAGTGGAAATCACTACAGTTTATAGATGAGAAAATTATAGTTGTGTGACTCTACAGCTGATACTGATGACGCAAAATTATGATGATTAGTAAGTGTCCAAAATCTCAATTTATGGCTAACCACTGAGCAATAACAGCCATTATTTATATAGTACTTTTCAAAAACAAGATGCAGAAAAGTGCAGACATAAAAAACAGAAAATACACAGTGCAGTTACAATAGAAGTTAGAATAACTTCGATGCAATCAAGAAATAGAGAGAAAATGAATAGGATACGTACACATGAGTATTTAAAGGTAGAATATGTAGAATGAGCAGAACAACGCCATCTAATGTCTCGAGATCGTAGTCGCAACAACCAAAAAGTAATTCCAGCAGTCGGGTTGCCAGGTCCGGTGCCGGATTTTATTTTAGCTCTAACTCTGTTAATATACCACTTTATCCACATGTCTAACCTTTTTAGGCGAGAAAGTAGCCCTTTAGGTCCACAATGTGACGCTAATTTGTCCAAATAACATCTATTTAAAGTTTTGTTCCTGCGAATTCGGAGCCACTCAAGTTAGCCGTAGCGAGTAACGCACTTCCGGTAATTTTCACAAAATAAAACACCCGTTGCCTTTTATTATTAAGAAAACCATAACGTTAGAGTTGGTGCTTTTATTTTGAAAACAGGAAGCGGACATACCCTCGCTGTAACTGACTTGAAACCACCGAGGTACATTACATTGTAACACGCCAGTGGGAGTAGCAGCAATGTCTCTGCATGTACTGCCTAATCCTAAACACCGATTGGCTTGTGTGTGGTGTCGTCAGAAGCAGAAGAGGCTCACGGTCGTAAACATCTAGTCACGTGTACTCTGAGATGGACGCGCAGGTCAGGAAATGACGTAAACGGACCGTATATGGTTTGTTATTTGTGTTATTACATTACGTGTTGGACTAAATACATGGACATATTGAGGAAAATATTCCGGTTTTATGGAAACGGATTTCATATTTCACAAGAACGGATACTTGGCGAGCTGTACATAAAGTCCTGTGTCATAAGATGATCGTTGTGGATAAAGGGAAGACTTTGAAGGTATGTAGGCATTATAGCTTTTCTCACTTAGCTGAGTGGCTAGCCAAGCTAATCGCTAATACTATTACGGCTGTGAGCAACCATATAAGTCGTGAGTGGTCTTGAATGAATCAGAACAATCTAAGCTTTCCAACAATGTACGGCATGAGTATATATGTTTAAGGGTTGGTGTTTAAAACATTCAGATGAACGTGTGGCTACCTCCTAACATCTGTCCCGTCCCGTCCCGTGAACGGAACAGCGTGCGTTAAGAGGTTAATGATCAAATATCAAAATCCGAATAGCGTCAGAAAGTCAACCCACTCTCCACATTTCCATTGCTACCGTTTTGATACTTCATGGTACACAAACAAATAGCATTTCATATGAAAGCTAAGACCCTGGCGAGTTCAACAGTACCACTATTATTGCGCTAAAAACTCAGTGAACCAGCAGCATACAAAGGTAAACAACCACTTATTTACAGCGACTAACAGATATTCTGTCTTACCTTCGAAGTTTTGTGATGAAAAGTTGTACTTGAGAGCAAAAAACGCTGGTTTTAGTGAGTCCAACACGGCCGTGTTTGTTTACAACTCCATTTCACCCAGTGCCAGCCTACAGTAGCTGCACCGGAACAACAGACAACCCTGGCAACCCGCAATTCCGGCCGCTAAATGGGTACAATGTACACAGAACGTGTCAGAACGTCATTGTCGAACCCATCAAAAAAATTTAAAAATATTAATTCAGACTAAATTTTTTTTTTAATGGAAAAGCAATACTTTCATTCTGTACCCCTCAAAACGCCCCGTGGCTGTATTATTTTAAAAAAAATATAGCTTTTAATAAATATTCTACATATTCAACCTTTAAATGTCAGTTATATAGGAAGCAGTGAATGAGTGAATGAGAAGTAATTACGGCTACAGCCTATTTCTTGGACAGGTGCCGTGATTTCCTGGAGTCTTCATTGGTTGCTTGGCAACTTCATTGCAATGACAAAGGATCCAGGAAGTCCCTGCTCCTGATCATGAAATAGAAATAGTAACCATGGATACAGATACAGTGGAGGGTTATCTGGAAATTGTGGCGCCACTCAGCCTTGCTGCCAATTTTTTTCCATAGTGGCCATTCATGGCATTGCAGCGATCTCCTGCTGCCCAAAAAACATTTACCACATTGACCCTCATAATAAAAGAGACGTCTGTAAAATTGGACACCTTTAACTTCAACAAGGTAAATTAATAGTCTTTCTATTATAAACTTTTAAACCCATTCTTGAAAAGCTATTTTAATTTATGACATTAACCCAGTGTAAAGTGTATGAGATGAGTAAGAAGTGGCCGGCAGGCCTATCAGGAAAAATGCTAGTGAGAATATTCAGTGGGTTGCTACACATGGAAGCAAACCTAGAAGCTAGAGAACATATTTGGCTTGTGTGCCAGGGAAGCTCTTTTCATTTAAGTGAAATGGTGCCATCTTTGAGTCCAGTATCCAGTTCCTATAATACATATGACACATTAAGGTAAATGACCCTTTGTAAAAAGAGATACAGGTGCTGTTTTTTGAACCTTTGTACAGAGCCAAGCAGACTGTTCCTATGGGTTTGCAACCAGACAGATATGAGAGTCGTATTGATCTCAACCAAGATGATCAAACTCAAGCAAATACGCATTTTTTCCAAATTTTGAAATATTCCTTTAAACCTGGCAGGTTTACACAGGGAATTGGCAAATCCAAAAGCATTGATTTGCAAAAACACTGCAAATCCAAAAGCAATGCCAGATGATCTCTGTCCCCTTGACAGTTTGAGCATAAGCAGCATATAGCAGGACATGCAGTTATTTATGATAAGCTTCCCTAATGAAAAATACTTTTGTTTGATTTTGTTTAAAGATGTTAGGAATGTGCAAGTGATAATAAATCCTCAAATCTGGATTTCACACTTTGGATTATGCAAGTTACTGACTGTTACTTATTATAATATATGCAGAAGCAAAAATATAATGGAAAGTATAACAAATAAAACATAAGGACTAGACCACTTTGCTCTGCAGACATAAAGAGCAGTCGGGCTCTTCTAATCAGGAATTGTGTGAGCAGTGGACCAAACTCTCAAAGCACACAGAACATCAGACTAAAGTATGGGGTGTTTTTGATGCCTGCAATAAAGAAATTTAAGCTTAATCAACTGTTGTAAAAAGAACATCAGCTGAATGCTCAATGACAGTAGCTTAATTGGACTAATTACTACAAATGATGATGATGCAATGCATCTACAAAGAGGAAGCTAACTCTCTGAGTACAGAAGATTAGTAATTACAGAAATAAAGATTTGAGTCGTGAGGTTTTAAGGGAAAGTAAAAATGTTTACTCACTGGCAGCCTATAAGACTTCTATTTGCACATTTCCCTATTAAAATGTATTATATTTTCTTTTTATGTAAATAAAGCGGCTTACAGTATGTGTCTCTTATTTACATTAAATAGCTCAAGAAGTGTCACATTCTCCTCAGGCTGTAATTGTCCAGGATAGACAAGCAAAGCCATTGTTGAGTTCTGAGACAGTGTTATCTGCATTTTCTACATGCACTGGTGAATGCAGTGATTACCTCTAAGACATTCAGGAGCCTGAGCGACACTCACAAGTTTCATTTCTCCTCGACAGCTCTGCCATTCAATCATACCACACATCTCACGCAAATGACATGAATTCACTAACAATTCACAGCAACCTTAAAAGACCAGTGTTACTGCATGTTTAGGTCAGTTATTAGGATGCCGATTCAGCAGCTGAAATGCAAGCATGCTGATGAATGATAATATTTACTGACGGGTGTTTAAAAAGTAGGGCTGCAACTATTCACATTTAAGAAGCTAGAATCAGAGAGATTGTTTTTTTTAAAAGCTCAAAATGGTTGACAATTAATTTTGTGTCAATCAATAAATGACTATCATTGCACCTTGTAAGGGATAACATTAACATCGCCCGAATCTTTGCTTAGCAACCGTAACTAGGCACAGAGAGCCGACACTCATGCTTCGGATTGGAGCTGAAGGAAAAGATGTACTTCTAAACATTTTTGAGTATGCTGTCTTTTTTAGTATGTCTTTTTTTTTAACTAAAGAACAACAAGGAAAAGAATAGATTGAATACACTTTAATTTGTACTACCATCAGCTGTAATTGTACATTGGCATGTTGACATGACTATCTAGGATACTGCCTAGAATAACCCAGCATTACTTCCAAGGCAAAGGAGCACATTAATAATTATAGATTTGTTACAACCCAGAGTTCGTCTGAGCATTTTTCTGATGTGTTATCGGTATGTGCTTCAACTCTGTGCATGTATTGTGGATCTCTCTCCCCCTCTAGGGTGATCCTGCTGGGGTGTCTGTGTGTGATGGGATGCTGGTGAGCTGGGCTAATTGAATGATTGTGATTGTGTGAGTGTGGGTTGTTCCAGGGAGCTGATTTAAAGCCAGTCTGTTCCAGCTTCTGAGGGCTCTTCTCTCCCCACTTCAAGTCAAAATGTATTAATGCGTAATGTTTTACTATGCTTACATCAAATATCAGCTCAAGATTTGTAAGATTGGGTAACTTTTTTTGTTACATTTGGTTTTCTGCTGTTTTTATTATGTCAGGAGTTACAGTAGTAGGACTGGGCCGATATGCTTTTGTGCCGATTCGATTCTCTAACAATTTTTGGGTCCCAATTCGATGTAAATTGCGATTCTGATTAAAAAAGTATTGCGATTTGATTTTACCAAGTATTGCGATTTTATATTTAAATTATTGTGATTTTCTTTCCTTAAACAATAACAGGTTGAACCAAACACTTGATAATACATCATAAGTCATATTTACAAAAAACATTCTCATCCACCAACATCTTACAATAAACTAAACTGCTACATTTAGCTGGTCTTTAGAAAAAAATCAAAAATTCAAAAATAAAAATCGATTCTGGTATGAGAATCGATTTTTTAAAAATCACCATTAAAAAATCGCGATAAATATAAAAGTTAGGTTAGTGGCTTGTCTCTTTGTTCATTTTCTTGTAGTTTGAGTGTATCAGTTTAGTTTGGTTCAACTTTAGTTTGCTTTTGTTTGTTATTATTAGCTCACCCTGAAGACTAAAAGATTTCAAATAAATCCTTTTAAGTGCTGCAACTTTCTTGTTGCTGGTGGTTCATGGGGGCTGGAAAGAGGGCAGATCGGCTGGAAATGAGAGACCTGCTTTTGTCTGCATCTGTGTGAAATCAAAGATGTATTGTTTCAAAAAGTTAAAAGAAAACTATGAATTTAAATCTGCTGCTGTCATTGTAAACTGTTATTTGTGTCCTGTAACAAAAAGGCTTGACAGGAATATTATGGAGGCCAGGTCGATTGTCTGATAAATGGACTGTCAGTACAAGAAAACTATTCATTATAAGTGTCACATGCATCTACCTAGTCTGCTAGGGATATTTGGGCTAAGAAGTGTATATTTCATCATCTAAAATCACCATTAATATTATATTTTTTAAGTATCCCATAAAAAACAGGTAAGGATACACACAACCTTTTTTTCACACAGATATCTTGACTTCTGAAGGTTACTCCCTTCAGACACTGTAACTAGAGGCCTTCAAAGCATTTTATAGACTGAACTGCTTCTCTAAACCAGACCAGACGATGTATTCCCTCAGGGAGAGGAGTGGGCCACCGAGACAAAACCTCTCCAGTTAGAAGCACCGAGCTACTGACCTGATGTGGATCTCATATCTCGCTGGCTACAAAGATATGTGTGTACTTCTCCATTTGATTCAGTGTCAATGGTCAAGGACAATAATGGGGTAAACAGTGTATAGCTCACTGAGCATCTGGCCAACTGGAAAAAGTTTTGGAAACTTAGTTGTTTGCGTGGGAGGATGAGAATGTGAGGGACACTTTAGATACACTATACAGAGGGAATAAAACTGTGTGTGTGTGTGTGTGTGTGTGTGTGTGTGTGTGTGTGTGTGTGTGTGTGTGTGCGCGTGTGTGTGTTTGTGTGTGTCTTGCTCTAACATTAAACCCCAGGGGAGATAAGAGCAGATGATTGTCAATTTTCGCCCTTCCTTTTAATTTGTGATCCATTAGATGAAGTGATCAGAGTGGTACCATGCAGAGTGACAAAGAAAAGAGAAAGAAAAAGACACAAAAGGTTCCTGTGATGAACAAAGACATCACAGCGGTCTCACAGAGCTCTGCTGTCCATTATATGAAAACAAACTCACATTTTTAATCTGTTTGGAACAACTGATGGCTGAGCAACAATTATCAAATTACTTTAATATCAGATTATCACATCAGACTTCACAGTGACAAACAGTGTGACTAAAGCACCAAACTTACTACAGTGTCAATTGCTAAATTAATGATTGTCAAGGCAATTAAAGGATTGGGCTACAAAAAGAAAATACTGATACTATGTAAAATTATATTTATATGTTTAGATATTCATCTAACTTTTCCTTTTTATTCTTGAGAATTACTGAATAATTTTACCTCTTCTGTCTAAAAAGTGCAAAGCCTAGGTTAGGCCATTAAAGGAAAAAAAAAATAATTTATGCTCTAAAATGAATATATGTAATGATCAAATCCAGAGTATGAATTATTAATTCAAAGTTTTTTTTAATTTCTCTGTGGCTCATCCCAAGCTCCGTGAAAAACCCTGTGCTTACCCTTTGCTTGTCCTCGTCATCACCCACAGACAACAACACAACAGGTGAAGATGGCTCACAACTAATGGTAATCATTTCTTAGATTTAACGGGTCCCAAACTAGAAATGTTGCATTAATTTGTGCTTGATGCATGTACTGTAAGGCCTTTGGTTTTAGAGTACCTTTCAGGATTTTACTTGTGAAGTCCTCCATGGTTATAGATTTGTGGGCTTTTGTGCCCAAAACTCTTTGTGTTTGCCGCTGTGACGTCCGTTTAAAGCTCTACTAAAAATCTTTATAAACTTGTCTTTTTGCATGTATTGGTTTGTTTGTCCCCTCTCTGCTGTTTTTTTTTCTTCCATTTGATTAATTTAGGACTTCTTTTTTCTTTGTATTGTTCAAATTCGGTTAATTTATTGCTCATTTTTTGTCTCTTTTGTGAAGCACTATGTTTTGAAAAGCACTGGTGTTTTTATTTATTTTTCAAATTGACTGTTCGTTGTATAATACATTTTCAGATGCTGTCATGCTGAATAAAGTCAGTTCCAAATGGATTTGCTTTTTCAAGCTGAGCAACCTCGGTACATCATAATACAATAAAGCTGCTGTCATGAAAACCTCAAAAACAAATGTCTTATGTTATGGATTTGGCATTTCTTAATAATTTCTTCGGAAGTTACCTTCAGAGAAATATGTTATTTGATAGCAGGGAGAAATTAGAATTTCCTGGAACAAATAGCTCCATTCAAATCCAATTATATATTCTTCTTTATTATTGGAAACTTTATCCTCCATGTTTGTTGAGAGCTGCTGTACACTGTCTTCATTATAATTAGTAGCAAATTACATTGGACTTTCCAGGAAATTTACCGAAGATTATTCAGAAATTATGGACTTGAACATCAAACTTCAAAACTCCAATCTTTTTGGATTTGTTGTTCAGTCTAATTTACATTGTTTACTCCTCAGTGAGTTACAAAAACCATCTCTTTTGGTCTAATGAAAGTCAAGATGAAAAAACAGGGTAATTTCCAGAACACATTTGGGAATACAGTACAAGTTTTCACAATGCAGCATAACCATAAGATACGTCATTAATTGAATAATGCATGTTAAGTAATGCCACAGAAGAATTTCCCCTCATATGTTCAGTTTATCCAAGAATCCACCTCCTCCTCTTCCCTGCACAGCATTTAGTTGTGGTGTAGAGTAAAGTGCTACTGAGCAAGAGAGGGATGTGAGGTGTTCAGACTACAACGCCGCAGGACCAGAGCAGCCTTTAGTGGTAATGACCCGTCTGTATGGCAGAGATTTAGAGACACATACAAAAGTAAAGCCACAACAGGGGACCTGCTGCTGCAATTCATCTTCATTTTAATTGGGAACATTTTGTGTTGCTCACTCCTCCACATTAATAAACCAAAGCCCTACAGCAGTTTCAAAACCTCATTAAAGCACCAGATACAGTCCAACCCAGGTGTTGCTGAGCAGAGAACAGAAACTACATTTTCTTCTTATTAATCTTCTTAATGATCATCTATTTTCTCTTTTTCACCATTATCATCACCATCACTATCATTTTCAGCAGCTACATTATTAGCTGTGAAAAAACAAAAACAACAATAGTGATTCCAAACAATAATCCCATTAACTTCTTGGTGATATAACATGAAAAGGGGGGTTAAACAGCAACATTTACTTTTATTACTGAATTTAAAAATCCCCCTAATGGTGATCTCTTTAACATTTGTGTTGACAATACAGTCCAGGTCCTTCAGGCTTGAAGACAGTGGAGGATTTATTGATGTGCAGTATTCAGACAGGCTTTAATTCCACTCTTGCCCCCTCTGAGTTGAGCAATGTGTGTGAGACAGCACACAGCGAGGGAGAGACGAGCTACAAAGGGCCAGCTGCCACTGCAAATGCTGAAGCTGTTTTGGGAAACTGAGCGGTGATTCATGCTGGCAAATTGATTCATTTCTTGTACTGATTAGCACCTTTTTTTTCTTTGTCCATATGTTGCAATGGCCTTGAAAAGACCAGTTGAAAAAACACATCTTTCTTGCCGTAGTGAAAAGGTTCTAGGTTCAAATATACAATGATGCAATCAAATTCAACATCACAAACAACAGCAACAATCAATCTGCCCCTCTTTGAACATTATAAGGTACACTTTGCTGCAAAGCATTGTTGCACAGGTGTTTACATTATTGCAGCTATTTTTACACACTAAAGTGCCCAGCAAGTGTGTATATGCTTTGAGGAACATTGGTGCAAATGAAAAGCTTTGACTAGCTCTTATCACCAACGGGCAGTCTATCATACCAGGCAGAAGAATCAGTTTTCAAAAGCCTACCTAAAGCTAACCTGCTGCCCTCATCTCAGCTCTGTTCCTACACAGGAAATCACACAAGCTGCTGGAATGATCACCCACAGCTCACCACCCAAAGCGAGTCGAGCACACGTGAGGCTC
This sequence comes from Scomber japonicus, assembly GCF_027409825.1. NCBI lineage: Eukaryota > Metazoa > Chordata > Actinopteri > Scombriformes > Scombridae > Scomber > Scomber japonicus. Next base: position 15,437,008 of record NC_070584.1, on the reverse strand, counting down.
AGGTTCAGCTGAGGTGGGGATTCATCAGAACAGCAGCAACGGTTTGTCTGATGGTGTAGCTGAAATTTACATAAACATAAACAAATCTTTCATTATCAGCGAAAGGGTACAGAGGAGCGGCTTCCCACCTGATGTCAAATCTCCTCATCTTTTTCGGCACAATATTTTTAGGAGATTCACACACACACCGATCATTTTAAATGTCAGCTTTGCAAAATTGGGTCTGTCCCACACTGGGGTACATTCTGCTAGTTCATACGGATGATTCAAGTTATTCACAATGGCGTCCTCCAAGTAAAATGATTAAAGAACAACAGGATTGCAGAAAACAAAAGACAGACAAAACAAATCCTCCTTAAACCATAACTTTCATGTGCTCACTTCACAGCTGCTACAGAGTAACCCCCCAACCTTGCAGATATAAATGGGTTCCTGAGCATCATCACAGTGAGATGTGAGCACGGATGGCATGTAGAAAAAAACAGCTTATGGAGATCAACATATCCAGTTGTTTTGTGCCATAAACTACACATATCACAAAAGTAATGCCTGGAAAGTTTTCTGTTTGCTCAGAGATGCACAGAAACTGGTGGGCAAGAAATGTCTGTGATGCATATACTTTGATGATCAGTTTGATCTGTTTAGAGATGCTGATAAAGGTGGTCGACTGATAGCTTTGGATGGAAAATAAACACGAATTCTCTGCTGTTGTAATTGCTTATTAAATGCCGAATTGACACAGCTGGTTTGGAGTTGATTTTTTTTCTGTGTTTTTGGCAGGTACCTGAGATTTGATTGTGTCATCATTAGACATCTTGCATATATCCTGGCAATCTCAGAACCTTTCAAATATCTGTCTGATGATGATTTAAGCTCTAGGGGCAACAGCCAATATTTCAGGGCTCCGTATCTAGGTAACAGATCAGGGATATCTACACTAAGACTGTTATGATGTGTCGGTCATTGGCTACAGTCTGATTAGTCTGTTGATATGAGATTTCGGCTAGTTTCTAGTTAATAAAAGTCGTTAGCCAATGGGGTCCGCCACCTTTGCTTTTCACACAGAAGTACAAACAGACTACTATGGACTTCTTTAATGTTAACATTACTTGCTCTTAAACTGTGCTGCCCAAAGAAAAGTGTTGCAACTATAAAACCAGCATTAACTAATTCTTTGAGCCACTTTGGGGCAACCATGACAAGCTGTGAACAGAACAGAACTATTTAAAGCTGATATTTTTAACTTGTTAATAAATGGTTGCTCACTTACACATCCAGCAGTTATGGAGCAACAGTGTCATTCACATGGAGTTGTGTTTCTGTCCTTGGCTGCTAAATGCTCCATCACCTTCACCAGCTAATCACTACCTGTGTCTGTTTGCCGTTTGGTGCTGTAGTGTTTTTTTTTTCTTTCTCGAAAACATGAGAGTGAACCAAAACATGCAAGTTAAGTGCCAGTACACTGAAATTGTATTAATTGACAGGTGAGAAGAGATCTTGTGTTTCAGAAGAAGGAACAAAATATGCACAATGAAATATGAGAAACAATAGGATTGAATATCGTGATATGAATAAATAAAATTACATCTATTGCTCCTATTGAAGAATTGTGCAAAGAAGAGAAGAGAAGGGGACAGAGGGAAAAAAAGTGGAAAAAAAGTGTACATGCTTTTTTTCATGCATACACATACTAAGTTTGGAGACCTTGTTAACTACGATTTTTTGATAGGGTGTCAAATCTGTCTGTTGTTCTTAGTGTCCTCTGCAGTGTGGATTGGGGAATTTTACCAGTGTTTTACTGTCTCTTCATACTGTCTTTTTGGATGTCAGAGGTAGGTGATGGTCTTTTGTTTTAATTAGTATTTTGGAAATGGGTTTTCATGGTTAGCTGACTGCGGTAATGTTGGCTGAAAGGTGGAAGGGGCTCTGGGAGTCAGAATGATTAGACAGCAGTAACAAGGCACCTTCTCTGCTGGCAGGGCTGTGAGACAGGAGGACCACTGTGGTCCTGTCACTGTCTGTGAGCCAGACTCATGTACACGTACAGCTACACACTCTTGTACCTACAGATGCATGAGCACATATACTCTTCTCTCTCTCTCTCTCTCTCTCTCTCTCTCTCTCTCTCTCTCTCTCTCTCTCTCTCTCTCTCTCTCTCTCTCTCTCTCTCTCTCTCTCTCTCTCTCTCTCACACACACACACACACACACACACACACACACACACACACACACACACACACACACACACACACACACTTGAGAATGTCAAATCATCTGGATGAGACTGACAGTCACCAGGACCACAGGATCACACTCTAACGTTCCCATGGTGCAGTGCTATGCAGTGGTGGCAGCCGCTACCAGCCACTGTGTGTGTGTGTGTATGTGCATGCAGTATATGTGTATTATAGTCTAGTTAAATTACTCATAGACATGTTTCACTGTCTGTTAATCTGTATAATATGTACTGTATGTAAATATATCATGGAGTGTGTAGACTGTACTTTTCATCAGTGGATCTTTACTGTGACTTGGATGTTTACAAGAAACTGTTAGTAAAACTGATCTGTCATTTAGTAATGATGATGTTTTTTTCTACCACAAGGTTGGAGGAACAGGGTTGCTAAAAAAAACTACCATATGATTGTGTAAACTCCACATAGCCCTCTGCTCACAGCTCTAACTGTCAAATCCACATGTTCAGACTCAAACGTGATGTTTTTTTTTTCCTCCTTCAAGAATGTGACACCTGTGTTTACAGAGGAATTTTCCAAGTCTGCACCATGAGGACATGCACATACTCATGGAAATGAGTGCAGAGCAGAAAAATCCTATGTGTCAATCCAATGTAAATCCTGTAGGGTTTTATTTGCAAACTGCAGGTCACAAGGAGTTAGCGATCGCAGCCTCTCAGAGTACTTGGTGACAAAGCCTCACAGTGCAGACAAGAGAAAACGCATCAGACAGACAGAGACTCTATGTGGCCACATCTGTCACGAAAGACAAAGAAAGGCAAACAGAGGAGTGTTTGTTCAAGAGTTTGTTTTTAATATCCAACTAGGAAAAAATATCATCCACCCAGGACAACACCAAATAATTCACTGTCACCATAGAGGAGCTCTCCCAAATGCCAAAGAGCAGTTTACTAGCAAACACACTCTCTAGTCACAGTTTCTGCGCTGTTGGTAATTTTTTTTTTTTAATACAGAAAAATCAATCAAAAAAGTAGTCATCAGAAATATGCAGGCTTGTAAATGTACAGTAGAATTAAACATTTGTATTGGAAGGCTTCAAATTCAACAATACAGTATAGCTACCACATCTGAATGAAAAAAGAATGAGTGTAGAGATCAAAACACTTTTTATATACAACTGACAAAAAAGCAACCAAAACCACATAACAGCCACATTGTGAGCTAATGTTAGCTCCCCATCAAGGTCAGTTCATTTAATGAATTTCAATGTCATTTTCCACTCAACACACACTCAACACTCAATGACGCACACGGGGGGTAGAACTCGTGTTTGTAATCAATATTATAAAATTCCCCTCTCCACACACTTGATATAAATAAATAGGACACACAGAGTTCACACTGACACCTCATATTAATATTCTTCACCCTTTACCCAGCAGATCGCCTGTTGGATTTATCCCCCCGTTTCCAACATCATTGACTGAACTCGCACTGTGAATCGAGCTGTTCCCTCGCAGGACAAACAAGACTTACTTCCTTTATTCGTGACCTTTTAAACTACCCAACTGTGATTTGTGCTCAAAATTAAGGTATTGATTTGAATGAAGTATATTACTTGCATGTTGAGGTGACATTAATATTGAATAGAGACAGACGAAAATACTGGTGTCTGAGACTCAGCTCAAAGGTTCAGTGAAATTTTAATATGAGCAATCTGACAGCTTAACGTTCCCCTCTTAGAAAGCTTCTGTTGGCTTTGTATGTCGAGAAAATTGACTGCTGAAAAGAATAAAACATTTGAGAGGCTATGACCAAATGTATTTTTGATACACTGAAAATTAGACATAGAAGCACTTAAAGCACTCTGTCTTTGGTCTATACCAACTCCTGGGAGAAATATTTGAATCTTTAGCTGCTAAATGCTAGTTAGTCGTTAACTATGTCTCTCTGCCTTTTGTGCTGGACAGGTACAGTAGTGTGCAGTAGGTTTATTCAGAGCTTTTTCGCTCAAAACAGCTGCCTCTTATATCTGGAACCTACATTGATCAGAGTGTTGAGAGTGAACCCAAACATTAATGTTACAGACCTGGACATCCAAAACTGAGCTGAAAGAAACTATACATCACATGAGATGAAAGAAACTGCAGAGTTGGGTGATAATTCTCTTCACAATGAGCAACACCTTCCACATACAGGTAGTGATGTTATAATAAATGTTAATATAAAAATATTGTCTATAGCTGATTTAAAGAACCTTTCCCCCCAGCATGTTGGGCCAAAACCATCTAAATCTCCTTTTTCATGTTCTTACCTTCCCTTGCAACAGTGACGAATAACTTGGAGACTGTTAATGGATCTGATGGTCAGGGATTAACTGTGCATTCATTCAGGGGTTTTCTTTCAGTAAAGAAATAACAAAGCACCTGCAGAGTCAGTAAGGATTCTGATTCTCAACAATTAACCCTGCTACAAAAACATCATGCCCTGCCCTCTAACCCATGTTTAGCTGCTTTATGGTGCAGTTTAATTAGGGTTTTACTACTAAATGAAAATCCAATCACGATTATTCTCCTGTTCTTTGTTTTAACAATCTGTATGTAATATAAATTGACAGTAAGAAGAGGATTTGCATAATAAACCAATTAACACAGAAAGTGTTGGTGTGAACTTTCACAGTACCTATGAGAAACTGTAGGTGAATGTAAAGATGTTTATTACATGCAGTAGTGCTATTTTGGCAGTATGTTAAGACATCTATAAGTGGCAGTTGCACAGTCTTCCTGCACATGATAATTAATAGAGACCATGCTGAAAAAGTTGTGTTGGCTACAGATAATATGTAAGAAGTATTGCCAGTGTGAGATAACGGTAATCAATAAGTATATTGGCATTCTGACAGGAGTGTTAGAGAGGCAATCGAAGACACTGTGGTGACATGGTGGCATTAATCACAAAGAGAAAATCCCCTAATTCAACATGTTGTATAATATAGAGTGCAGGAACTTGTATATGGCCATTCATGGCACAGTTTGTGTTTGAGCATGCATGAGCATGTATGACACCTGAATGTAACTGCTGCATTCGAATACAGCTTTTAAATTTGTGAGACAACAGTGGTGCACCCATGCGTGGCCTCATCTCCACTTGTAGAAGTCATTACTCTGTTAATGGCAACACAGCACTTCATAGCATCTCTGTCCCTGCTTCAATTATGGATCAGCTCAGTCACTGCACGAACCAAACACTTCTTCTTACAAAAAAAAAATCAAAATGGGGACAATGTTTGTGGCTAAGTGAAATGAGGATAATTATTAGTTCCTCACTCCCTGATCAGAAGTCACAGTTTGTTGTGTCTCCCATTCTCCGGAGGTGAGAAAAGAGCTGTTCCATTTTTCTCCTCCGGCTTCTTCATGAGTCTGGTGGTGAACTGGAAAAAAGAAGTCACATGCTGACCTTCATCATAGCCTTCACTCCTGCAGATAAATAGTAGTCCAGACAGAGTGAAGAACCTCCACTGTGCATCTGGCTGTTTTCCTTCTTTTTTATTACCAAGTACAAGTTCAGATGACTCCGTAGTCTCTTAGAGACTTGAGCAGCACTGTGTCCTTGACATCGCTGAACACCCTGCGGATGTTATTGGTATCAGTGGCACAGGTGAAGTGCGGGTAGAGAGTCTTCCGCTCCTCCCTCTTGTCGTGGTTGATGGCCTGCTGCTCGTACAACTTGGAGATGTAGTTTTTAGCGTCCTCTGGGTCTTGCCTCTTACCTTTTACAGAGTTGAAAAGCAGGTGAAGGACAGAAATGGACAAAAAAAGGCAAAAGATGATTTTGGGTTATGAATGAATAAAATGGCTGAAATGTAACTTTCATTAATACTCAATATTTGGATTAGACTAGAAAAAATGTTTTCAATGAAATGAAAGTGCAATTTATGTGTCAACATTCAGGGTTATTTGCACAACTCTCACTAATTCTGCATGTTTTCTCACATGAAACAGAGAATACCCTTTAGGCAAGATTTTCTTGTGATGCAAAAGTATTATCAAACAAAATTACAAGAGAGGCTGTAAATGCAAAAAGCAATCCCTCTCCACTCGCTGTAAAATCATGGATTCACTTTGTCTGCTAAAATGTGGGTTTTAGCTGCTGCATGTACAACACTCAGAATATGAAGCAGGGAATCAAATCTTCTCAAAGCAAAAGTTGTAAAAATAGCTGCTAAACAATCTAATCTCAAAGCATGATGTGCATGATGAAAGCATCACAACATCTACAAAAAGGCCCAATTCCAATTAAGGGATGCACTTAATTAGTATTGGCATTATTGATTCAAATGTCCATGATTCTTTTAATTCATTTTGAATCTATATAATGTCAAAATATAGTGTGCATCACATGTACCCATAACCCACGGCGATGTCTTTAAATTGCTTTGTGTAGTTCGACTAACTGTCCAGAACCGAAAGACATTCAATGTACAATCATAAGAAAATCTTCACACTTGAGAATCTGGAATCAGAAAATATTTTGCATCTTTGATTGATAAATGACTCAAATGATCTATGGATTATTACAGTTGTTTGGATTGACAAGTCTTTAAGTGCAAGTCCAATTGTCAAAGTTTCTCACCGTGTGAGCATGGTATAAAACTGTCAGGCTCTTTAACAACTCTATTTTTCAAATGTAGCAACAGTGGCAAGAAGAGAAGCCACAGAGGAACACAGCAACATTACTGTCTCAGCAACCAGCAGCCAGTGGTACCAACTGCTCAGAGTCATTAAGGTTAAATTGACATCAAGGAGCTTGACCCTGTATGAGTCATTACTTTACCTGCTAATGCTGATGGTAAACCACAGTGAGCACACACACACACACACACACGTACACCCGCGGGTTTGGGGGCTGGGGGGGTTGGGGGGGGGGGGGTGCAGGGTTTGCAGGAAGCACAGTATCTGTCTGTGGTTGCCATGGGTAACAGAAGGAGAGAGGGTGGGGGTAGAGGATGGGGGCGTGGGGACTGTTAGGGCAACGCTCCACAGCCTTTCACACCAGTAGAGCTACAGGCTGCAGCCACATCATTAAGCACACCAAGTACCTAGAGGTGACTCATTTGTGTGTGTGTGTGTGTGTGTGTGTGTGTGTGTGTGTGTGTGTGTGTGTGTGTGTGTGTGTGTGTGTGTGTGTGTGTGTGTGTGTGTGTGTGTGTGTGTGTGTGAGAGAGAGAGAGAGAGAAAAAGAAAGAAAGAAAGAAAGACAGAAAGAAAGGCTATATTAATTGCTGGCGTTGCTGGCACCAGGACAGTGATGGAGGGAGAACCTAATACATCGGTGATTCAGAGTCAAGAAACCCACTGTTGCTCAAATCAGTTTGCAAACCTTTTTTTTTTTAAATTGATACTTCTATTTCCACCGGTTGCAGTAGGATGTGATGAAAAAGCTGCATGCCCAAATCAAATTGGCTGCAGATTTGCCTTTTTGGTCTCTGACATGATTCTATCCACACTGTGAGGAGAATGCCGACCCTTAGGTTTTAACTTGAATACTGTTCTAATTTCTTGTTTTTAATCTTGAACTTTGAGTTGCACCAAAACTTTAAATTGGTTTAGTATTTTTTTGTGTCAGTGTTTCAATCTTTTAAGTGATAATCCACAATGATTGTCTCCATGCACAAAACTCATAGATGTTTTTGCACAAACACATACCTACACTAGCACAGGACTTGATGTGATCAGTTTGTTTGTAGTTTGCCAATATTGAATATTCTCATTACTGATTAATCCACAATAACAGATTAATTGTTAAGTCCATAAAATGTATATATACATATATGATGTTGCTTATCATGAGGTGAACGTCTATAAAATGTTCCCTGTATTGTAAAGGTTAATTCTAGTGAAAGGTAAACAGAATGAATGTATGTGCAGAGACACACTTAAGCACAGGACATCGAATGGACGGGGAGAGTAGAATGACGTGCAAACTAGGTTTGTGGATTAAAAACAGGAAACACCTATAACTGGTGATATGTTTTGGCATAATGTAAGTCTTTCTATAAAATAGAGATCTGTGTTTTTTCATGTCAGGTTTTCTGTTTGCAAATAAAAGGCTCTCCAATCCAATAAAGTCTGCTGAAGCCTCATTTTTGGCATGTAAACAAAGCTGGGGCTTCATTTGCAGTGTTACTTCTACTTCTTCCCCATGATGACGTCAGATTGTTTGTGCATAGCTGTTTGTTGGAAAACAGAGTCCAAAGTTTCCATTTTGATTCATTTTTCCTATTGTCTGTTCACCTTGCCTTGGGAGCCAGTGGAAGTCGGTTGAGGTGCATGTTGCAAATCAGAACAGAGTGGGCTCAGTGAGAGGGGGGCCTTAAAGACACAGAATCTAAAACGGCCTGTTTCAGACAGAAGCTGAACTGAGGAGCTGTGTAAAGACTCAGTATAAGATTCATAATCAGTCTTTCTTACTTTTACTTTAAATCATGCTGAAATATACCAGGAGAGTTCCGGGTTAAAAATATAGGCCTGTAAATGCGCATGATATGTCCCCTTTAATTTGCATAGAAGAAAAACAATAAAAGCAGCAACTCAGAAAGAAGCTGGAACCATTTGGCATTTTTTCTAGACAAAAGACACTGTTAATTGATAATAAACACATGTGCACAGCTCACCTGTGAAGCTGGGGAAGTATTTCTTAAAGTCAGAGGTTTGGATTTTGTCAGCAAGGATATCGGTCTTGTTGAGAAAGAGGATGATGGAGGTGTTGAGGAACCATGGGGAATGGATGGTGGTGTAGAAGAGAGCCAGGCTCTCTTCCATACGGTTCTGAGGAAAAGAAGGAAAAAAAACAGTCAGATATCACATGACAGACTGTTTTGGGGAAGATAAAGAACTAGACCAACACATTTTTTAGAGGAGATATCAGTTGGTTGTGAAAATGAGAGGGAAATGTGAGTTCTCAGGAATGGCTAGATGGATTTGGATGGCTGAGCAGGAATTACAAATAATGAGAGGGGCCAGAGGAAGAAGAAGCAGTCCTTTTAAGAGAGGAGGGGAGGTTTATGGGGGGTAGGGGACCACTGTGGAGGTTGACGATTGTGTTGGCAGACTTAAAAGTGACTGGGAGAGATAAACAGCTTAGAGACAAGATAGGAGAGAGGTACGGCCAGAAGGCGACCAAGAGCTGGAGCAGGTGAGGAAGCAGAGAGACGAGAGGTTTTCTTGTGTAAGAGTGAGACCTGCTGGTGGATGGATGAAATAACAAACACAAACATACTGTATATGAATATGAAAACAAATCTGTAAACTATTTGGTGACTATGAAAATGACCCAGTTTAACTCCTAAATAGTATCAAACAGAGTGCTCTTACAATAGTCTCCCTCTCCTCCAGAACCTGGTCGTACTCGCTGAGGGAGGCCAGGAAGATGAGGGAGGTGACGTTTTCAAAACAGTGAATCCACTTCCGACGCTCCGACTTCTGGCCGCCCACATCCACAATCCTGTCAGGGAAAGGACACGTTTGAGGAAGTATGACAAGACAAGATAGTTCTAATTAAGCTAAGACTCTTCAAGTTATTTCAACAATGACCAATTAAAGGTTAACTGCACAAAAGTAGTTAAGAGAGTGGGAACAATCTTCCTTTAAAGCCTAAAATTGATTGATTGATAATGGCCTTGAAAGCATACATTTTCGGCTGATTTATCCACCAAAGCATGTATATTTTGTCTCATCTGGTGTCTTGATTTTATGTCTTTGTAGTGTTATATATTGGAGGACCATGATGGAAATACTGTTATTCTGTACTAGTTTTAAGCACCAAACAAATTATATCAATCAGTCAGAACAAACCACACTCACTGCATCTCCAGAGAAGGAATTCAAACTGGAAACTTAACATTGCTGTGGTCATTAACATATTATATACAAACAAGTCTGTGAGTATTTGGACTATTTTACATGTCTTGTTGTTTAGACTCTGTATTTCAGATCTGGTTTGAAATTAAATTAACCTGCTGACTTTCAGTGGTAAAGGTGTTCACTTTCTCCAAATTTGGAACAACACAAATAAGACAGAGGACTTCAGGATTTCAATTTCTGCTCACCCAATACGGTTGGGAACACTTTCAACAACTAAAACGTCAAGTCACTGAATATTGCACTGTGGACCTAACAGTTTAATGTCAGACTGGACGTGAAAGAGACAATACAAACAGCAACTGTCACTGCACTCACACCCTCATGTGGCTTTAAGACAGCTGCTAATAAGCCTGTTTGAGGAGTCGACTGTACCTAACACAAACAGCATGTCACCTTCCTAATGAGACATGCTTTCACACGGGAAGAAAAACTACTAACTACTTTTGGCAAGCATGTGCATATACATATATACTGTATGTATTTTATTAACAAGTTTATAATGTATGCATTTGGAGGAAGGATTAATCACTAAGAAATAATGACTCAATGTTTCATTTTCTAATAAAAAGATTAAGAGAAATACTCTTCTTATTTTTAGTTGTCTTAATTCTGAGCTACACTTGCACTTCAGGATTTAATGGCAGGTGTCAGTTATATTTCGTAGTGGACATTTCATTTGTGAACACAATGTTCCTTTTAAGTGAACTTTGGTCTTTGCGTGCTAAGCTCTGTCAGATGCCCCCATCAGGTGTCACAGAGAGACAATACCAACACATGTTCAGAATAAAACACACAGAGCGACACCTCACTTCCCGGTAGGAGCTTTGTGCAGAGGCAATCAGAAATGTGATCCTATTACGTCCGAACAGGCGTGAGCACACAAAGCCTCTGAGAGAGTCAATAGTCTTTTTTTTCCCTTCCCCACAGATTGATGAATAGTGTCAGTATTACATTCATCCCTGTGCCATGTTGGTCATCTGAGAACTAGCATTGGCCACCTTAGTGTGATGGTCTTGATGGTGAAGGAGTAGTCGTGGATGCCCGTGGTAGGGAATCGAACTCGCAGTACATCCTGTTCTGTGGGGATGTAGTCAGGGGCAGAGATACGGTCCAGATTACTCATGTAGCTGAAAGAGAAGGAGCAGGGAGGGGGGAAAAAAGACAGAGAAAGTTTGATAACAGCTCAGACACAGGAAACAGGAACAGGAGGCTTCTAGTAAAACATATTGCCTGTGTTTACATCACATCTGTGTAAAACAAACTAAAGTGACATGAGGTATATGATGAATTATGGATGATAAAAAAAACTGTGATTAAAACAGAAGAGTGAATCCGTATCAGCTCGTATACAGACGATGGCTTTATGGCTAGTGTTGATCCAAGCTGTCATTAGCTAATGTTGACTGCCTGTCTCTTATCATGAACACAGCACGATGATCGAGCTACTGGGCAAACACAGAACAGAATGGCAAGAGAAAAACAGAAAACAGGCAGGCTGATCTGAGGTTTTGTTCTGGGACACATCAGATACTTTGAGTTGTGAAGTAGATCTTTTCATGTTGATTTAAAACACTCTGTCTGAAGGTTGCAGTATGTTGCTCCGTACTCTTTAAGTTTTTGTGATCAGATTAAAAGATGATTAATGTCACCAGTCTCACAAGACACTCGGTTGTTTCCCTGAAAGATGTCTTTGTTCAACTGGTAGTTTCAGACATGAAATGGATGGATACTGAGCAGTCTGTAAAGAACTAGCTCCCTCCAGTGGCCGCAGTGCAAAAAATATAAATGATGTATAATAGATATTCTAAATGGTAAAGTGATAAATTAAAAAGCTTTTTTTTGAGAATTAAGTAATCCACAATACTAAAACTGATTTATCACAAAATAGACACATTTTCACATAATGACAAAATAAAAAGATGTATGAAAAAACAGCAGCCAATAAGTTATGTTCTTTTTTTCATTCAGAATAAAATGACAACAAAAAATGTCACAGTAAGAGAAGCACTTGTTTTAAATCACTTGTCTAAACAGCCATTTTTGCTGCATGTCCACTAGTAGAGTTGCCAACCGCCCCTTGAGAAACGGAATTGTCCCGTATTTAGAAACAAAATGACACGTCCCATATTGAGCTGAAAAGGGACGCACTTTGTCCCGTATGTCTGTGGGAATCAAAATAGTCAATGGAATCAATGAATGACAGGGCGTTTATATGAAATTTTACGGTAATCTTATTGCCAGCCCTCTCCTGCTCTGTGACCAATGAGCTGGCAGCACACTCACACACAAGAATGACAATTCAGAATCCTGCTCTTCTCATTGGTCGAGGTACTGTCGCTTGCAAGAAGATACCGGAAGACAAGATTTTGAGGCAGAAAATGGTTACAACTTTTCCACAGACTTTCTGTTTGCACTTTTCTTATTGCATTAAATATGCACTATTACAGGAATTTTCTGCTTTCTATAGCTTTTTGTTATGTTATACTGTTTTCGGTTAAGCAGGACAGCTCTGTTAAAAAAAGATATTTATTTTATTCTGTTAAGTTAAACAGGACTGACTGAGTTCTGTTAAAAAGACTTGTTATTTTGCACTAAAAAATAAATTGTTGAATAAGAATTTGTTTTCCATGTATTCATATCACTCAAAAACATGCATCGAATTAAATTCAGGTTCGAGTCAAATAATTTAAAAATCGTTTCACACACACACACAAGAAAAGGCAAAAAATGTCACCAAGCCGGGAGGGGTGAACGCAATCGGGTTGGTCAGCCCTGCCAACTAGGTGTCCCTTTTTAATTTTCAGGAATTGGCAACCCTATCCACTGGTCTCCAGACGTGGCATCGCAAACAATATGTCGCAATATGCTATTTTTTTAATTTAACGTTTTATTTACCTTTAGCCTTTTCCTTATGTTTTGATTATTGGCTTTATTCCTGTTTGATAGCTGAGTGATGGCACATGTACATGCATTATTTAGCCATGCTGACAGTTTTGATTTAATCTAACCCACCAGATTACTGGCATTTTCCTAATACAATAATCATTAATGGGACAAAGATAAATTACATTCAAAAATTCAATGGCTGCTTATCTTTCCAGAAACTGTTCCCCTGTATAAGTCACAAACTCACTGTAAACAGTGGACCTACTTTTTACAGATTAAATAGTTTCTACAAAAAAGTTGACAGTGCTGTTTACGGATTTTCAAGACCAACAGGGATACTGTTTCTGGAAAGAGATGTTATTTTTTTGTGCAGTATAGAGAGCTTTGACTTCCATTGCAACAAAGCTACTCACTACTCTGTGGAGTCCAGGAGCTGGTACTCGCAGCGGCGGCTGTAGCAGACCCGGATGCCTGAGTCTGCCCAGAGGCGGCGGATTGCATCAACATAGCCCCGTTCCAGCTGGGTGATGTGCACTGTGTTTATATCCTGCAGCCATGTGGCGTAGATCTAGAGGACAGTGAGAGAAACAGAGTATGAGAGTATATGGAGAACTCTGAAAATACTGAAAAGCTGTTGTGTGACATTAAACAAAACACTACATCAGCAACTTTTGAGTCTGTACCGTAAAAACCGGTAAATAGATGCACCTTTGATATAAATGTGAGAAGAGCGGATGATGCTTTGTTTGACTCTGGGACCGACACAGAGTCCGAGGACAGGGTGCTTGGTGAGCCTTATAGCAAATTGGGAGCAATATTTTCACACAGCGACAGCTCGGATGAGTTTTTGAGACTGGAGTGAGCATACAGCTTGGTCCGGGGGACAGACACCCTCTTTACATTTAAGAGTAAGCTTAAAACTTTCCTTTTTGATAAAGCTTATAGTTAGGGCTCTTAGAGCTCTTAGCTTATGCTGCTATAGGCTTAGACTGCCGGGGGACTCCCATGATGCACTGAGCTCCTCTCTCCTCCTCCCTCTCTCTCTCTATCCATCCATCTATATCCATTAACATTCATGTACTATTAATGCATTCAATAACCTAAACTTCTTCCCCGGAGTTGTCTGTGCTTTCTCGTCTCACAGGTAATCTAGGCCTGTAGACGTCCGGATGACAGATTCCAGTGCCGGACCTTCTAGCTTCATTGTTGATTTTCATTGTGCTTCTCTCTCCTATCCTTCCTTTCTCTCCTCTCAACCCCAACCCTTCGAGGCAGATGGCCGTCCACTCTGAGTCTGGTTCTGCCTGAGGTTTCTTCCTGTTAAAAGGGAGTTTTTTCTTGCCACTGTTGCCAAGTGCTTGCTCATGTGGGAATGTTGGGTCTCTTTAAAGTTAAAACCTGAAGAGTTCGGTTTAGAACCTGCTCTATCTGTAAAGCGCCTTGAGATGACTTTGGCGCTATACAAATAAAGATTGATTGATTGATTGATTGATTGAGATTGATTGACAGCTACACACAGTATCAAATATGTAAAGTTACTGTATTATTTTAAAAGGTTTAATTGAAACTCATAGCCTAATCCAAACCCGGTCTGAGTTAAAATACTGGTCCAGTTCAGTTAAGCAAAACATTACCAGACCATAACCATTGACCCGACACACTGTTTCAGGTGTAATATGTGTGTTTTGATTGTGTTTCAAATAAAAGTAAATTGAATAAGTTTTGGAATAACTTGTATAAACATATGTGTTTATAAATGGATAGCTACTGGTGCATTCAAATAAACCGGTCTTTAACAGAGAAGCATTTTCCCCCGCATGAGACCCCCCAAAATAGACTGTGTCTTATACACAGGTGCAACTTAATTACCTGTTTTTACAATGATTTTACATTGCAGATTTTCTGTGTAGGCCTCCAACATCTGCCATTCTCAAGGATTCAGCTTGTGTGTTGATGCTGCAAACTTCTATTTATAGACTACAACATGTGTGTATGTTTATATGCTAGTTTGTGTAAATATGGGCATGATTTCCATACATGTGTGAATCTACCTCATTCTCCGGGTTGGAGTAGGGGATTCTGAGCATGGTCATAGCTCCTGTCATGGCCTTCATGGCTGTGAAGATGTTCTGGAAGATGCATTTAGCAAAGGCTTTCCTCTCCTCCTCTGAGAAGCCTCGTCCGTGGATGATCCTCATCTGTCGGATAAAGGTGGTTTTCCCGCTTTCTCCAGTTCCTGAGGCAACAACCACGAGAGGTAACAATGACCAAACATGCTTACAGTACATACTAAATATGATTCTATCAACAGGAAAGCTCAGGGGTAAGCACCTGTCCTTGATATGAATCTGCTTGTTTGTTGGTTTGGGCCTTTGTTTATTCATGCCCTACCTGAATCTATGCAGGTCATGAAAACTCTAAATTTCCCAAAGGCACAAATGTGTTTGTCTAGCCTCCTACTAGGTAAGTGACTTCCAAAACAAATATATGAAAGTGATTTACAAATGATCACTGAAAAACACACAGAAGAGCTCTTGATATTTGACCTCAGTTTAGTTTGGGGCTAAATGGACTATAATACTTGCCAGTTTGACTGCACTGGAAGACTGATCAGAAAATGTTAACATTAACATTAAAGCTGCATTAATCAATATTGTTATATAAACAATGGATCAAATGACTATGTGTGATATAAATGATCACCTGACTCTGCAGTTCCCCTCAGCTCTGTGGAGCGTTTTAGCATATTTAAGCTCATTGTTTTGGTTTTGTTTTTTTTTCGTTTTCACTGCTTCACACACACATTACATTATTCCAAGGGAAAAACTGCAAAAAAAAAACATTCTTGACTCAGAGGAAGTTAATTTACTTCATAGCCATGCTCTTTGTCCAAAAATACAAGGTTACAAGGTGGATTCATATCTTCACATTTTTGTCAACAATATTGAATGATCAGATAGACTCACACCCTTCTGGGGATATCTAAAGATGTAAGGAAACTAAAACTGGCACATCCTATTATTCTGGAAAAAGATATAAGTCCCAACGTTAAAACTACAGCTCACAGAACTAACTGACTTCATCTCGAGAGAATCAAATTTATTATTAAAGATTATAAATGTTAAGTAACGTTTAGGCTGATAATGGGTTAGAGGTCTTGTGTCTTTCTTTGGTATGTATGTAATGGTGTTTTGTTATCTCTGAAAATGATGATTCACAATAAAAAACATCTGAAACTGAGTTTACAGGTTATTCAGGTTATTTCACAATCCATAATACTGCTGCATTATTTTAGAATGTTTTAGAAGGCAATGCAAAGTATAATTAAAAGTCTTCTGTAACAAGCCAAATTGTCTGCTATGAAAATTATGTCAGCAAATTCAAGTGAATGTATGTAGGACAGATGTTTTATAAAATATGTCTATAACATAATAGTCATAAAGCTGGAGGAGAAGTTGTGAGAAGTGGAGAACAGGATAATACTGTGAGTTATTATTATAGCATCATTTTGCAGATCAGGGATGAAAAGCTAAACACCCTTGAAGAAAACCCAGAAAACCACAAAAGAAGAACTACTGTGTTTGACAGATGCTGTTAAACTGGATTTCACTCCACATGAAGCACATTTTAGAGATAAGAGTTAGGTCTAGATCAAAGGAACTATCTGGTTACATAAAACGAAAGGAAAACTTGATATATATATTCTATGATGAACCTATGCACCTCATTTTACTAATGTGTCAGATTTTACTGCTTTCTTTGTGTATGTATTTGTATTTATAGCAAAGTATCGGTTGTGCTAAGAAGTATTTGATTGTTGTTTGTATCATGGACAGGCCACCTTCTCACACCACCTCAAACTGTCATTTACTGCCTTTCTCAAGACGACTACGTGCTTCTCTTTGAATCTGTATCATCCAATCAGTTATCTGCAAGAGGAATCTAAAAATCTTGAAACGCTTGTTTGTCTGCCAAACACTTTCCTGTAAACTCTCACATGGTTTTCAAGGAATAGCTTAATCCTCCTTCTACTAAAAAAGCATTCAAAGAAAATGCTGAGGGTGTTTTACAGTCCTGTTCCCATACACAAACATTCATTTTCAGAGGAAATCCAATATTATTGTTGTTTAATGTCACTCCATATCATGGCGGGGTTTCCCCCAGGAAATGATTCAGCAGAGGTGGTAAACCCCAAAGATCTTGATGCACCTCTTCACCTCATCCTTTCAGCTTGCTAATAACAGACTAACTGAGAGATACTACCATGTGAAATCTGCTGTGTTTCACTTAATGTTTACACTGTATTTAATAAAAGTGTGTTACGGCTTATGATGGAGGCAGAAGTCTTTGTTTCAGGCACACTACACACTACACACTACACCACCAGCTGCAAGAATGTCATATCACGATGTTTGATATGATGGTGTCATATCATGATGGTTCACAGAACTGTTTGAACAAAAGGTTCAATAATCAAACAAAAGAAAATAAACATCTGATAAGTGATTAAATGTTAAAATCATTTACCAGTAATAAATGCAACATGTTCACTGGTGTCAGCTTTTAAGCTATGAGGATTTGCCCACCTTACTGTTACATTTTATTGCAAATATCTTAAGGTTTTGGGCTTTTGGTTGGACATTAAATCAATAATGAATATAATAAATAGTCACATTTGAAAAATTGTGATATTTATGAATATTTAGAAACACTCTAAAAAAAATAACATTATATAAATCCTTCTTTAACAATATCAAGTGATGCAATTCAGTTTAAGATCCAGTTAAGTCAAACCTTGAGAAAAAAGAAAAGGATTTGTTTTTCTTGGCAGATGTAAAAGGTAAGCATTATATGAGCCTGTAACCCAACATCATTTCTACTGCTGTACACATGAGATCTTCTGCCTCACATCTAAGGGAGAATCTTATCTGACACATCTGGCAAACACAAAACATCACATTAAAAACCACAGCTGTCAATAAGGTCTGAAGTCATCAAACCAGCTGTGAAGTGGGTCTTTAGGTTTCGGAGCTGTCTGTCTCCAGTGCTTGTTGTTTTAAGGTGTAACCAATCCCAATCTGGACCATTCTTTATCCTTTACAGTGACACTTCATCAACACATGCTTTACATAGTTTTCTCACTTGGCTCCAGGCTACCAAACAGGCCAGGCAGTTTCAGTTTGCATGCAGGATGCAAATATAGTGTCATGTAATTATAATTTATTTTACATTATCTGATCAATTAGGATTTTTTTTTTTTTTTGCGCTCTTATGGCACCTATTGTCATCAAAGAGAGAAACAAACAGCTGTGTGTGGTGTTGTGTGTGCCATCACTGACCCAGCAAAAGGATTTTAATCTCTCTTCTCTCCTTCTTCTTCTGCTGCTTGAGGATCCTCTGAATCTCTCTGTCCACAGCGATGGTCCTCTTCTCGTCCTCAGACAAACAACACACACAGGTGCGGCGGCAGAACTGCCAGCAGCCCGCCATGGCCAGAAAGCACTGAAATGAACCGGGAGATGAAAAATCAGCTGTAGTCATACCAATAAAGACTGTCAATAAGGTCAAGTTGCCAAATCTCCATATTAATGTCCAATACTTCTTTTTCCTTTTTTTTCCCAACGTTCTACAAATATATAATTCATTGTTTATTCTAACCCACCTGGGCCACCCCGGAAATTTTGCTTTCAACACTATCAGAAAACATAATACCAGGACAGAGACTTTAAATGGTGTTTCATTCTTTAACAGCCTCTGTCAGTAGTATATAGACTACAGTTTTCCAGAAATAGTCTAAGTAATTAGAGAAACTTTCTATCCACTCGAGCGGATGTGTCAACGCAAGAGGAGTTTGGAACTCAGAAAACTATATACCTCCTTACCTCCAATCAGTCAGTCACACTCCCTGAAAGCGGGTAGCCACAGATTCCTTTTCGCGGTCCATTTCTAAATCCCTAGTACCTCTCCACAGTTAGCAGCTACGGCACAAACAGCGTCATTGGTCAAAAACACATTTCCCGCACCACCTGCAGTCGACAAGAAACAACCTGCAGCTCTAGAAAGTCTACCCCACCTTCAGAGGAATGCACCCTGGGCAAAAAAACGCAGGAAGTCATGAGAGTGAGCCTATAAAATAAAAGTATGTTAAATGATGTTAAGTTACATAGTTATTTTACAATTATACATAAAAGAGGCATTTAAATGATACAACGGAGTGATTTACTAGGGGGTTTAACAATTGTAAAAAAGAAAAAAGTGAATACATTTATAATCATACTCAAGTAGGAAAACTGAAGTTGCCTCATTAACATCCTTAGAAGAAAAACATCTTTTTCTCCCTCACTGAAAAATCCAGATGTTATAAATATGTTTCATTTTAACTATGGTCCCCATGCAGAAATTGATTCTCTGTATTTGACCCCTCCTGTACACACACAAACCAGAAGCAGTGAGCAGCTGCAGTGCAGTACCTGGGGACCAGCTCTTATTCTTTTTTACATTGCCTTGGATAGGAGTATTAACCCTATACGTTTCTTTGATGGTGGGAGGAAACACAGAGGCAATATTTCATTTCACACAGGTAGGACCTAGTGGACCAAATTGTCTCCTACCTCTCTGAAAAGTCGATTCAGTGTATGTGCACTGGAGCTTCAAGTCTCCACATCAGTTTTACAGTGGACTACAATTGGCTGCAAACTAATTTTGATGTTGCAAATTGTGCTTATAGGTGCAGTAGGTGTGCTTAGGTACACGCCTTAAACTCAGGCGCATGAACTTTGGAAAAACAGCCTTTTAGTGTCAAAGTCTGCACATACATCATTCTGCACATTGAAGCTCAAATATTCAACTGTGGAAACAAGAATCAAAACACATTTTTGAGCTTCACCGTGCCTAATTATATATTTGCTGACTTTGACTCTATAAGGATGTTTTTTCATTCATCAGCTGAAGGGGCAGATGTTTCTCTGTGCTCTCCTTGATCTTCACTTTAAAGGGTGTGCCTCCAAGCAGGATTTGTGGAAACTTTTAGTTCAACTAAAACGAGATCTGCCTTTTTAATGAAGTAAGAAATTAATTGTGTCAAACAGTTCATACAAACATTTGGATTCATATCCTTTTCAAGAAGCGAGAACAAATAGATCTCATCTCACTTTTTTCAGGAAACACTATATCATATCACATCATACCACAGATGATTATACAAGGCAAAGTATTATTATCATTATCATTCATATCATATATTATCATTATTATTATTATTGGTTACAGGAAACATAAAGTAATTCAAAAAATATGACAAAAGACAAAGAAGGAGTTGATTGACAGCTATTTTAATTCTGATCAACAAACACTATCTTCATATCAACCCACTACTATCTAAAATACAACACGCTTTTTAACTGTAGTCCCTGATTGTAGTCCCTGAGTGCAGTCCCTGATTGTTCCAACAAAACATGCATCACAGACATGAGCTGCTTTACAGCCTTTAGCTTTTGTGTTGGGAAATTTCTCATTAATTTTCCATCAGCTTAAAAATGCTTAATGGTAGCGTAGCAGTATTTTTCTACCTCACAGTATGTGATTCATTGTTACTGACCACTCCTCAGTAAATATTCAAAGTAAATTAACCGGTCCTGAGCCTTACAGGTTGAGTTGATGCATGACATGGACACACATGAATCATGTGATATGATAGCATACACAGTACTGTAACTACAGCCAAAACTGCAGCAATGTATTATATTTATTGTGTAAAATAAAAATATACACTTTTCTTAAATACAAACGGCAGCTTTTATCCCAAATAAAATCCTTCCACAGTACGTTCAAAGTGACAAAATTCAGCTTTAAAAAATCATTGAAATTGTATCTTAAATTTGAGATGATTTATATTTCAATATTTGTGTATAGTTTTATTTTGAAAGTAAAATACCGGAAAGTGGTTATTTCTAATTGAATGTGGTTTGACAACATTATGAATGAGAGCTTGACAAGGTTTCGGCTGTTCGGTGCTGTGGAGTTCGACATCGCACACGTTTTACCGAAATAATAAAATATAATAAAACATAGAATTCAGCCCAAAAGTTGAAAGAAGGACAACACATTTGGAAACTTTATTGGTTCATCTTCATGTATATATATTAAAAAAAGGAGGGGGGTGGGGGTGCAACAAATCAAGTTATGAAAAAATATAATAACAAATACACAGAAAAATGGCGATACAACAGAACACAACATGAAGTCTCTATAAAGTCTCTGCTGAGTTTCCAAACTCAGTAGAGAGTTTCATGTTTCATGTAGGAATCATCAGGGAATTTTGCAGGAACCTTTCATAGTGCAGCAGGTTATGAATCACCTTGTAAGTCTTTTCAAAGAGGAGATGAGGAGTACAACAAGTATTTGTCACTCCTTCTCCATGGCTGGTATTTGGATGTCAATCTTTTGTCTCAGCCCGCAGAACCAGTTTGTCCAGGCTCTCATAGTCTCATATTGAGATCACCTGAGCTAGGAATTGCCATGGAAACAAAGTGAGGTAAAAGAACAAGAGAGGTGTGTGTAGGTATACTTGAGGTGTTATATTGTAAGCAGTAAGCGTACAGTAAGTTACAAAATGTTAATAAAAGAGATATACTTTAAGCTTACTAAAGCAATCTAAAACTGTTTCTGCTACAAGTTAATAGATAGAAGTTCTTTTTAATCTCCTTTCATTTAAAAAAATATTTATATGAAACTGATGTTGCAAAAAAAAGCTCTGTGCTGGGGAGAGGGGGGCAACGGGGAAGAAGAAAGAAAATGAAGACAGACGGAAGAAAGAAAGAAAGAAAGAAAGGAAGAGAGAAAGAAACAAAGAAGGAAACAAAGGAAGATGAGGAATACCACACAGTAAAAGGGCGTAGACATACAGTAACAGGATAGTATCTGAATCATCCTTCCAGTTACAGGACTAGTTATCTGTGATGTTGATCTGCTGGCAGAGGAGTATCTTAATAACTAAGAATAATGCAACACTTGGTTCAGTCAGGGAGGCCCTGGCCTGTATGTCTTGTATCCATTTTGTGATGAATCCTTACAGGCAGCAACATTAACAGAGAGAGCAGCAGGAAGAGAGTGAGGAGAGGAGACTTTGTCCCCTGCTGCTGGGCTGCTGTGGGAAACAGAAGATGATCAATGATTAATCTGACAACAGCCATCACAAAGTGTGATATACTGGAGACAGTGGGGCATTGTAGGCTGTTTCTTTTCATGCTCCCATTATGTTACATCCATGAATTAAAACAAGTATTACGCAAATAGCAAGTTCAACAACAGGAGTCATTCAAAAGCAAATGTTTAAACAGATTGATTTGTGGATGCACTAAGAAAAACAGAAAGATAGATTTTTATAAGAGATTTAAATCGCCCCTCAGACCACTGTAACAAGAATAAGTCAAAACTTAGTACAGTATATGGCTGGACCATGTATGGTCAGTGTGAGAACTGCTTATATCTTCATGTCAACACATATCTATATACATTTTGCACTGTGAAACTCGAGGAGCAGTTCTTTCATTGATTGTAATTCCACTGTAATTGTACATTGGTGACAGGTGAGAGTGCAATGAAGTTGTAGTATGCCACTTAGAATAAGACAAAATGGTTGTGTCAAACAGTAACTGTGCTCTTTGTCTTGTTAATTGTGTAAATAACAAGTACATATTTGTAAAGAAGCTGCTATTCATTTGACGAGGCTTGTGGCAGGAAATACTAGTCCCAGTAAGATGAAGGCAGATCCGACTGATCTGATGAGTCAGGTCTAAAGATTTTCTTCATCATACCAAGCATAGTGCCAAGTACAAGTGGTTGACATCTGACGCACCTCAGTTTTGGCATTTAAGCTTTAGAAGTTCAGACTTGAAACATAAAAAAAGAAAGAAAAAACAGACAAAACTACGACTAGCAACTTAAACTTGAATCTACATATGTTTTTAATTAAATTGATTAATTATTTAAGATAGATGTTTTGATTTGATTGATTTACTCCACCTATTTCAAATGTCTGAATAAAGACATGAATGTGATTATAATCTCTGGTCATAGTACTAAAAGAACATGACAATATTTGACCCCTAAAACATGTTTTACTGGACCTCACTCTTGTGACTACAACTCATGTCCACAAGATGTCACCTGGCTCAACAAAATTGCCTGCCAGCTCATTTACTGATGGATTTAAACACACAGTGAGAGGGTTGTAATGTAGTTGGTACAGGAATGATGATGATAGAGATGAGCAGCTAAGAAAACTTTTGCAATCATCATCATCCTCCTCAGTGCAAAGCAAAGCCCCTGTCCAAAGCTGAATGACATATCAATAAACCATTAACTGACAAGGAAGCCTGAGAAGCCTAAAACACTACCTTAAATGACTTTCTCATTTGACTTGGGTGGATTTTTAATGAAACGTACAATTACTAACAAGAATATTTCACCACTGCATTGACTTTTTCAAAACTTTTCAAAGTTAATACCTCTCTGATGTATGTGGATAGTTTTTGTTTCATAAATGAAACACAAAATGCATTCTGCTAAATTTCCAAATCCTCACTGAAACCTAACTACCACCAAAACTGGAAGTTCTCCAGCCCAGTGAGTAAATGTTTGCACTTCACTTATGACTGTTGAGTTATGGAAAGTAACCACAGTAAGGATTTTTGCTCAATTAATAGAAATACTGGGTAACTTCACTTAATATCCATTCTGCATTCTTCTTCTATTCCATTCATTTCTGGGAGGAAATCCCTAAGTAAACGGTATTCATTAGACAACTATAGTTATCTATCTATCTAAACTCAGACTGACATACAAGCAAAACCAAGCCCCCTCCTCAATGGGGTTAAGGAATGAGGAGTAGGGTGAGAGGAACTCCATCAGCATCCTGTTGTGGGTCACAAACCATTGCCTGATGATGTTGCAGCAATGGAAACTGACATGTCCCAAACTATAACATACGTTGGCAAGTCATCTCCAATCTCACCCCTCTCTGGTTCAGGGATGAGATCCCTGTAGAGAGTGTCTAAAAAAGGTGACAAGACGCTCTGTATTGTATGGCCCAATAATGGGAACATGTGTTAGCACACCATTCTCAGAGATAGCACCACCTATAGTTATGTCCCTGGCACATCAACTGTAGCTCTGTGGCTGATGATATTTCTACCATACTTTCTGTGTTCCGTCTCATCCATGTAGATGAAGTTGTGCGGTGGTTCACTTGCTTCCAGTTCCATTATATGTTATATCCAGAAGACACAAAATGAGTTTAATGAATTACATGCATTTTCATTTTGGACAAGATACAGTTACATCAAATGTATACAGCACATATTGCATCCTCTTTACTACAGCCATAGCAAATATCTAAAGGTCACACTTACTGTACTGTATATCACTATACGATGTTGTACTGTTTACTGTGAGGTACAGTTACTGCATGCTCATACATGTTTTACACCTGTACATACTGGTAGTGCAGCTCCTTCACTCTTTCACCATTTCTTTCAAATGGAACAGTGTGCAGCTGCTTTACATTCAATTGGTGTCTTTTCAGCACCCTGTCAATGGTTGAGATGATGACTGTTTGGATATTTTCAAAGATGTTGTTGTCCTCTATAATGGAACTCTTTATCTCCCTTAGTCTTATGGCATTCTTTTCTACAACCATGGTGCAAATAGACTCCTCCTGTTCAGGTGTGAAAAGGGGCCCTCTGCCACCCCTGTGAAGTTGCCTTGCAGTCCTATGTGGAAAAAATATAGTAATGCAAAACACAAAATTGAGTAAGATAAGTATAAAGTATACTTACTGTATATTGTAAAATGCAAGTGGAATACTGTAATATTGTATGAAGCTTTACAGAAAGTATACAAGTCTGAATGATTGAGGACACAGTTGTTCTCCCAACATTTGGCTGCACCCTTCGACCAGCCTCGGCCATTGTAAGCCCATGATTGAGAATAAGGTCTACAAGTGTTGCTCTTATCTCATCAGGAACGCGCATATGTCCTCGGCCTCTTCTGCCTCTTCCTCTGTTTTGCCTCCCAACTCCTCCGCCATGCAGCCTCACTCCTCTTTCTCTTCTCTCTGGCTGTTGACCCCGTCCAATTCCTTGTCCTTCCCTTGTCAGACATTGTAACATTGTATTGTGCTCCAGCTATATATATATACTTGCCAGTTGATGGTTCATGAGATGCACCTTTGAGCTATTTCAGAAAACTGGTTGTTCGTTGGTTGATCGAACGCTTCACACATTGCCCTGACAACTTGTTCAACCATTTTGCATGTAAAGACTTATGCAATGAACTAATGCCTAAATGTTGTGGGGGCTGAGACTATTCAACAGAGACCCATTATAATACATTTTGATCATCATGACAAAAGCAATTTATAATGTAGGAAAGAGCAGAGAATTGTACATAATCATTTGCATGGATGTACCAAAGCATTTACAATTTGTTCAAAGAAATGAGAAACTGCTTTTTTGATGTGCATAAGTGACACAATGATGTGAAGATTGAACAAGTAGTTTTGAGAATTCTGATCTGAGAAATGTACCAAAGTGACTGAGAAAAACTGTAATTTAGTTATGTATTTTATTATGTGTAATTAATTATTCATTATAATAATTAAATTGTGATAATTACACCAATTAATCACCATGATTTTAAATAACCTGCATATAATGTTAAGTTATGTTATATTCATAATTATATTAACATTTTCATCATAAATCTAAGAAATGAGTTCACATATGTGGTTTACTCTTATATGTCATGGGCCAGAGAACTGTCAATAAAACAGCACTTCAGAAGTTTTGGACTTGAGGACTTGTTACTCAGACAGCAGAGCTAGATGATTTTTTAAACCAGTTTAGAAGAACCAAAAAAAATCCAGACTCATGTCAAGTCATCCACAGTCTAATATGCATAATCCAGTTATCCAGGCATAAAGAAAAGGGCCCAGAAAAAAGCTATAGACATGATAGAAGCTACACAGCTTCCCAGGTGGCTCGGGGTCACGACTGAACAAATGTGAAACAGTTTTGTTAATTTCTATTTATACAGTGTTTTGTTGACTTGAACCTGTATCGTATGTGTCATGTTACAAAGTAAATATGAGCCTTTCTGTTTTCTGTCAGGTTTACTGGAAAACGCAAGACACTCTCCTTATCCAATCACCCATTACAAAAGGAAGGAAATTCACTTCAAATATTGACAGTATCTGTGATGCTACTGCTCTATTTGTTGACAACGTGTTCTTTTTGGGAGAAAGCTAGGGCTGATATGATGGTAGGATTGTATACTTTTTGACATTTTTGCACTGTTTCAGTAACTGTGGTAACTTTTTGGAAATACATGTTTGTGTTGCAGAAAGTAGTGGAAGAAATACTTGGATCTTTTATTCACATAAACGTATTAATACAACAATGCAAAAATAAAAGTCCTACATTCAAAATGCATAAGTAGTATAAGTATTATCATATAAATCAGTCACACAAAAAAATGCCTCTGAGTGACATATTATGTCATACTATTAGACTGTTAATAGTAATACAACATGTAAGTAGCATTTTAATGTCGTAAGTGATAACAAATGAAGTGTTAGAGATAGGTACTGAAGTCCACTATTTTGAGTAGTAATAACATAAACCTAACTTTTTTGTGAAATATAGCATAATTTACCTCCTTTTGCCACCAACTATTATCAACATACAAGTTTACCGCAAACTGCTCTCTTTGGTGGAGCTGCTAATGACTCATGACATCAACAAGACAAACTAGACACTGCATTTTGCAAGTCGCAAGCCAAAAAGGTTGGAAACCACTGGTTTAATCTTCAGCAATGCAGTGTTTTCAAAAATGAATTCTTAATCTGAAAAGTAACTAGTAACTATAGTTGCCAAAAGTGCAATATTCCCCCTGAAGTGTAGAAGAAATATAAAGTAGCATAAAATGGAAAGTACTTCAAAACTGTAGGCTAGTTAAGTACTTGAGTAAATATAGTTTAATTCCATTCCTGTTTGCAGACAGACATCTGAATATCCTTTTTAACAAACTTCAGGATCAGGTTTGTTGTCAAGTAGGTTTGCACGTACAAGGAGTTTGCTTTGGTGTTGTGGTGCAACAATCAAAATATACACAAGGAGGAAATATAAAATATACTCAGGAGCACGTTCAGCACAGACTCATCCAGCCATGTGCCTCAAAGCGATTGTGGGGCTCTTTCATACCATCAGCCATCAGACTGTACTACACCACAGCTCCTACTTCCACTATAGAAGACTAATGCTTTCCTTACTATGCAGGAACATTGCACACATGTGTAATCTCAGGAACTTCTGTATAATTGCACACTTATTTATTGCACATTGTTTTAACACAGAGATTGTTTACTGTCTATAGTATTTTACTCTATTTATTTTATCACTCTCACCCTTACGCTGTTAGTTTTGCTTTCCCACTATACTGCTTGTGTCAATTTGAATTTCTCCCAAGGGGGATCATAGAGATACATCCTATCTTAATTATAATAACATCCATAATAATAATAATAATAATAATACTAATAATAATAATAATACTTGTGACTCTCTTGTAGGCCTTTGTAAAGTCCAGTGAAAGCAAACATCAGCAGGATGAGCAGCTCTCTGACAGATGGGCGTTGCCCCTCCAGTCAGATGTCAGACACGCCTCCAGAAGGAAGACTTCCTCTCAACCGAACATGGTAATTTAACCATCCAGTCAAGGCCCGCCCAAAACGCCTACAATCTCTGTTTTCATTCGCTGTGCCACTGTCAATCAATCACATCCCAAGCGACGTCAACAGCAGCGCCACACCGGGGCTGAGGAGTGGGTGACGAGCCGAGGAGCGATCACCACCACCAGGAAAAAAAAATACCAGGAGCGATAAAATGCACGGACTACGGGGTCCATTTAACTGTCAGTAAGACGTTTTCGCATTTTTGGGGGAGGTTTGAGATATTGTGAGAACACTAGCTGTGTGAAATGAAGATCATCTGTCAGGCCGAGCTCTTTGCTTTTTAGCCAGTTGGCTGCAATTTCAGGGATGGCTAGCTGAGCTAACCTAGCTAACAGTTAGCTTGCCCATTTAGCTCCCCTGGTCACTGGGTGCCTCGGTCTCCTAGGAAAATAACTGCTCTTGAGCTCAATTTAGAAAGTGGTGGTTTCATTCGGATAAAGGTTGTCGTCCGTCGAGCACCTAAAGCAGTGAGCTAGCCTGTCTTGTCTGCTCGGTAGATGGACAGTTTGACGGGCACTCATTGTCACTGCGCGGGCGGACAGTGTTGGTTTTGGGGCGGCTAGGCTCGTACTCGGCCGGGCAACAAGCATAGGGATTGTACAAATGTGGCAGTGGCAGCCAGTAGTGTCCCACTATCTCCGGGACCGAAGCTGCTCGTTTTAAATTATAAACGCAATTTTTTAAAGAGTGTTAGGCTTACGGGCTAACCAGCTACGCGGGAAAGCTATTAAAAAGTCTTGGCAGACTGCAAATCTTGTCACGGTTGCTCGGTTATAACGTCAGCAGCATTTAGCTTGCAAGCTAGTCAAGAGAGTGATCCAAACAAATTCAGCTGTTTTGGGACAGTGCATTAAAGACGATGGTTATTTGCACCGTCGGTAGTCATCCAAGACGTTCAAGGACATGTTGCACTGCAAATTTTCAGTGATCAGCTGTCAGTCCCTGTAGCCTGAGGATTTACATAAGACTTTGACTAAGCTGTCAAATATTTGACACTTGACAGCAGTTTTACCACCAAGAAGGAAGGCCGGATTCTGCAGCAAGCTCCATTATCAGAGTCTGGATATAACTTGTTGAAAACGGACTGTTGCTCAGAGGGGATTTTTATTTATTTGTGTGAGGTGTAGCCCTGCGACCCTTGTCAGACGGGCTTTTCAGCTCATGCGGTGATGACTTTAGACTCCATGATGGCTTGTTGCCTGAGTGAGGAGGCGAAGGAGTCCAAACGAATCAACGCTGAGATCGAGAAACAACTCCGGCGAGACAAGAGAGATGCAAGAAGGGAGCTGAAGCTTCTTCTGCTAGGTAAGATTGCATGTTTCACACACTGTCTCACGTTAGCATCACTGGATACTACACCTCAAACATCTGACACACGCAGAGCAGATCATGTATACGTTATTGATTTGGTTGTGTTGTGCAGGTTTCACATGCAAAACACTGCACCCACAAATGGCACATGCCACATAATCCCGGTCACCACAGGATTTGTCTGTGATGTGATATGCAAATCAAAATTCAGAAGTGGTTCACAAGCTGTTATAAGTCTAACGGGAGCTAGCTATGGTAGACCTAAGAGCTCCATTCACCCAAGAATTCAAGGAAATGTATTGATGTTTAATTTTAATTTTTAACAGAATGAAATTCACACCAAAATTGTACCTACACTGGGTTTGTTTAAAGCTACCATAATCATTCATATTTTGTCACAGATGTTTATTTGGAAAAGAGAGAAACATCTCTCCAGGTCATGAGTAGACCACAGCTTGTGCCATAGTTTTTGGTGTGCTTTTGCTGCTCTTTAATGTAAAAGCCCTTTGACATTGACTGTCAGGGTGATAACAAGTTTAGAAACAAGACAGGTTAGACAACCACTCAAAAAGTAACAGAGGTAGGAGAGTCGCTTCATTACTTCATTCATGAACATTTATCTGTGTGGCTTTGAGTGAATTTGACTTGTCTGTTGTGTCAGCCTTTCAGCCTAATTTAACGAGGCTTTATTAGACTACAACTGTGGTTCTCAACCTTGTGGATGTCAAGGGCCCACAAATTGATATACACCGGGCTGTGGACCTGTTTTTGTGATGTAATCTCATGAATCCCCATCTGATAAGATTTAATTATTCAACAATTGTCTATACTGTGGACTGGCAGATTAACAATGAAATTAAAACATACTTCATATTTCTGGGACGCCCTCCCTGGCTGCACCCCAAACTGAGAATAGCTGGACTATGATATGCTATTGATATGGTTAACTCATGCAGCTGGATTAGCACTCATGTACCATTTACTGGTGTTGTGGCAAAAAGATGGTAAGTTTGCTGTAAATCAGGACTTTTGTTTAAGGTCATAAAAATCTTATGTGGCCATCCACTGAATTTAAAGATGATAATGAGTCAAAAAGCACTGAATTGTATAACTATCAAGCATGAGTTCTGCTAAGTAAGGCTCTTCACAACCAACATTTCCCTCTTATTAATACTCTCACTGTAGTCCTCTTTCACATCGCTGCAGCCTGTAAAATGAGCTTTTAATGATGAAAACTTGTTGGTTTTAATTAAGGCTGTTACGAGGGAGACAGTATTCTCTCGTCGTCTGGGCTAGAAAAGGCCTCCACTGAGGTGGCCCTCACTGGGAAATAACTGTTCTCTGGAGAGTAGGCCGTGCCATCCACAGACTAATTTTCATGTTTAACGAAGAGTAGCAGAGACAGTGTGAGTTTTAGTGCATTATTATCTTGATCTCTGTGGGAGAAGGCTGTCTTTTTTTTGTTTGTCTTCCACTACACAAAGTTTGCGGTTAGCTACAGAACTCCTTCACTAGAGCTTCCATGGATTCAATTTCATGGTAAAGAACAATTCAGCAGCTCAGTGGTTTACTGTCACAGGTGACTGAAGCCAAACTTTCTGGGTCCAACTCTCACTCACTTATAGGTGCCGCTTCTTTGATCACTAAAAAGAGCAAAATTGTAAATATAATCGTCTTCAGTTCCTATTTATGAGTACTGGTATCGCTGTCAGAACCTCAGGGGACGTGTGCTTGTTGAATGCTGATAATAATTCAGCAAGTAGAGTAGCGTATTAGTGGAATTGCTCTTCAGAAAGATTCATTAATAAACCCTCTAACCACAAAAAACATTGCAGCGAAGATCAACAAGTCTAGAGGAGGGATAGGAGCACTGATGCCTCGATCGAAAATTCCAGTCCTTTTAATATTGGCTATCTAAAGCTATTTAGATAGTCATATCCGATACTTATATTTACATAACACCAGAGGATAGGCAGTGTTTATTTTAATATCTCTTTGACACGTTGGAAATAACGGATGTGGCCTCTGACTTTGGCACACATATTTTATGAGCCACTTAATCCAAGTTCCAAAGGTCCTGCTTTGAAACTACTGTATCGTTGATAAGCTTTAATTATTGATGTGATATGATTGAAAGTTTAACTGAAGAAAGTAACTCCTGAGAAGAGACACTCACTCTGCTGAAGATATATGGGACCACAGAAACACAGCATTGTTATAGTGTGGAGGGTCCCTCCTCACAAATGGTCTTTGTCTTCTTATAGACACTGCGTTTGAAGAGAGCACACAAACCCGACAACAGCCAAGTGTAATTTTACTCACAGAATAAACATTAACTTGCGACAGCTGAGCCGATCTGTCACAGTCAATGTTTGTCATTGTAAAAGGCGAAAGTGACGGTCAGCGACAGCTAAGAATGAGAAGCTGCTAGCTGAGTGTTTTTGTACGCTGCTTTCCCCAATGAGCAACAGACTGTATGCTGTTGTAAAGGACTCGCAGGCTGAGGTGGACAATACACAGTAAAGTACATGAAAGTAATAAAAGGATCAGCATTTGATCGGTCTCCATGCTGGCCTTTAACCCCATCTACACATGTGCGTCTTGAGCAGATTGGATAGCTTTGGAGGTGGTTGATGTAGAAAATGTATAATCTAATCTTAATTATCTCTCTCTCTCTCTCTCTCTCTCTCTCTCTCTCTCTCTCTCTCTCTCTCTCTCTCTCTCTCTCTCTCTCTCTCTCTCTCTCTCTCTCTCTCTCTCTCTCTCTCTCTCTCTCTCCCTCTCCCTCTCATACTTATTTATATATATATATGTTCAAAATGTGTCTGTTCTTTCAGTCAGCCAACATATTGCCAAAAGCTGATCGGAAATATTAAAATGTCGTTGGCATACAAACATTTTGTTATTGTCCTGCTGTTCCTGCTCACGTTGGGATGCTGGGACGGTGACTCACTGAAAGACATTAATCTGGAAACCCCCCCCCCCCCACCCTCTCTCTGCCCTCTCCACCCAATTTTTTTGATGAAAATGTTAAAGTGCAAATTGCAGGAGCCATTTTTTTGTTGCTGCGTGTGGTGGGAGTGTGCTGTCACATCATTTAAGCTTATGTGAAAAGGATCTAAGCATCCATCCAGCTCCAGCGTGAGTTATAGTGCAGTCTGGTCGTCTCACTTCATTTGGAACCTATTATGGGCTGCTTTCATCCTTTTATAGACCTTCACGCGTAGTGTAGCTTTTTATTATGTTTTTGGCTGCGCATGTATCTTGTTTTGAATCTTTTATCTCCAGTGGCTTATGACTTCATATTTTTTTGCCACTGGAAAAAAAACAAAAACTTAAATGAACAAAGTTTTTTCAGTTTGGTTATAAATGTTGCTATAAGAGCATAAACATTGCAGCTGGAACCAAATATTTCAGTTTTATCTTGGAAATATTAAACTGTGCTCTGACTCATATTTGTTCATTAGGCTCTTCTAAATTGCACATTAATGCTCTAAACTTTTTTATTTAAGTGTAGTGGTTTTACTTGTCTGAGGTTTTGGTGCAGTATGAAATGCTACCTATAAGGAGCTGATGTTTTTAAGCAGAGGCAATTATTCCAGCTGTTTGTCAGCAACAGGCTGGCTCTCCTTAGTGGTGTGGTTAGCCAGTGCGTGGCAGACATGCAGACTGAGGAAGAGTCAGGGTCAGAGGAGTGCGCTGCCGCCTGCTCTGTAGCTAATGAAAGTCACAAGTAATTAAATGTGTACAGCCGGAGCCCAGGGAGCCGCAGTAACAACACCAGTTTGTGAGCTTTCTTCAGTAAATGGGAGCTTTTTAATGTGGGTATGACTCTCTCTCTGTGTGTGTGTGTGTGTGTGTGTGTGTGTGTGTGTGTGTGTGTGTGTGTGTGTGTGTGTGTGTCATACTGCTGAGGTAAATCTTTACATTTGTATCTTTACTAACTCAAGTTGGCTGTTGCACTGTTAAGTATACATGTGATCTGATAATGAGCGTGTAGCAGAAACAGTCTGATATTGATCAATAACAGGCGTGAACGTTTCCCCTTGACGTTGATGACAGTTCCTATGAAAACACTTGTCTTATCGTAATCATGATATATTTTCATGTTCCTGTGATATATTCTTCTCTGAATTGTGACGTTAGAGCTGTAGGTAAAGATTATTTTCATCAACTTGCTGATCTTGATCAATTGATTGATTGGTCTATAAAACATTAGAAAACAGTTGGGGAAAAGCCAAAGATATTCAATTTATTACAAAGTTATGCTTGCTTGAAAATAACATGCATGACAAGTTATTCTACTGTAACAAGAAATGAATCCCATAAGACAGGTTTCATGTTTTAAAAAAATGGGTAATGTTGTAAAAACTTGAAAAATGTCATAAATTGTCATGAAAGTATATTGTTACTTTGAGAAAAAAGAAAAGTGACAAACGATGACATCTACTCTTCCAGTTTGGATGCAGTGTTGACTGAAGGTCAAGTCAGACATGGATTAAAAACCTGTAAAACGTGAACTACACAAATGTTATTTATTTTTTACTAATTCTTTAGAAACATATTCATATTGTACAAACCTGTTTGAAAACAGGCCAAACAGGAGCCTAAGAGTCACCCTTTAAACACATTACTTTCATCAGTTGTGCTTCCGACATTACATAATACAAGATCACATCGTATTTGTCTAAAACGGTCCAGAGTAATGCATTTGCAAGCTTTATAGGAGGAGGTGCTACTTGCGGCATGTTATATGTTTGAGGACCAGTACCTGAAAAAGTTAGTCTTTGTGTTTCATCATTTTATAACCTTCATGGCCAAATTTTGCCTTCTCATCACATTCCTCTTAGTCCAAAAAGCAAATGCCACCAGGCAGCAGGGTAGTATAGCAAAGGCGTGTCTCCTTGTTTGAAATAAAGGCCACTCTCGCTAATGTCAGAGGAAACATAACAAAAAGAACAAATGTGCCGTATCACACAACAAAAGCCACATATACAAGTGTAGCAGAGAGGCATGGGCCGGTTACCGGTTTCAAGGTATACCACAGTATGAAAAGTCACGGTTTCAAAACCACTACAATTTTCTGTCATACCGTTCCTGCGGTATGAGTGGGGGTTTTCTTTATGTGATGTCTCGTCAGAGAGAAAGTGGAGGTCCCTCAGGTCGTGTGCAGCTGCAGTGTAAAGTACCCCTCCCCCCGCGCACCTCTGGTTGCTTTTACAAACAGGTAGCTCTGCAGGCTGAATGATGGCTGAAGGAGGCGAGCCCCATGAACTTTCCCCTGCGTCTAAAAGGACCAAGTCGGCTGTATGGAAATATTTCGGCTACCATAAAAAGACAGACGGCCACGGCTTGAAGGAAGAAGGTCGCCCAACGTGCAAAATGTGCTTGCGGGCCATGGCAGCCCGCATTTTGTGTTGTTTTTTTTTCACTAAAAATAATTAATTTATGTCGTGACTTGAGTTACAGGTTTAGCCCAAGTTAAAGGACTGCACTTATTTTTTATTTTATTTTTTTTTATTGAGAAAAAATTCAGTTATTTTTTATTATTTATTTTAAATACATATTTACTAATGTTCCATCATGTTCTACATATTATCATAAAAGACTGTTCAATGGAAAAGTTTTTTTCTTTTCTTTTGTTTTTAAATGACATTTCAAAATAACATATTTTAGAGCTGTACTCATAATACCGTGAAACCGTGATATATTTGCCTAATGTTATCATACCGTCAGAATCTCATACCGGCCCATGCCTAGTAGCAGATCTGAACCTCAGCTAGTAACTGAAGTTGTGATAAGAAGGAAGAAAATCATGATCTGAGTCAGCACAGCAAGTGAAAACGAAAACATTCACAATGAAGCGAAGCCAAGCTAAGTATTATTGTGTTTTTACATGTGTGTGTTTTTAGAGGGTAAAACAATACTGAAATGCTCGGCTGAAACAACACAGCCATTTCTATTGTTTACTGTAGCTGAGCATCTACACTTGGGCTATCACCTTTTTTTGTGTGAATGAATGAAAACTGAAGTTGTTTGATTTAATGTGAACACAGCCCATGTAGCCTGATTCTTTGCTATGTTATATATTGGCTTTTCTGTACTGCTCGTTGTTAATTAATAGCTTACAGATGACTCCTCAGATGTTGTTGGGTTTTGTAAGGATTGAGCTTTTGCTTTGTTGGAACAATCGGCTCCATTCTGTTTGCTTCATTTACATGAATGTTTGTGCAAGGTCACCAAAGGTTCAGGATACACATATTTAGGCTTTTTTTTTTTAAGTCATGCTTTTAACATACATCATACCTTTTTTTTTTTTTTTTTTTCAAAAGAAATTATTTTAATAATTTTTTGGTTCATCAAGTACCAAAAAATAAAACTCTTGTCATGTTTTCAAGTGCTTAATATCTTCTAAAACTGTTGTTTTATATATTTTCAAAGCAGGAGTGTTGACACATGAGCAGCAACTTTATGTCTAATAGGGGAAACCACTCCAAGAACAACATTAAGCTCAGAGCTCAAGTTGTTTCGTCGTTCACCTTTTGAAACACGGTAACTTGCTGCCTGCCTCATGTCAAAGGAACGGCAGAGAAAGAAAAGCACCTAGCAGAGTCACATTCAAATCCACGACGTCAGGAGCACCTTATGTACACCTGAACGAGCTAAGGCCCCAGGCAGTGCGGGATATTTACCTTAATTCATAATTCAAATGGGAGTCAGGATACTATATACACACACACACACTGAGCACACACTTAATCTGTCAGTGTGCACACCGCTCAAACAGGTCGGTAGTATCTGGGTTAATGAGTGTTTGTTTTTTGGCAACACCCAAGGATGTCTCATGCATGGAGCCTACCTACGCCTATTATGGTTTCTCTTAGAAGTCTAACAGTAAGCCAAACAGATAAGCCCTGCGTTAGCCATATTTATTTGGAATCGCTGTTAGCTGCTGCCAAGGTAACAACAGGCATGGAAGGTTTTTTCTTTTGTTTGTTTTAGAAATAACAAAATTGCAGACAGTACAGATGAACAACCCACACACAAAGAGGATAAAATGACCCAAAAGAGACTTATGAGAGTGAGTGTATGTACAGGAGCATCATGGGCCATCACAGGGCTGCCCTGTGCTTTCCCAGCTATCCTCACAGGCACAATAGCACCGCTGAAGGCAGAATTGGCAGAAGCCTTCCTGTATACTTCCTCCCACAACTGTACGTCTAACAACATTGACTGACTCTCAGCCAAGGTTGACAATGCTAATCATCACTCCACGTGAGCTTATTTCCCAGAAACCTTCAATTGCTAGACTCATGCAGCCTGACCTGGCACTCTGGTGTGACTGTGCCAACTAACTGCCAGTTATTTCATGTCTAATGCATATTGGTCTATGTTGAAATAGAGTTTATATCCACTATGAAAGTCACATGCACTTCCACTTAGCAGTAAATTGTCTAAGCAGATCAAACCCTTTCAACCAGTTATCACGGCTATCTGAATACATTTTGATTGAACTGCTCAATAACTTGCAGCCAGGACATCTATTTGATTTCTTAACTCAATATGAGTGTGGTACCTTTGTCCTCTCAGCATTACCAGCTATTACTGGTCTAACATCTCATTTATTGTGATGAACATTGGGGGTCTTTAATCTAGTCCTAAAATGATTAGTTGGTTAATCAAATGGTTGATTAAAAGGTAAATTAATCAGTGACAATGTTAGAAAATGGGGAGGGGCTATTATAAATTCTTAATGCATGTAAGATTCAGATGATCACATCCGAGAAGCTGCTACCACTGAATATTTGGCATTTTTGTTTTAAAAATTAGTTACAATGTAATTAATTGACTAATGGTCAAAGTAATTTGTAAACTTCCCTTTTTTGTCCACCAGCCCAATGAAGAGTGAATGTTCAAATTTTACCAGCTGCTCAATTGATTACCATTGTTTGTTTGTTTTTTTTGGTTGGTGAGTGAAGTAATTCTACCAGCCATTTGCATATTTATTTACCAGTATTTGGCTGATGCCTGGTGCTAATTTTGTGCCCTGGGTGTTAGTGTACCTGCACCGTTTAAGCCGTCCCAACCATTATTTTTTTCATATGTATGTAATCCCGAGTTCTTGCGCCTGGTAGATGAAAAATGGAGTTTCACAGTGTGGTACGAAGGCAAGGCAGGTAGGTGTTTGTAGTTCTGCACTGTTTGTTTGGCGGCTCTGTTGGTTGAGCAAACTGATGTTGACACGCCCAGAGTTTCGGCAGTTATGTGGCATTCATGCCTGTGAAGGACTGCCCACTCCTCCTCATATCACCGCCTGCTGGGTTTGTTATTATCAACATGTACAGTCCCATTAAAACCTCCTCGTATCGCTTAATGATCAAGAGTCTTAAGTTCTGAATACCATAAAGGCAAAAGGCATCAAAGGTCTTTTGTGTGTTTACACAGCAACACATCAGTGATGGACAAATTCCCAACTAGGTCTTGGACTAGGAAGAAGGAAGGGAATCTGAAGATGGATTAGAGACACAGTTAGTTAAAAGACTGCAGAACCTCTGTCCAGTGGAAAATACTGCTGTTCCAGTACAACTAGCACTTTGATTAAACGGGAACCAAAATAGGCAAAATGATTAAATTGACATCTAAGTCCTTTTTAGAAGGAAAAATATGCCAGGAATTTTCTCAAAACTGGAATGGAGATCCTGTGCCTGCTGCCCCCACCTATCTCTGTCTGTCTTTCTCTTTCTTTCTCTCAACATAAATCTTTTTGTGTTCTTACCAACCGGCTTACTCTATGAAGACACATTTCAAACATCTAAAAGCAGCAACTGGGGAGATTTGGATCCTCGTCCCTCCCACCCATTCCTACCAATCGCCCTCTTATTAAGAAAGCATGTGAAAAATGTCATTCAGGCTGCCTTTGAAGTGAGTAGATGAAGATGTAGCTGTAAATGCCATGACATAGATGGTTAGTTGGAAGATTGGTCTAGCTCAGCAGGTGTGTTTTGTGGAAATATTTGACCATCTAAACTATCAGACGGATGTGTTTTTAATTTTTAGATCACTTCAAGTTCTTTTTCTTTCTAAAGGTGAGATGGGCTAAGGATATGTACCAGTTGCGGGATACTTCAGATGAATGAATGTGTCATATTAACAGTCTTACACCAGCATTTGCTCAGCTGTATTATTTTGCTCCTGCAAACTTGCATGTTACAATGATTGTAAACAAACAGTGAACCACTGTGCAATAAATGCCTGATTGTGAAGAAATGTATAATCAAGTTTTAGTCTTATATTGAATTTCGATAGTATATTGCAAGGCATGCACAGATGGGACAGAATTACAGGGGCACATTCAGTGTAATGCAGTCCAGAAACTCCTGATTCATTTAATGCAATCCAATACAACAGAACTATCAACTGTCAGCTGCCTTATAAATAACTTCCTGCTTCAAAATGAAATATTAAATTTAACAGTGCTGTTAAATGTACACCAATATCTGTATAAGTCTGCCTTTTTTACTGTTAGTAGTGCTGTAGCTGAAATTATGTTTAGCAGCACATCTACATAATCCTCCCCATTCATTTCTGATGTAGGTTTCTGTTATCCACCTATTACTGATTTGCTCTGCTTTTATGTGTCTCTCGTGGTATTGTCTCTGCTGTCTTGTAGCTATACATATAACCAGTGGGAGGAGGATTGGTGGGTGAAGGGGCTCCATCTTGTTACTGGGAACAGTAATATGGGAAATGAATATGAAACCATTTTTATCTCCCACACACCCTCTTCTCAAGCAAGCAGGAGTTACTGTACACTGTAGTGCCAGTGTGGAAATCCTAGCACCAGTGATGCTGTCAGTCCATGCACAGACAATAAAGGTAGTCTGATAGTCTTCTTATTCTGCAGATGCTGAGTCAATGAAACAGTTGAAGGAACTAAGGAGTCCTAGGATCTCAAAATTCATGAAATGCATTTTGTGTTTCTACCACATACCAAGAATCACAAAGATCATATTAATGTGGTTTTATTGCAGACATAAAGACAGCAACATTTAGCATTTAAATTGTGTTTCATGACAGCAGAAATGGAAATACCACAAATGCAAAAACACCTGTTCACAGTTTATTAAGGGTTATGGTTTGTCCTGGGAATGTTACAATGAGATCCTCGTGACTTGTTCCAGGGGATTGGTGTTATTGCTGGTTACAGTGTAAGTGGTTGGTTTCATTTTGGGGCTAAACTATTAATTAAAAAAAAGTTATATGATGTGTGATATTAGAGGGAATGATGTTTTGAGACACAATTCCCTTTTAACAGGGATTTTAAAATTGCTTTATACCATGTTGCGATTTCGATAAAGTTTAGGTTAATTGTGAGTGTTGTACATTCTGAATGAAGAAATCAGTGTTTCAGATTCCTTGTTATTTCAATGATCCCTATGTGATTCTTGACATTCAGAGAGTGACATTGGTATTAGCGCTGTTACTCAGTAAACATGTTTACACTAAATGTTATTTGCATTAGGTGTTTACTTGTTGTAAATGGTTCAGTTAGAGCTGCATAATCAGTGTTCACACATTCACATTTTTCCCCACAGTAGTAGTTATAGTTTTACTGGCCCCTTGTATGTTTTCACAGCTATTATAATACATACAGCGGTCAAGTGTCCTTTTAGATCTGATTGTTTTCCTTCAGTTATGGATGCAAAATATGAACTTAGGCACATACTGAATCACTAAATGAATGGTATGTAAATGTTGGTTTCTCCATATTTTGAATAAACCCAGAAAATGTGGAGTACAACAGAATTTATTGTCATAACATTTCAGTGACTATGGCTAACCATGACAATATACTGACAATAACGATGCTGAGAGATCTGCAGAAATGTTCTCGTTAAGATACAAGACAGAACAGAAAGAACATAATGGCGTTTGTTGGTTTGTGTGTCTTCACTCTGAGATCCTTCAGCCTGGTCCTGTGAGCCTCCTCACCACTACACACACATGGAGTTGAACTCCTTCACTGTAGCAGTGACTGGATGATGACCTTTCCACTGGGCTGCTCTGTGTGCTGTGCTTTCTCCGAGTCATGACTTGTGCTTATTTTTTTTAAATATGCATAATGATGAAGCTGGATATTGATGCAGGTCTTTTATTATTATTGCTCAACTGTTTTTCACATATACATACACACACCTACAAAAACTAGATGTGTCATGTTTTTAATCTTTTTGCATTTGCTCAAGAAACAAAAGTCCTTGGTCCATAGTTTTATTACCAGGAAATGTGTTCACAAGTCTGCCTGTAAAAACAGTGTTGCTCACTTGTTGAATGTATAAGTAATTTAATTTTCCAGGATACATTGATAAATGCTTTGTGAAATATTAGTATTTATCTGATGTGACAAAATCAGCAATTGCATTGAATTGAAATTCTGGACTTTGTGAATCTAAGTTGAATCGAGATCAGTGGTGATATCTACTTGGTGTTTGGTTTCATGCTGGACTTGAAGTAAACTTTGCCTGAACCCAACTGGGACGATTTAAAAAAAAAAAAAAAAAAAAAAAAAAAAAAAAAATTTGGTGGCGAAAAGTTGCTTTAAGGAAACTGAATTGGCATTTGTCATTATGAGACATCTAAATGTCTCACACAGAGGATCTGACAGTGACCAGGTTGGCTGTTGCAGGCCACTCAACTGGACAACCTGGAGCAGCTAGGCTGGCACTGACTAAAGGCACAGACCTCACCGATAATCCAGATAAACCCGGCTGTCTGAGAACAACTTGCATTTGAAAATAACCTGCAGATACAAAGGTCCATAACAGGTCATTTTACCAGCTTGTGTTGTGGCTAGTTAGCATGGCTAGCATAGCATAGCCGAGCCGTGCGTCATGCTGTTTCCGTCTTCTAAACCAGCAAATGAAGAAAGTTAAGTTAAATGGTTGTTGTGAGAAACATAAACACGATGTGTCATTCAGTGGTCCACTAACATTAAATTCTCTTTCATGGGCTCACATGTGACGACTAGTGGTAAAATTTGGTATTACCAGTCTGGTCCAGTATTTGGCTTCATATAAAACCAGTTTGAAAATAATTACATAGGCCCAACCCTAGTGTTTGCAGTATAATGTTAACATTTCCTGGCGCTAATCTCAATGAATGTTGTAATCAAATTGTAGTGGTTGCAAAACGTGTTAGTCCAGTCAGCGATGCTCAGTACGCCCGACTTAAATCCAATAATTGCTGAACCAACAGTACTGCGAAGGGAGCAGGGAGCGTTTGGGATAAAGAAACTATGACTCAGGAGCTAAACTCAGAACCAGACACCTCCAAAACACAGGTCAAGTTCCTAAAAATGGCCGTGGATGGCCCTAGACACTCATTCAGTTCCTGTACAGTCAAACAAGTCTTCAGCAAGTCTTTTCCAACACTGAGCTGAAGTGGACACAGCTTCCTGTTTGATGTGCTTGGGGAAGTTTTTAAGGAATCATTTACTCAGAGTGCCTTTCTCCCCCACTCTGTCACACTTTGCACCTCCTTCCTTTCCCTCCTGTCTCCTTTTTACTCTCTTTAGTACTTTAAATGTGGATGCCAAACTCTGCTTCAAGTTATTACTCTTCATGTAAACCACAGCTGAAATGTCTGTCGTGGCCTCCAACCGGCCCGACCCAGTGAAATGGATCGGTTTCAACTATTCTTCGCTGTTCGTTGTGAGTTAATGGTTATTTAGCAAAATGACTAATACCCCGGTCAGTGCAGGATGTCGGGCAGAGTGACACGGTTCTGCCTCGGTTAACGGTCACGGCTGTGTGATTATCGGGCTTCTCCTCATCCTGCCCCCTCCGGCTTTGCTGTGTTGGGGATTTCAAAAAGCACAAAGCTTCTAGTTCATCAGCTTTGTATATGAACTCATGGATTCTGTGTTGCATAGCCTTTGGCCACTTTTCATATAGTTTGTATGGAAACTACAAAGCAATTATTGTGATAATTTAATGAGAGATGGTCATGAAGAGAGCATCTATTTTTTTCTTGCTTTCGAGGAAAAGCAGAAATGGGAAAAAAGCACATTTAATTTCGACATTACAATGATGATGTTCAGTGTTGACGTATTTCAAAATTGCTCTATAAACATTTTTAGTTGTGAGAAATTCAGGTTTCTGAAACTGTGCATATTAAAAGTTTTTTTTCATTTTTGTTTTATTAGAAAACTGCAGATTTTACATCACAACATCAGATCTCATATCAGGTTTCAGACTGCAGATACATAACTGATCATATCCATCAGAAACTAGGGGGCATAGAGTTTGAAAAACATAGGAATTCAACAGACTGGGACGTTCTAATGAAAATGTGATGAGTTGCATTATGGGAAATGTATGATCCAGTGTTTTGGGCCTAAAAATTTCAGGATATCATGGCCTCGCTCTTTCTTGTGAGTTCCTCCACCTTTTTGGAAACACAATACCTCTTTAAAATGTTGTAATCTGGTTAAGCTGTGGTTAAGCTTTGTGTAGTGATAATTGTTAAACATGTCTACATACATGCCTCATACAAAACATTCATGGGGTTAAACACAACACTAGTGTAGTGATATAAAGAGTCTTGTCATGTTTGACAAACTACACATTACACAACCACTGGTACGACGTTTGAGATTGTCAGCTTTCTTTGCTCAAACACTTCTTAAACATGTTGGTTAAAAGTACTTGATAGTAATTCCCATGCCCTGAGTGGAGAGTACTGGCCAAGGACGTTGTGGGATTTCAGAAATGCACGCTAAAGTTGCGTGTTTGACTCAGCTCTGTGGAGACATGCTGAAGCCGATCCCTGCCATGTATTTATGAGTCCAGTGCAGGAGTTGCCATGGGAACTAGCATTACCCCTTAGGAGTAGCTCCGGCGAATGTACAGTAGCTTGTCCGTGAGAAATGCTTCTGCTGGGTTTTCCAGTTAGGCTGGAGAACAATGGGATCTGTTGAATTAAGCTGATCATGCCTGCAAGACATGCCCCTTTCATTTTGGTTGTGTGTGTTTGGAAAATTCAAATACACATGATTACTCATTTGCCAACAAAGCTGATGTATCTATCTCATGTCCTTTTCCTTCAATCTCCTTCTTCCTTCTCCCCTTGTCAGTTTGAAACTAGATCAAGTTTTTCTTTTTCTTTCCTACTCTGACCCTCACATCCCACTAACACCCCTCCTTTCGGTTCAGGTTTTTAGTCAATGAGAAAGTGAACTCTGCAGTGCTGCGTCTTGATAATTGCTATTTATGTCCCTCTCTCAAAGACACACTCTGTCTGAAGGGGAAACTCCAATGTTGCCTGACCTGCTTTCCACAGTGAAAGATCCTGTCTGGTTAGAGGGCAAGCAGCGCTCGGGGCACTCCTTCACTGTACACTCAACTGTGCTCTTCACTCAGCAAGAGTCAAACTTAACTCTCGTCATCCTTGGGAGACATTTCAGCTTCTTAGTTTGCCTTGGGAATACCAGCTGTACTTTATAACACGAAGCACATTCCATTATCTAACCATCCACTACAGCTCTGCTTAGACAACGTGGCTGTAAACATCATCAATGTCACTAGTGTTTTGTTGGTTTTTTTTTTTTTTTTCTGTGCACATTTCATATTTTTCCCATTTGGAATGACTAACTTCTCATGTGCAGATATATTTTCACTGCCATCTTCCTGTGTTGGCCGGAGACTGCCATGTTTCCCGTCTGATACACATGTGCTACTTCTTTTCATCTGTAAGCAACGAGCCACAGTTCTGAAATGGACATCTGCAAACACAGGCCGATTAGTTAACATATTTGTTTTTGCATACAGTCCAACTGTGTAGTTTTTTTTGGAGGGGTGGGGCTGATGGACAGTCCACAGGAGAATATCCTCCATATAACTTTTAAAATGTTCACCATATTGAAAACTAGAAATATATTGGCTTAAAGGATATGTTTAAAATGTTTCTAGTCTGTCCATAAACAGTCACGTGAACATGACACGTTTTTCTTGCTGTAATCATCCCTCCTGTTTATACTGGCCATTTAGAGATTCCTTCATAATGCACTGTATATTAAAAGTTAATAATAATGTGATGCTTCAGTCATTCAAAT
The DNA here is from genome assembly GCF_027409825.1 of Scomber japonicus. NCBI lineage: Eukaryota > Metazoa > Chordata > Actinopteri > Scombriformes > Scombridae > Scomber > Scomber japonicus. The sequence continues at coordinate 15,392,789 of NC_070584.1, read as the reverse complement.
TAGTAAAATTGAGACAATATCTTTCAATTTTAAAGTTGTTTTTTTAATACCAGATTCCCTCTTTTTGTTACAATCCTTCCACTACAGCTGAACAGGAAAACTTTTTTTTCTAGTCGACTAGTCATTGAACGTTAATGATATTAATTTAATTATTCTTGGGGGGCATCAGGAAATAGTTTGATATCCAGGGCTGAGAAGAAATGTTATAAGGCTATGTAAAGGCTCGTTATTACTGTTATAACGGTAATAACTGGTAATAACGAGCCTTTAAATATGAGTTTTCCAAGCACGCACATGAAGCGAGCTGTCTGTTAACGTCATCAAATGTGTCATAACAACCAGCAAAGAGACGGAGTTATCCTTTTGAGTCACATGCGTCAGCTAGTTCCGCTAAATCCTCCTATCTCTCAGTTTCCTGGTAGGAAATTGCTGAAGCAGACAGATATTTCCAGAGGAATCGGTGCTTTTGTTATCGCAGCGGACCGGGTCACTGACTGAGTGATAAAGTTATGCCATAGGTGGGGTTAAGGTTAGGCTGAAGGCCAACGAACAGCGTAACTTCATTGGTCGCGTCATGCTGGGTGTTGCCACTTCCTGTATCCGTCGTTTCGAATTAAATGCCCTTTTAGTATTTCGTGGTTCAGCCATATTAGGTTGTCACCTAATTTTGGATGCAGCTCCGTAATGGAGTTTAGGGGTTAGGGTTAACTGTTGGAGGAGGGTTAACCTTATGAAAACATCCAAGATTTTTCTCATTGACTATTAGGGGGCAGTGCTAAAATTTGACTAAAAAGACTGCAGCTGTCCACTTTATCTGACTAAATTGCTTTTGGAAGGATCTTCTGATGAACAGTATGAACAAAAGGAATGATTTTGAATGATTGTGAACCTATCCTTTAATTAAGACATTGTTTTTATTGCATTTACAGTGTAAGGTGCAACTTTAAAAAGTACCTTTTAAAAATATGTTAGTACTGTTAACCTGTGACAGTTAGTTATTTTTTCAATAGAAGAAAAATGACAGTGAAAGCAGAAACCATACAGTGAATGTGTTAGAGCTCAAACTGCAGTGAGTCAGACTCAAATGTTGGGAGAAAGTGAGATGGAGAGATGAGTGGTGGAGAGCTCGAGCAGCGTTGTAGAGGAAAAAAGGTGATAGAGTGGGGGTGGAACTTGAAGAGAGGATTGCACTGGAGAGAACGCTAGAAAGAGACACATACATGGTGATACTAGAGGTTGACTTTAGGTTAGACCCCTACCTGCCTGCCTTGTCTTTTGAATGTTCCTCTTTGCTTGATGACCAGAGTATAGAAAAACTGAGATGCTTTCATCCTGACTCTGGCGTCTCCTAAGCCTGGTGTGGTAATTTGCTCACAGAATATGTCCATATAAAGATACAGACCCTTCTGTGGGAGCTCTCGTGGAGAACAGCGTGTGCGAGAGGGGGACCTGTGGGGTTCTGTGAGTTTCTGCCAGCCTCTCTGTCTCCCTCTCTCTCTCTCTTTCGCTTTCCCTCCCTCCACGACTTAGTCTTTCTGTGTGTTTGTGCACATTTGCATATGCATGGACTCTGTGATACTAAATTGGAGGAGTGAACTCAGCTTACACAGCTCTTCGTTGAGCTGAGGTGAACCGTGCAGCCCTCATGTGGTAACTCTGGGCTGCTACCACTCTGGTAACTACGGCCAAAACAGTGATTACATTTCAGACCACTGGACCCAAGATGACTTTTTTTAAAGTTTTGACTTGCAGGGCAATGGCTGGACCACAATTGTATTTTAGGCTTGTTGAAATTTGTATGTAGAGTTGCAGAATTCCCACAACTTACTTGGTTGTAATTCTGGTGATCACGTAATGTGAATGTAAAAAAAAAAAGAAAGAAAAGAAAACCTTAGAGGCTTTGCTCTCAGTGTTTCAATATGCATGTTTCATTGTAAAATAGAAGATGGGAAGATATGGCTATGCTTTTAATGGACTGAAAAGGTCATTTAACAATAAGCAAACAATGAGCTGACACCAGGTGGAGGCAGGAGCGGCTCGGCTAAGCAGCCTGTACCGGTAAAAACACAGACGAGGTTGGCATTGTGGTCTGGACAATTGCCTAGGGGCATGATGGTGCAGATTCCTGCACAGCCTTGTGTATCAACACCAGGGTGTAGGTGGACACACAAGGTCGGCCTGTTGCAAAGATAGGCCAGTTTATTACCCCAGAAATAAGAGTTATGTAAAAAGGCAACATTTGAACAAATGAGAGACGCGCGCTATTGACTCTCTGGATGTCTGAGCAGCTCAGAGCTCACAGGGGCTATTTTATTTTACTGCTCGGTAAGCTTTTAGAGCAGCACAAGTAGAGCAAATGCAGAATAGTTGGAGGAGTGCATAATACTGTCAATTATATTTTTAATTGATTTAGACAAGGCTGAGGATTATAGCTTGTTTGGATATTATGGTATTAACACATTTTTGAACATCATACTTTTACTACTTTTCATTTTTAGCATTGTTTTACTTGTTTAGCAGTTTCCACATGAAGCCCTTTACAATGTTTATCTGCACACACCATCTGCACCATTTTCCCCCCATGTAGGTTAACACTGTAGGCTGCTATAACCTTCTGTTATGTTCCTGGATCATGGCAAGAGTGGGAAGCAGCCTGCCGTACTTTTTTCACACCATCAGCAATTTCACGTGTCCATTTATGACTGTTTTACTATCGTCTGCTAACCTCCAGTATCTTTTTGCCCTCCTCACAGGTACCGGAGAGAGTGGCAAGAGCACTTTCATCAAGCAGATGAGAATAATCCATGGGTCAGGCTACACAGATGAGGACAAGAAGGGCTTCACCAAACTGGTCTACCAGAACATCTTCACCTCCATGCAGGCCATGATCCGGGCAACTGAGACCCTCAAGATCCCGTTCAAGTATGAGCAGAACAAGGTGCGTACTGTCAAGTGTTGGAGTGAAAACATTGTCCTGTGATGTGTTATACTGAGATGGATACTTTCATCCAAATACATACATACCTTGTTCAGCAGCTGCTGAGACAATGAAATGAAGTTAGTAATGGTTAAGATGAAAGCATGTTTTACTGAAGTACCTGCAGCAGTTAAACTTTTGTTTACTCAAGATTAAATATCACCTTACAGTGTTTCCCTAGAATTTTTTTCAGGCCTGGTGGTATGCACCGAAAAAACCCTAAAGGGACGAGGTGCACAGGATGGCATTGCATTTTGGAGAAAAATATGATATATGTAATTAAATGTGTCCACCACGTTATAGCTTTCCCAGGCAACGACACAGAGGTTGACTCATGTTTCAGAACAGTGCCGCACAGACGCAAACAGAAATTATTATTGATTTCTGCATGAATGTATAATTGGCATTATTTTTGGCTTTAAAACATTTTTTTTTTGGCCTGTACAATCATAGAGGAACAAAGGTCCTCAGACTAATTTAAGAACAATTGTGGTATGATATATGGTAATAGTTCAACTATGTTTCATGTTAGGTAAAGTACTTGTCCCCATGCTTGTTTCATTTTGACTTGACAGTAACAGTTAGCTGACAGTAATCTGTGTGCTTCATTGCTCAGTCCATTTAATCTCATGCAAACCACATTTAAATAGATCATAAATCTGGCAGTAAAATAAGATGTAAAGTAAATCAAACTGGTCTCCTCCAGTGTGCTGTGGCCTCTGTTGGCTTATCACTATAAATACACGTTGGCCACACAGAGCCATAAAAGGACAGTTTATAAGAGGGAATATACAGTATACATAGTATTTATACTTGACTTAAATATGGCACTTCAAATGTAGTGAATGTGGCCGTGATATAAATGCATAATTAAAGTGTGTAATCACATGTAGTGTGATTACACACTTTAAGAGAAATAATTTCTTGTATAAAGTTACTGAATTTAGATGCCATTGTTAAAGTCAGCTTTGTTTGTTTGGTTGCTTTTCTCTCAGAATAACGCCCAGGTGGTGCGCGAGGTTGACGTGGAGAAGGTGTCGTCATTCGATCATCCCTACATTGGTGCGATAAAGATGCTGTGGGCTGACCCTGGCATCCAGGAGGCCTACGATCGCAGGAGAGAGTACCAGCTCTCCGACTCAACCAAATAGTACGTCTGTGATCTACTAGAATTTATTACTTCATGTATAGAGGTGTTGCAGCTGCCTCAAACCCTTTTCTCTGCCTGCGCAAACTTACAGTCACACAGAGGAAGGGAAGAGGTTTGAGGCAGATGGAGAGAGCAAGGAAAAGGAAGAAAAGTTAGCATGTTCATAAATGAATGCTAATAATATCAAGGCTAATTCCAACCTCCATTAATCCATTTCAGACTAATATGACTCCTTTTTAAAAAGTTGATCTTTGTAAAAAGACCAAAACTTGGGCATAGATATATTTGTTATTTATTAATTTATTTTTATGAACTACTGGTTGCCACGTGTATATTTTTTGAATGTTGTTCTGTAATTGTTAGTGTTTTTTGACAGAATGCAATTGTATGTCTGTTCTTAATATATACGGTACATGTGCATGTGGTCTCATACTCCAGAGACTGTTGGTTTGCCTACATGTCCCTCTCTGTTATATGTTCCCTCCCCTCCTACAGTTACCTTAACGATTTAGAGCGAATAGCAACATCGGGGTACGTGCCCACTCAGCAGGACGTGCTGCGGGTTCGAGTGCCCACCACCGGCATCATTGAGTACCCATTTGACCTGGAGAATATTATCTTCAGGTACTGGTGTCAAGTGCTGCCAATGATGTCACTGGCTGACTAACTGTGCGACAGTTGGTCAGCCAGTTGGAAGCCGTCGATGCCGCTGTCTCCATCTACCCTGTGCTGCACAGCAGGGCTCAGCACTTTGAACACATCCCTGATGGTACACTCTCAAAAGACTGGAGAACAAACCCAAACCCTCCTGTCAAGACTAGCTCAGAAGGCACTCATTTTCATTTTCACCCAGGCAGTCAAAGCTGGCCTCTTGAGTGCTAAATACCTTTTTATTTTGTTGGAGTCAAGTTAAAAGTTCTTGCTTCCTCCCTTAAATGCACAAACCTTCACAGTGAACACTTTGAGTAGAACGGAGGATAAAATGAGGATTGTTCTGTCTTTGGGAGCTGCCATCAAGGAAAATTTGGGGTTAGTGGTACAAACTGTCACCTAATCCCCTCATAACTCTTGGGAATGTTTTTTTCTTTGGTTGCGTCTGGACTGATCCACTTGCTTTTGGAAGGGTTTATGCTGTATCTGCTGTTTTGCTTCACTTTCTCTTTCCTCTCTCTGTCTGTCTCTCTCTCTCTCTCCCTCTCTCCCTTTCTCCCTCTCTCCCTCTCTCTCTCTCCCTCTCTCTCTCTCTCTGTGGTTTGTTGTCCTTCCTGTCTCTAGCTATCTAAGTGATCTGGATCGTATTGCTGAACCGTCCTATCTACCAACCCAACAGGATGTGCTTAGGGTTCGAATCCCAACCACTGGGATCATAGAATACCCTTTCGACTTGCAAAGCATCATTTTCAGGTAGAAGAAGAACTACACTACTTTGACTAACTCTAGTTTTTTACCCACTACTAGTGTTCTGTGTTCATTTTACAATACAAAATGCCCTCAGAAGACTGAGTCAGCATGTTAATATGTCACCTACAACATGTTTTATGTCTCCATTTGTGCGCCACCCCAATGCTTGTATTCATTTTGTTATTTAGTTCAATGTTGCAGTGTTAGAATCGAAAGAGCTGCTGTTTGTTGATAAATCAAGAAGTCAGTTATTTTTTACCTAGTTGAAGGGTTTCCTATTTGATTTGTTGTTGTTTTTTTTATATTATGTCTTCAAAAACTGACTTCTTTTGGTTTTAGACAAGGTCTGCAACTAATAATTATGTGGATTATTGATAAATGTGTTGATTATTTTCTCAATTTGGATTAGTTTGTTGGCCCACAAAACCTGAGAAAATGGTGAAGGATGTTCATCACTGTGTTCTAAAGCCCAACACGACATGTTAAATGTCTTGTTTTGTCAACAATCCAAAGAGTTTACTGCCAGAGAAGACTGAAGAATCCATAAAATATTCAGATTTGAGAAGCTGGAATCAAAGAAAAAATAAAGGAAAGCAAAATAGAAAAAGACTCAAAATGATTAAGCGATTATCAAAATAGCTAGCGATTAATTTACTGGCAACTAATCGATTAAGTAAGTAATCGTTACAGCTCTATTTTGGACTGTTGGTCAGATCAAACATGCAACTTGATGACATTGGCTGGGTCTTATGGAAGTTGTGATGGACATTTTTCAATATTTTCAAATAATCGATTGGTCAATAATGAAAATGAATTGCTGTCCTGAATTTTACATGCACCTACCATATTATCACTCAACTACAATCCTTAATTATACATAAAAATATTGATATAAATAATAGATTAATAATAGTAAACGTTGTGCAAAACAGTAGAATATGGATACTATGGATACGGGATACTACTATGGATACTAGGTTTCCAAGCTGCGCTCTTAAGACATTCACATGTTCAGAAACTGAAATGCTCATAAAAGGCCGTATTATTACATGAGAGCTCTTCCTGGTTTCTCAGTGTAGCCCAAAGACTCTGCCTTTCAGGACTTGGCTCAGCGACAGTCTTAGGACCAGCTACCAATACAGCTTCCCTTCTTCCTTCCTTCTCCTCTCGCAAAAAAAGAGAGAGAGAGAGAAGATGAGGAGATAGAGATAGACCCAGGGAACAAGAGCGATTACAGTAGAGTGCAAATCGATAGGAAGCCATCATGTCAGCCCCCTCCTACGCTTGGCAAGGCTAGAAATAACTCTTGCTTGCAATGCGGTTGTGCTGAAGAGGTTCCCAGCAGCTCTGCTGCAGCTAGCTGATAGGCTTCGCTCTGCCGATGGTGAATCACTACATGCTCTCAATGACATCAATTTTGTGTTAAAACACCAAAAATACAAATATGAAATGGGGATGAGTGTGAGCTGGAGAAGAGCATGGTTATTTAGTTTTTCCTAATTGAGAAAGAGAATGTGTTGTAATATTCCTGTAATTAAAAACAGAGCACACTTGCAGGATAAGAAGCTTCCAGCTCAGTGTGTGGATAGTAACAAGCACATGTGAGACTGTACTGCTTGTGCTTGCAGTCATTGGGGCCGTGGCTGCAACAAGGAAGCCTTTCATAGACAAACATCTCCATTAGGCTTGCTTCCTTCTCTTTTAATTGGCTTTTGAAGTCACAGAAAATGTCATTTCACTTGGCTTATCCAGCATAGGAGAGCTTATCATACAAAGTAGGTCACTCATCCTTTGCTAGAGGAAAGAAAGGAGGTCGTCTGATGTGAAGGAGTTTTATTTTAGGCCGGCTCTTCTGGAGGACTCTATTTATCAATGCCCTCACTCCTTCTGGCAGACTACCTGAATGAGTTCACCTCTGTGAAGTGTGATCAAAGTTTAACTGTGTGGCTGCAGAGTGATATTGGGTGTATAAATTAGGTGAAGTTTATAGGGAGTGATTCAGATTCATCAGGTTTCCGTCACAGTTTAGTTGCCTGATCTTTGAAGAGTAACAGCAGGAAAAATGTGCAGATCCAAAAATCTGACTTGCTGTTTCTGCCCCTCTTCCATTTTTTTTATCCAGCAGCATTAGTAGTTCAATTTATTTAATTCCCGTTTTGTTGGTTTTAGTCATTTAAGGAGAAGACTCATCGAAACGTTAGAACAAAGTTAGAAGCAGATCCAAGTCTCCTACCTCCGAATCAAAACCCACATATCACGCCTTACAAGTGCTTATTCCGATTTTCCTACACTCTTCAGTATTTACCAATTCTACTATATTCAATTTTTTCTTCATCTTGTTTCTCATATCCCTTCCATTTAGAGGCTCATTGGCTCTTCTAAACAGGAAAATATTTCATAGATTTTTTTTCCTATTTCCTGCATGAGCTCCCTGCATCTACTTTGCCAAATAAGTACGGCATTGTTTGACATGTGACTTTCTCGCAGTTATTTCAGTTCACCTTAAGGAAAGTTTGCTCTGTCCTCTCTGCAATTCACGCTGCAGATTCTCGGTTCACATCTCTCCTGCTTATATTCTCGGTGCAAAAGGGGTGTTTGGCTTGAACTACACTATACTCATGACATGCTGAAGTGGTCTTCGGTAGTAATTGTCACGCCACACTGGCTTTAAAATATATTGATTGGCCACCACTGGATGCAAAGCTTAGTGTATCTGAAAATGGAGGGAAAAAAATCTTGCAAGATGAATGCCTCTTTGCACTGATAAATCTTCTCCTTTCCAATCTTACATCTGTCCTGAAGTGACCCAGATTCTTGGCTGGTGCCTTAGCAGTCACTTCAGGGTTTCCTCTGTGGAGCCTCTATTACATTTTTAAATAAATTAAATGTCATACATGTAATTAAATTAACTTGCTTGATTTGGGACATGTGTATCCTGATTTTCTGTGTCAAGTTCGATTTGTTTGACACCCATAGTTACAAAGATTGAACAAAAGTTCAATCTTTGGGATAATGGTAATGATAAATGTTAAATATGTAAAGAATGAACATCAATAGACTCTGAGTGATAGATTTAGAGCTAATTTTAATTTCTTCTCTTTTTTTGGGGGGATTCTCTCTGCCCTGTTTGGCCTCTTATTTTTTCCCCCATCATGCATATCCACTCAGGATGGTGGACGTGGGGGGTCAGAGGTCAGAGAGGAGGAAGTGGATCCACTGCTTTGAGAACGTCACCTCGATCATGTTTCTGGTGGCGCTCAGCGAGTACGACCAAGTCCTGGTGGAGTCGGACAACGAGGTGAGACACAGACAAATGTGTGATAACTTGTTTGAATGTTATTTATTCATACTAGGCTTCAACTCATAATTGAACCACCATAATAAGATAAAACATGCTGCTTTCCACTGTATCAAGCTTGGTTTGGTAGGAAATAATCTTAAGATTTTAAATGAACCTTCATAAACATCCTGCTGACGTCATTTGCAAACATTCACATCAGCAGGACAATGAAATGTAGTTTACACATTCACAATCAAAGCTGCACTTATCAATATTTTTATATTGACAATGGATCAAATAATGACATGTCATGTGAAAGGCGACAGACACACAGAGCATTATCACCTGACGCTACCGTTCCCCCTCAGCTCTTTGAGCCTTTCACAACTCCAAATAAATGCTAATGTTGCTCTGCGGCTGCTGGATGATTAAATAAACAACTGTTGGCTAACATGCTCACCATATCAACGTCATAAGGTGATAATATGTTGCTGTTGCCCGTGGGTGGTCAAAAAAACATTTTAAAAGTATTAAATATGTCACATTCATATAGCAAAAAAACACATCAGAGGGGATGTGTCATTTGAGGCTAACCCCAGCACAGTGTGATTATTGATAAGGCTCTCTTGAATAGAGGTCTTCTTTCTGTTTACTCCACAGATAAGTTGTTTGTCCTTGTCGTCGGCTGTCTCCTCCGACTGTTCAGATAGAATTATCGCTAATAAAGCTAATGTGATCAGCCCCTGCATGCCCTCTGCTACTCTCTGACAACAAACCCTTTCTCTGACCTGGTCATATGACAACTGGCTTTCATAAACCAGACTCAGCTGCCAGCTTGACTCACTATATCTGCTGTACATCAGTGCAGCTTCATGGTACACAGTGCACCAGGGACAGTGTTTATCTACTCCAGCATACTGGACTTTATTTGCACTCAGGTGCGCTGCCTTTTTGAACACACAAGGATATGATTTCTTTTTTGCAGGTTACTGCTTATTTGCTTTTCCTCCTTGTAATGTGTTCACAGTCACAGGTGTTAGGCCGCACGGGACAATGTGTCGTTACTAAACTCTGTTTCTGAGACGGGGCTGGGCAGCGTTTAGTTATCACAGTTCAGCAGCAGAGATTATCCTGTACCCTTGACAGGCTCAAAACAGAGACTCTGACCCTTCAGACCAGTCAGAGCCTGACGAGAGTTTTCAAATGTCTTTGATTTCATCGGGTCAAGTCTGGCCAGGATCATATTATGACTCGCCAAGATTAAACTGTGGGAGTGATGCTGGCAGGGACTCGAGATCAGAAAGAGGAATCACATTCAACAGCAGCTCTCAGCTCCTCCACTTCTCATGTTTGGACAAACAAATTGTATAATGTGGGAGCACGCCTCTCTCAATTCACTGAACAAGAATATAGGAAGGCAAGGATATCTATTCTGTGTAGCACCTTTCAACAACAAGCTTATTTGAATTTTAAAAAGCATACAGGGAATTAAGATGTAAAAGAAATACAAGACAAAAAGAGGCATTTAAATAGGGTTTAAAAATAGTAAAATAGAGGATAACATGAGCTAGAACAGATAAAATGAGAGAATAAAAAATGCTGTGCAGTGCGAGACATGAATGAATAATCCAAAATTGGATTTATTTAAAAAAGGCAGTGGCAACAGAAAGTAACATATACACATAATCCAGTAAGTGCTCTTTTGTTTCTGCTGGCATGTTGAGTTTAAGAAAAACTGAATGTTTGTTTCGTTTAGCTGCATTTTTATTGACCCTGGCATGGCGGTATTTTTACTGGCGACTGGGTCGTTTCTATTTTTCAAACAAGTCCTCGTTAAATCTGACCCTCCATCCAAATAAAAAGCAACAAAAACAACAGAAACACAGTCCAAAGTGAACTTGTTGGTTATCAGATCACATATATTTGTCATATTCACTCTATTCTGCTAAGTCTGTAAAGGTTCTTCAGATACAGTTTTAGGTTAATGGTAAACAAAGATCAAGTCATGAACCTCAGAGGGTGGCAGCTATGAAACCAGGAAGTCAGGACTGTACTGTACTACTCACTTTCACAGACTCACCACCAGTTATTTACGTGGCAGACAAACATAAGACACAGATTCACATAAGATGCCTCAAAGCAGCTAATCAAAATTATTTAAAAAAAATAAATAAATAAAGTAAGACCTTGTAATAACATCTGTAATGTAAATATTAAGTGTAACATCTGTACACAAGGCCAGGAATTCTAAAATCTTAATTTGTTAATCATGTTTACAGTAAATAATGTATAATAAAATGTTGTATTCTGATATTACTCTAACGTTGTATTTCTGCTATCCTTTATGCTTCCTCCCTAACTATCTCCTCCCTTCCCGATGCTCAGAATCGTATGGAGGAGAGCAAAGCTTTGTTCAGGACCATCATCACATATCCCTGGTTTCAAAACTCCTCTGTCATCCTCTTCCTCAACAAGAAGGACCTGCTGGAGGAGAAGATCATGTACTCTCACCTGGTTGACTACTTCCCAGAGTTTGACGGTACTTTGGTTTTTCCTTTTCTTTCAACATCTTCACATAGTTATAAATGTAACAGTCTGCCTGTCCCTGAAAGGCTTTTGCAGTGAAGGAAAGGGCAGCCATTGTTTTCTTTTATCCATTATGAAAATCCAGTTAGGCGGCTATTGTGGTAACTATGAAAGTGGCTGTATCCTTATACCATCAGTATCATCATGTTGTTTGTTTCCCTTTTAGTTTTATAAGTTCTTGCTCTTAGTCAAATTTTGATTGTAGAGTGACACCCTGTGGCCACAGTACTGAACTACAATGTGAGGTGGTTCAACTAGCAGTTTTCAAACCTTTGTAGTTCCTGACCGTGTAAAATGAAGAGATGTCCACTCACCCTTTTAGACATTATGTGCTTTAACCCACACAGTGAAACAATGATAAAATTAATTAAAAAGAACAGAAACTAAAATGTAATGCTCTGTCCTTCTCCCAGGGCCCCAGAGAGATGCCCAGGCAGGCCGGGAGTTCATCTTGAAGATGTTTGTGGACTTGAACCCAGACAGTGACAAGATCATTTACTCCCATTTCACATGCGCCACCGACACAGAGAACATCCGCTTTGTCTTTGCGGCGGTCAAAGACACCATCCTGCAGCTCAACCTCAAAGAATACAACCTGGTGTGAAAAAAGAGAGGGAGGAGAGAGAGCAAGCAAGAGACCTGCAGCCCCCCCCCCCCCTATACACACAGACACACACACACACACATATACACACAGCAGAGTTCACATAGAGAAACATACACATCTGCATGAAACACATTGCTGCTCAGATAAGCATTGCTTCATACTTTACCAGACCAACTATCAATATTCTGTCTCTGTTGTCCACTTAGCTCCTCGTTTGTTGGTTTTCCCATCCTTTTTTTTTAAAAGAATGGTTTTGTGATTCTATTAATTGCTCCTCTTGCACATGAAACACACTAAAATATAACACTCCCTCCATTTGTGGCCCTTTCTTGGGGTGATGGTCTGACCCCGGGCTCGTCTTGTTCCTCATTAGGCGTGGGGTGAGGCTCACATCTTTGCTTTCTTTTACACTACATTATCACCAGTGCTTGTGTGTTTGAGGTGGGTAGAGGGCCTTCTCTGAGTCGACCAAGCTTTGATGGATAAAGGGCTCTCTTCCTCTTCTTCTTATGTAACCCGTGCATGCGATACACTACAGCGACCTAGGACTCATCTGCAAAGGGGTGACTAATTACAACAATAGGAATTTATTATCAGGCAATGCTGGGGTGCAGTACTTGGTTCCTCTGGGTCTACTTTTTTTTTTTTTTTTTTTTTTGTTAACCATGCCCCAAATTGAGAGTCCACAAGCTCTTTTGAATGTAAATAAAGTTTTCATGCTGCTCACACAGAGTGAGGGCTACACAGAGACGACAACATGTTCTCTGTAGTTCAAATATTTTCAGTCATGTTAACGTTTTGATTATATTAGTACTGCTATATATGGAAATTGAAAATGACTACTCAAAAGAATGCAACCCTCCAGAAAGAGTCACAAAATGCTCTTTTTACACTGCCCCTCATTTTAAAGTGTTAAAATACACCGCTAAACAAAAGAAAATTAAGAGACAGCACTACCGGTATTAACATACTGTATATCAACTCCACTGTAATTTTGTATCACGCCAAATTACGACATTTGTTCTCTGTAAATATAATTACGTTGCCAGTATCTTACGCATCCCTTAAGTGGTTCAGACACTAAACTAAAACATATTTGGGAACCGCTGTTGTCAAAATCAAGTTTTCTACGATTTTTGGGTCATTCAGATGTTCATGGCATCCACTTTGTGTGGCATTCTTCGATGTCGACAGTTATCTGAATCACAAATGTATTAGTACTGTGATTGATTTTCTTTGTTTCCTTTCGATGGTGAGAAATCTTCCTGTGCACGTGTGAATGACAATACCAGATTAGTACAGTGCAATAGTTTTAGTTGTAGATGAAATAAAAAAGCTTTTGCGCTGCCAGTTAGCTTAAGTCACCAGTTGACCTTGATCACCCCAACGGCTTCTCTCTGTAATCGACATTGTTTTTGCCATAATATTCGGCCAACATTTGATAAACTGTTAATGGATAGCAAGAGAGTAAATAGTTCTGTTTTTGTATGTCTAATTTATCAATCAGATCTACGTATTGTTGATACAGTAAATGAGACTTTCTCCCTAGTTTCAGCTCAAACGTTTTCCAACCTAGGAGACGGGAGGAGATTTTATACTGCTGTAAAATATCAAAACTATTTTATGGACAAGTGTTCTATCTTTATAAATGATTCTTCATATATTTAGTTGTGGCAGGTTCTGTTTTGAAATGCTTGACAATGGAAAGCATTGTTTCCATTTCAGGTTTGTGCTTTATGCAAAATAGGAAAATGATAACAGACAAAAAAACTTAGTGGTTGAATATTTACTGTTCAAGGATGCTTGCAATTTTGTAACTTTAAAGGATATGTTGTTGGCTATTGGTACCAATCCCATATCGTGTCTCTTGCCTGATAGTTGTTCAAATATTCCATTAAGCTGAAAGTTTATAGATGGCTATTTTTGTCTTCACAATGTAATTCAGGTAAGTTTTCATAACTTTTTCATCACAAGGGCTACTACTAGCAGCTTTGGTAGAATGAAAGGACTCTATGGACGGCATAGAGCAAAAGGTGCAATTAATTATAGAGGGGGTGGCTTTGAATCAAGGGTGTGTTGACATCCTGTTGAGGGTGATGGCCGCAGGTTCAGTGAGGGTGGAATGCAGCAGTCCACAGATGCCTATGTGACATTCCTGAGGGAAGTCTGGTGGCTGTTTGGCTCTTTGTTCACGTTGACCTATCTTTTTTTTGCCTTTTTTTTAGAAGGAAGAGAATGGCTTAAAAACAAGTGTGGTATTCCAAGGCGCAACAGCACATCTTTAGCACCTAACCATCCTCTTACTTCTCTCACAAATTATGTTTGGATCTTCTTAGCGTGATGATATTTTCCACTGTGTGGTTATGCATATTTGGCTTATCTTCTCATTGGTAGTGTTTCCATGTTTGACTTTGCCTTCGTTGGAGTCAAAAAAAGGGAATGCTTAGGACATTTTGACCTTTTTGTGCACACTGAAAGAACTGACAGATTAAACATCTAAGAAATAATTACCGATCCTTCAAAGCTCTTTCTGTGTATCTTAAATTGTTTGCCAAAAGGTTTTCACGTCAAACTTCTTTGTGATATATTTTGTTTCTGTAGAAAAGCAGGACGATGTTCTCGGCTTATGGGGAATCTACTCACCCTGTGTATTACTTAGACTTTATTATAGTCACTGCACACCTCTCGTGCAAATGTGTACATTGTGTTGGTAAAGCCATTATCTTGTACGTTAAGAGTTTGTGCATTTTGAAACAATTAATGAAGGAGGGACATGTATATTAACGCTAAGTGCCACATTTTTCAGTTCAAACGATATTGTAGACGTTGTAAAGCTCTGACTTTGACCAACTAAGTTTATTTTAGCTGCGATCTTGTATTTGCACCGTGTATTAGTAAAGAATTTATCTTTGGTGCTTCAGTCAACATTTAAAAGGCCTTTTCTTGACCAGTTTGTCTCGGTATAGGGTGACACTTCACACACTCGCTCGCTAGACCAGTCTTATATTTTTGGGTGCCACAATTAAGCATACTTTCCAGTTTTGGTTTTGGAACTGACAGAAGGCCTTTTATATTAGTTTGGAAAGTTGTCACAGCTAGGTGACATGTATGTGTATTCTTTATGAATATGACAGCTTGGTTATCAGAAACTTAATTCGCCTCTCTGAACTGTGGCTTAGGAATTCTTTCTTTTCCTTTTTATGAAGATGAATTGTCATCCAGAAAATGGACTTGACCAGGCTGCTATGAGGATTATAAACAATGAATAAGGTGACCACTCTAGGGACCAGTGTTGGTGTGATGGCGTATCCTCTCTAAAATAAACAAAAAACCTAACCTTATTATAGTATAGTATGTTTCATTTGCTGACAATATGTGGATTTAATGCCTTGTTCTCCGGAACCAACACAGAAAAAGTCAGATGGCTACACTACCAGTGATTAGAGCCAGCAGCAAAGCTGGGTCAGTTATTCTAAAATTCCTCCCATTGACTTGTACTGTATTTGCTTTATTCTGCATTGGATGCATTTTTGGAAAAGGTTTGTACGACAATCCAGTACAAAAAACACTGTGCCAAGCAAAATCAATCAGCGACAGAAAAGATATCCACAATTCACACTTTATAGTAACATGATCCAGATCTCTGCGGTGAAAAGTTTGCTACTTTTCTTAATCGACTCTTACATTATGGTTTCTTTTCTTTATTTTTCCAAATGAAGCTTGTTTGTTAAGCCTCAGTATTAATGTATTTATTAAAACACTTGCCAAGTGAAGGTACTGAAATGGCCATTATATTGTTTTGGTGGTTGTAATAGTGAGTGAGTGAATGAATATGCTGTGTGTTTACATGTCCGCCATTCTCCGCTCTTGTTCTTTTCTTTTCTTTTCTCCCCTTTACTTGATTGGACTGTGTATTCTATCCCTGGGTCGAAGGCACTGAGACTGCACCACTGCAATGGGCCTGCATTCATGCAACTTAGACCATTCAAACGCGCTCGTTGGTACTCTGAGGTGTGTGCGTGCGTGTGTATGTGTGTGTGTGTACACTTTTGATGGCTATTGCTTATGCTTGAGATCCATTCTGAATAGAGGGATGGACATACAGTGATAATAAAAGCTATCTTTGCATCTTTTTTTTTTTTTTTTTTGTAAGGTTGACACACCTTAACATGTGTATTTAGGACCACTTATGATGAAAGACTTTTTTAAAAGAGTTCAAATAAACTTTGTGTAGTGGTGTACAAATTGAAAGTAATGTATTTTTGTTTGATTTTTTTCCTTTTTTTCTTTCTTTTCTTTTTTTAAGTATACCAAATGTAAATTATGTACAATGAGTGTGCCAATCCCCTTTCTTTGTAAAGCCAGACTCTTAACAAGTGCCAATGTTGTGAAAAATCAGAGGGCCTGTGAATTTCATGGTCCAGTTTTTAAAACAAATAAACACTAAGTATGTGATTAATTAACAAAAAAAGGACAATTTTATTCTATATTTAAGATTAATGATGAACTGCTGTTTTTAAAATAAATGTCATTTTAATTGCATGTGTTTGTCAGGTTGGGGAGGGAGTGGGCGGGTGAGATACTGTATTCATGCAATGCCCTCATGAAAAGGGTCCTAATGGTTATTGATTTACAGTATTTTAGCCATATTTCTCTTTTGTATGTTTCATTTCAACCACTGTTGCCTGAACCTCATTCAAACATGAAAATGATTTTCATAGCCTTCTCCTTTAAATGTTTTAAATTGGAATAAAATATGTTCCTATACTCTCTTATCGCTTCCTTGTACATTTCCTTTGAATAAATGTTTTCTCACATACTGCGATTAAAGATTATACCAGTTTAACGCATATTCTGGCCCAGTTACTACAAATCCTGTATATTTTTACCACATTACCACTGTGTTTAAGATTTCTGAATACATTTCCCTGCCTTCCATTCATTTCAGTACACTTGTAACTTAATTTCTGTAAATCAGTACAATGTCTGCATTAATTTTTTACAGGTTGTTACTGAATGGTGAGAATGAAGACATCTCAAATAAAGCTCAATACAGTTACAACTGGGATTATCTTGCATCAATAACTTTGAGAGCGGTACAAGCAGACAAACCTGATATTTCTGTTGCCGCATCACCTTTTTAAAAATGGCTTTGAATCAGAATTACAGTCTGCTTCATTGGACAAGTATGTTTTCACATACAAGGGATTTGACTGCAGCTTCTTGTGACTCACAATGTACTTCCAACAATGTTCAGAAAGATAAACATGGAAATACAGACAAAACAATGACAATGAAGCCTAAAAAAAGAATGTAATTGTTATGTACAACCAAGGAGGTGAAACATTATACATACATATAGAAATAACATCCAGTGTCTATACAGGTATAACCGTTGTTTGTCAGTTATAAACAATATATAAATGGGGCAAATGTGTATAAGAGTGGGAGTATGAAATATAGGTAAAATATGATAGGTTACTTTATACACACACAGAAAGTGGTTATGTAGCTTATGTACAATAAATCCAGCCAATCCTCCACAAGTCGATTTTTGTATACTAGAGTGAGTCAAAGGCTGCTTGGAAGAATGTGTTTAAGTACTCAACATTTGACTTGTTATGGAGTATTTTTCATTTTCATTTTTCTGCTTTTGGTACTTTTTATTGGCAAAAACCCAATTATCTTTATCCCTTTTCCATCACTGGGATCAACAAACAAAAAACAATCTTACACTACAACATGCTTTTAAGAACTGTTAGCTGACAGCTGTAGTCTATGTAAACCACATGTGTAGTAGATGTGATGTGTGAATAGATACAGTTTTGATGTCTTAGGGTTAGATACTGATATTCCTATAGACAAAGGTAGATAAACACTTGAAACTATGAAATGAGGATGGGGGTTGTTGATATAACAATGTGCATATGACACATTTGGGTTTTTTTAAGCCTGAATTTGATCTTCAAATCATACAGTTTCTGGTGAATAAATAAATAAACAAAGGGGTTTTAAGGGTTAGGGTTAAACAGAGAATGATTTGATTTGACATGACATTTAGATCATTATGAAGGAAGATACAATTGGCGGAGAATACGCTCATCAGCCCCTTTATAAGGTAAGATTTTGTCTCCAGAACTTCTTTAATTCTTTGTGGCATAGATTCAACAAGGTGCTGGAAACATTCTTCGAAGATTTTGGTCCATACTGACATCACAGCATCACACAGTTGATGTCTGCTGTACATCCCTGATGCAAACCTCCTGAAGGTGGTCTATTTGATTGCTATATGGTCACTGTTGGGTCCATCTCAGTACAGTGAACAAGAAACCAGGTTGAGATGTTTAGAGCTTTGTGACATGGCATGTTATCCTGCTTGAAGTAGGAATTAGAAGATAAGGGCATAAAAGCATTGGACATGCCTAGCAACAGTAATAACTAAGTAAAGAGAGTTGTGTGTGAAGTTTTGAAATACTCCAACCAACCTGTCTGGCACCAAGAACAAGGCTATGTTTAAAGTCACATAATTGACCTTTCTTCCCCCTTCTGATGCTTTGCTTAATAATTTAAATAATTTGTGTTAATAAGTAGCTGAACAGATGTACCTAATAAAATGTCTGCAAATAAATGGCACATTTTTTCTGTTTTTAATAGCATTTATATACTCAGAGCTATGCTGCAGGCAAGGCAAACATTTCTGAAGTGGGTGGGGTTCTCCTGGGGGAATTTCTACTCTAAATTCCTGGCTACGGCCTTGCACACTGGCAGCGACCGCAGTAATGATTCTGTTGCATCAATATTCTTTTTCAATAAATATTTGGTCTGTAAAAGTCTTATAAATTCTTAAAATTATGTTGCCACTAAGGAAGGGAGGCAGGATTTATGTATTGTATGTATTTTAAACTTTGGCTCCAATTTTCACTCCAGGATTTCATTGTGTGAATTGTTTTTTGGGGTTCAAAATCACACACATCCACCATCAAATTAGGTCATTCATTATGCACAGAACTGATCAGAGCAACGTAGCATTGTATATGTTCATCGCTGAATTTTAACCACTATTGCAATGTAAAATAAAATGGTCACTATTAAATAATGCTGTCAAATAGTCACTAAACCCATCAAACAAAATGTGCAATTATCATTTCCTCAAAGATAATAATACAATGACAAAATGTGCAGCTACAAAGAAGTAAGAATGACTCAAGAAAACTTTTTTTTTAATTAAATATGTTGTATTCTGCTACTGTAGATACTGTCTCACTGTACCCTGAAATAAACCCTACATTCATATAAAGCAAACTGTGATTGTTTACTTTTTATGTATCTACACTATGATTTTGCTCACTTATGAGTTTACAGAGTGAAATGTCATACAGTGGTGAAGTGTAGTCAGCAACAGTGGTGTTTACCTGAGTAAAAAGATATTAAAATAAGGAGCAAAGTTATCAAACACTTGTTGAATTAATTTAGTAATAATACATATTTTAATCTGTGTATGCTGAAGACTACAGATGTTGTTTAGTGTTTGGAGCGGAGTCAGATTTGATCTTTGCATTCAGTTTTGCATGTTGAAATTCTCTTGTGAAAAATTACAGTTGTAAAATACTGTATTGTTTATGTTGGAAGTATATATCAGTTTGAGACCCGTCTTATTCCTATTGTGAAGAGAGTTGGTGATGGTGCTGAATGTCAAATAATACCCATTCCTGCCCTGCATGTTGGCATTAGTGAAATCAATGCACTGCTATCCTCAGAGCAAACCTGTGCCTGTGAGACGGTGTGTGTGTGTGTGTGTGTGTGTTTGTGTGTGAGTGTGTGGTGGTGACCTGTCCACATGAGGCGCTATCTGCTCAGACATCAGCCGGTTGATGAGGTAGAGCTGCGGTGTGTAGATCTGCTAATCTATCCTCTGTGTTTCTGTGTGGGGCGTTCAGCTCAGCAGCGTCTCGCCTACCAGCTCCAGGAATGGACTGACTTTCTAGCTCCGCCACCACTGACAAATGTACTCAGTTTCCACAGGACTCATCGGTTCAAAAGGATAAAACGACGACTGATTTTCTGCCGCTGGAAGAAGAGGGATTCAACTTCAAACCAACGCGCAGACATTTTGTTATTTCTGAGAATTACAGCGCTTTTCCCCCTCCTCCTCCTCCTCTCTCTTGACTTGTTCATCAGTGCAGTCGCAGCTGGTTTTTAGGAGAGCGGACTGAAAGCGTTGAAGGGCCACCACAAGGCAAAGGAGGAAACCCGACGCTGTGTGCATAACGTTGTTAATTTCCATGCGTCCAGCTCGCATCGCTGCCCTTTTTGCAACAGCGATGAATCATTTTGACTGACAGCTTTTGAAGAATTAGCTAGCTTTAGCCGGCGAGGAACTGATGCTGGTTTCCTGCTCACAGACACAGTAAATACGGGGTCGGCACATGTACAACTGAATGGTCTTGCATCACCCAGACAAGACACCGACTTGTACGTTCGCAAAGTGCATTACTTATATTATTTATTTTTTTAATTTGTGAAGACGGTCGCTAGCTACCGTTAGCTTGTCACCCCGCTAACGCTGGACAGCTCCTGGTTGAGGTTGGGCTAGCTTTGGACAAAGGACCAACGCAAGGAGAAAATATAAACACAGGGCGCACACTTAACCGTGTTTGGGAAGGAAAGCAACAAACAAGGAACTGACATGATGTTTCCACAATCAAGACACTCAGTAAGTGTTTTTCTTTTCTTTCTTTCTTTTTTTTTTTTTTGTTAATTCGACATTTGTTCGTTAATCAGGTGACTTATGCTCTAGTTGGGAGATGCCACTTGTTTCTTGACATCACGTTGTCATTCAGATGGAAAATGTTGGTTTATAACTGCATTGTATGATGGTGGTGAAGACATGGCATGATGGAGAGAAATATTTAGTATTTGGGCTTATAACAAACTACACAACTTTTTTTTTCTCCCTTAATGGTGGCATTAAAAGTCATCCTCAAACAACATCAAACAAGTCTTAATGAATACTGTCATATTTCACAGCCATGATAATTTACTACACCTCCTTGTTGATTTAGTTTTATTCGTCTAGCATTCTCTAAAAATACCACCAAAAAAATCAGATGTTGTCCTGTTATAAGATCTCTCATAAAGGGAACCAATAAAAGTGGTGCGGTTGCTGTCATCTTAATGGTTCTTGCACCACTCTCAAAATGCACTGTATGCTGTTATTGTGCAGGTGGGTGTTTTTTATGACTGGAAAAAGCGCACATCTCCTCTGTTCCCCTAAATCTCAAGTTACCATGGTAACAGAAACTCCGTCCAGGGCATGCATTCATCTGTGACGAGGACTCTCAGCCCATTGGTCAAACATGTATGTTTAGTTATGAGCAGAATTGTGAGAGTTTGGGTTTTTAAGAACAGGAAATAGAGTCAGTGATTTATCAGCCAAGGACTTCTGTTTCTGGCTGCTACACAGGCTCAAAAGTGACAATAGAAGCCAACTCCACCATGCACGATCCAGTCATAAATCTGTCTAAAACTCTTACTTACCTGCCTGTATTTTGCCTTCATTGTTGGAGTTGCCATTACACCGTGCCCTTGCAAGAGAAAATATATAACAAAAGGGCATGTGTGTAAGTGAACACAGGTAAACACAGCGTCTGGGGCTGTGCCCTCTCCCTCTCCCTGGCAACGTCTTGTCGCCACCACTAGTTCTTTTACTGCTGAAAGGGGAAGAGTTGTTTGCTGAAGCTAGAACCTGAATGTCTTTTGTGACATGAATGGTTTGCCCTTTGGCAGTCAGTCTGTGTGGCAGGCTGATTGTACTGCACTGTGGTGCTGCTGCTGATGTGAGCCAGCTGATGTGTGTTCTCAGACTGGGGAGCAGGATGTAAGGATTTGTGAATCTCTTGATGCAGCCTGACTTGTCAGATGAATGAAATCTTATATTAGCGGTGTGTTTAATTCAAGTGTTGTGAAACTGCCAATCGAAAAAGCGTGTACAACTTCAATCTCAAATCAAAAAGCCTGCAGTTTAAGTCATGTTCTCTTTATGAATATGCTTGATCAAATATCTGTCACTGTCAAATAATAGCCTGTAGTTGCTTCTTGTAAATGAAAAAGGGAACCCTACAGCTGGGTATGAAACACAACAGTCAAAACTAGAGCAGCAACTAACGATTGTTTCCATTATCGATTCATCTGCAAAAAAAGATCCCTCTTAGTTTCTTTAAGTCCATGGCAATGCCTGATGTGTTCCACCATCCAAAATCCAGAGATATACAATTTATTATCATGTAAAACTAAAAAAATCAACAAATCATCACATTTACGGGCTGGAACTGGTTAATATTTGACATTTTTGCTTGAACAATGAGTAAAAAAATTAATCGATTGTCAAAGTAATTGCCTATTTATCGACTGAACAGTTTTTCAAACCTTTTTGACAGTTCACTGGGGTAAATGGTATGTGACGATATGACGATATCAGCTGACACTATATGAGAGCCAATCCAACAGGAAATAATATGCATCAATCACCCACCCAAACCTGACTCGACCCTCAAATCACCAATTGAGCAGCAAATCCGTTATGAATATAAGCACATAGGCTGGAAGTACAAGACAAAACTTCAGAGATAAAATCATTAACATTGTCTTTTATCGTTCATCCAGCACCACAGTAGCTAGATACTGAGAGTCACAAGATAAATATCAGCTGAAACAAAGAAAGGTCTTGCGTGTTCCATTCACCACAAACATAACAAGACGTGAACATCTCATATTTTGGCTAAAGTTTTCAGCCTGTGGAGTTAACAAACTGAAATGTGAACAGTGCCACATTGTGGTTGGAGGGGGATTATAACCTGCTTTAAAGTGCCTTTGGTAACCTCTATGTTTACTCAGTCTATATTTTTGACGGTATTAAAAATCAAACCATCTGGATTTCTAAATAGCCTTGTATGACATAATACGGTAATACCCCCCATGCCTATAATAGACTAATCATTGCAGCTCTAGTCAAAGGTATATACATGGCCATTCAAGCAGTCAGAAAACATTGTAAGAAAACCATACAATCATATTCAAGAGTTTACTTCTGAACAACAACTTATGTCATCTCACTCATACAAGCAGCCACATAACGATTATCAGCTGATCTTTAAATTCGAGGTCAAATACTTGCATACTTTTTGTCAGACAGTACAGATTTTGTATGACGTGGCTTTGTAATGCTTTTGCATCAATGTTTTAGTAGTAACATTGTTTTAAATGTAAAATTGGGTAATTATTTCTTCGGCCCTTTTGGGAGGAGATGGTTTACACTGTCTGCGTGGCTACAAGGGTCCACATGTTGTACCAATACTCGTATGCCCATATCCTCAAGGGTTTGCACCGATTGTTTGTGCACATCCTGAAAGTCATTACTGTGTGAACCGTATGTGTCAACAAACGTGTAACACCCACTGGCTGTAGTTTCAGAAAAAAATCTAATGGAGCTGCAATGATTAATCACTTAAGGAACTGGGAAAGAAAATGAATGGGCAAATACTTTAATAATTGAGCAATCATTAGAGTAATTGGATATTTTTTTAAGGGAAAAAAACACAAATTCTCTTCTTAAATTCAACCTCTTAAATTTGAATGTTTAGTTTTAGATTCCGTTTTGGTAGTAAACTGAATGTCTTTGGGTTGTTCAGAGTAAGGATGCCAAATTTTAATTATGTTGGATAATTCTCACTGACGCTCAGCTTTGGGGCATCACTAGGATGAGATCTCACCTGCCTCCGACACCCGTCCTCCCCCCCTGGGTGAAGTAGTCACCTCCTAATGGGGTGAGAAGTCATTCACCTTTGCCAAGGTTAGAGCAGCTGGGCCGCTCCACTCCAGCCTTCCTGTCTGATAGAAGGTTATTTTTCTAATCCAACTGAGTGCCCTTACGCTGCTTGATTGGGGTATTAAGACCCAACACACAGGATTAAAAATGGGGTTTGGGAATTTAGCACGTCTCTTCACCGCTCTTGCAGTTGGTTCAGCCTAAACCTTTTACAACCCCCCCCCCCTCCTTCTACCCCACAAATACACCTGTGAGCTAACCTCCTCCCAACCTTCTTGTGGGGCTGTGTACATAAATATACTGTACATACACACACGTCTTCCCTGTTCAAACCCTGCTTCTCCCCCGCTGCTGCTGCTGCTGCTGTCACAGGAGGCCCGGGGATCTGGAGAATGTGTGACATCCATATAGATATGAGTGTCAAAGATAAGGAGCTGGAGGATGAGAGAGTAACAGCACTGTCTCATGATGACAGATGATGGATCTCCCAAACTGAATCTGCTTTCCTTTTTTATTGTCCTTTGTTCACCACGCAGTAACATTAGCGTTAAAGTTCCACGCTGGCATATGATGGGAACAAAAGAGGTACATTTCCACCACGTATGATGTGTTTAACAGCAGCAGAGGACATGCAGAGGAAAGCTGTCTTTATGGTGGTGATGTGTGTTCATGTTACATTAAAATAATGTTATGGCGTTTCCTGTGTGTAAATCATAGGAGCTGCTGCCTTAAGGGGGACACTTGATGCAATTTATTGCGTTAATGTAAAGCTAAGCGTATGTGAAAGGGCCTAATGGCAGAAGATAGAAACATTTTCTTGTCTATTACCGAGCCTGACCGTATTTCCTGCTTTGGATGAATGCTACTGTTTTTCTAGAGATGCTTAGTGTGTACATTTTAACACTTTTGGGGGTTTATTTAAGGGATTGTTAGAGGGTTTAACAGGGATTCATGTGTCTTTTTTTCTTTCTTTTTTTCAATGAATGGTTTGTAATCCACTGTTGCAGGTTATGGGCACAGTTCATTGGTTTAAGAGGAAAAAGCCTCATTTGATAGTGGCACAGTGCCTGACCCAATTGATAGCATTTGCCATATTGTTTGGGTGTTGATTAATCCTAATGCAGCTTCAACAAAGCTGGCTGTGGTATGAAAGTGGAGCAACAGAAAGGCCCGGTGCCAGAGCCAGAGAGCAGTGCAAGTAATATGGAGGCGAAATCTCTCAAGTCCCCAGAGCCTTTGCTCGACTGTAGAGATGGCTACAGGTTGTACACACACACACACACACACACACACCACACATACACACTCCCTGCCCCCTCCTCCTGCTTGTCTCCCTTTATCATGCGTTTCCTCCCAGATCTGATGTAGTGGTGGGAGGGTCAGGGGCAGAGGGTGCACAGGCATTATTAAGCCCACTTGAATTAACAGAACAGCCCCCAGCTTTTCCTCTAAAGCCTCCAGCTGGGGGGAGCTTAATCCCTATGGTCCCCTGTCTCGCCCATTAAACAAACTCCCCCCCACCACTACCACCACCACCGCTCTGTAGCTCGTGTGTGTGTTTGTGTGTGTGTGTGTGTGAGTGAGTGTGTGTGTGTGTGTGTGTGTGTGTGTGTGTGTGTGTGGGACAAGCCTAGTTATGTGTTGGTTGGTGGGAGGTACTGGACATTAGTGCATAGACACAGGAACACAGAAGAAAGCAGAACACACAAACGTACACTTTGGCTCTCTTCTCTGCTGGTAATTATTGCTCTAGTACATGCACAGAAATAAAAGGATTTTTCTCTTTCACGGATACAACATCAACAACAAGGGGACACACACGTGCACACGCATGTACATGCACACACGTGACGTTTAATTAGTCTCAAAACCCACTTACATAAAAAACAGTCACTTGATGCAAGCACACAGAACAGTATCTGCGAACAGAAAAGTGTCCATAGGAGGCAGCATTTCTGCTCGGTGTGCACAAACACAGTCCTGTTGTGTCGAATGCGGGCATGCGGGCACACTCACAACTCCTCAACACTTGCTGCCTCGTCAAGTCGCCTTTGAGATTTTGGAGGCAAAGATCGAGTAGACAGTTCGTTGATCGGTCACTAAAAAAATACGGACTATGACCTTTGATTAGCTGTTTGGTTTGATTTGCTGTTTCCATAAGCAAACTAAAGGTTTCACAAACAGCGTTGGGGCTTTTGCGCTAATGTTAAACACTTTGTCACAAATGTAAGCCGTTAAAAAAACTAAAACCAAACAGGCAATCAAATGTCAGTATTCCAAATGACCAATCAACAGAGCAAACTATCTCTACCATCCCCGTCTTCAAAGCCTCAAAAGTCGACTTGATGAGTGAGCGAGTGTTGTTGCGAGTGCGTAGGGAGAGTCAAGCTCATGTTTGTCATAGCCCCGTGCTCGCAGGACTGCATTTGTGCATGTGGAAAAGAAATGCTCTGTTGCAGCGAAGATGCTTTTCTGCTTGCAGATACTGCTGTGTGCTAGTATCACATGCACACGTCTGTTTTTTATGTGCATGGGTTTTGAGACTAATTAAACACCACACACACACACACACACCGACATTCTTACCAGCCTCAAGGGTCTTATCTGCTTTTTGTATCTGGGGAACAAATTGAATGTGGGGCTTGACACACGTAGGCCAGCAGATGTCTGGGTCGTTAAGGTTAGGCCATCTGATTAGCATGACAAACGTCCCCCCTCCCCTTCTCCACCACAGGAGGCCCTGCTTTTGAGTGGCCAAGTTGAGGCCATGGGTCACAGGTGATGTTGATTTTTGTGAAGAGCCACAGTGGTTGATTGTCAAAATGCTTTGTGGTTGGTTGAAAGGAAGGGGCGTAAACTGGTGCAAGACTCAAGTAGGCAGAGAAGATACATGTGAATACACTTTTAAACCCTCTAATTTATACACCCCATACACACTTTCTTCTTAAGTTATATTTTGGGGGCATTTTATGCCTTTAAATAGATAGTGCCAGTGGAAAGAGCAGCAGGAAGTGAGACAGAGATGTAATAAATGTCTTAAGCCAAACTCAAACAAAGAACTTTGTGGTTCATGGCCCATCAGCCATTGGGGTGCCCAAATTACGCATTTCAACCTGTGTTTGACTCCATATATGAGACTGCTGTCACAGGTCATCACTGTTAAAGTGCTGGATTCAGTCCATTACTGAAGTGGACTATTTATTGTACATAAGTGTCTGCATAGAAATAGATGGCCGGTATAGTCAAGGCGACTATACATTTTGGGCAGTACACTGCTAGAGGACTTGAACTTAAAGGATAAGGCTGGTTATTAAATGTTTCTTATTGTCAACTAATCTCATTTGAGCCAAACCAACAATGAACTCATCTTGTTTATCATATTCCTCTGTGTTGTAGGCTTTGCAGTACGTCAGTGACTGTACTGGGTGACATGTACGCAGAAAAAGAAGAGTGTTGTTACTGTTCTTGTGGAGGAACGTTGATTTGGTTACAGTGCTTTGTTAGCTTGTTGTCCTGCGTATCAAAACCTCTAGACTATGTACCAGAGTTCTTTAAGAAATGTATAAGGTAGTGGACAGTACTTGAATGTGGGATGGGTTCATTCATTGTTGGTTTGGCGCTGCACATAAGATTTGTTGACAGTGAGAAAAGTATAGAAATCACCAGCCAAATCCTTCAACACTCAAGGCTGCCACTGCCATTGTGTGTATGTTGCTGTCAGAAACTGAAATAGAAAGAATTAAATGACTCAGAAAGTACCAAACAGCAATTAGCTTTATATGTCAGCTACATGTCAGTGTTTTAATAATGTTTGGATTAATTCTCTCAAAGTGAGTTTTGAGTTCATCACATTATCGACACATCTTTACCTTTATTCCCACTAATGTGGATGCAAAACAGATATGTTTACAGACACGCAGTTTGTGCACCATCCTTCCACAGAGTACACTCAAGCAGCCTCTGGCTTCATGGAAACACTGAATCAAGATGACAGAAAACATTGCTACTGTATGAATGCTGCAGTCACCTGCTGGGCCAATCAGTTACAGGACTTCCACTTTGTAGTTATGTGTTGTGTTAGACAGAAATGACTGAGGCAGAATCTTTATGGACATGCATTTCATTCAAGAAAACACAAACTATCTGTGATATTCAGTATGTCAATTAAGATCATATAGTAAAGGCAAGGCCAAAGAAATATTACAGCTCATTTTGTGGTTTGTAGCTGCTATCAATTAAACATACTGTGAAAAAACAAACAAGACGTCTGTTTTTCAAGAAAATCATACCAACAGAAATATGTGGTTAGTTGATGCTTCACGCTTTCCAAAATCACATTTGATCTAAAACTTTTAACTTCCGTCACGTTTTAGATGCAGTCCCAACAATAAACAGCAGGGGACACTGTAGAGGGCAATGATTGTGATAGGTCATGTTAACTTTATGTTTTCATTCAGTCTTTCACGATGCCCATGGCAGCCAAGTTGTGACAAGTTTCTTTTTCATGGCATCTCGGCTGTCCTCTGTTCCACTAGTTTGTGTAACTTAGTGCGATCTCTAAGTCACCAATTTTTTTCATCACTGTTCCTGAGGTTTACGCTCCACAGTACTTGATTTTTGGTTAAAAATAAAACCTTCACAATTTTAACAGGCATATAATGCTATGAAAATTTACCAGTGGTAATGCTTGGGTGCTTGATCATAACTAGGTTTAATCTCTATCAATAGTATTCACAAACACTCTTGTCAATTTTCCAACTCTTGAACTTCAATCTCTGCTGTCTAAAAATGTCTGCATCTTTCAGTCCTCTGTGTCCTGCTGTTATTACAGACATGGATGAACTAGCTGCAGCCCCTTGTCTCACCACTGGCCTTGCCTCTTTTGTCATGCTGTGTACGTGCCACCCACGATGGTCCAAACGCTAATGAGTAATGGGGTTTGTGAAAGGTAGCCAAGAACAGAAATATTGTTAAATTGTCTTTAAAAAAAGTACAGTACTTGTGGTTTTCTTTCTTTCTTACTTTGTATTTGTTAAAGTGTAGAGACAGAAAAGAAAAGTACAAGCTACGAAAAGATGTTAATTTTTGAAGATATTTTCAGGTCTACTGTTTAGTGCAAGCCGATAAAAACATGATTCAATGAGGAGGTGATGTAAGGTGTAAGATATAAGACACTGTAAGGTTTCTCTCAAAGGAAACTTACTAGTGAGGATTTAAGCTTTTTTAATCTTGTCCCGTCCCTTTGGCATAAATCTGATCATTGGTTCATCCTGTTTTATAATCTAAAATTATATTGTACTCTATTTTCATTGTAAATGATTTGATTCCAGTGATCAGTTGTTTACTTGTGGATATTTTAATTCTCCTTGACAGATCCCCCGATTTAGTTTTAAGACTGTTTTTCCAGTTTGACTGAAGCAAGTAAGTAGTTTTGTTCAGACCACATCAAAGATAATATTTACCAGCTGAATTTTATGTGTACCCCTTTGTGAATATAAATAAAAATAGTTGTCAACTCAGTTGTACCGCGTTTTTGGTTTTTGCTCAACTGTGCAGGAGCCACTGATGTGAATGTGTGTGTGTGTGTTTCTGCAGCATTTATAGACGAGGGCTGCATGTTGATGCAGGGGTGGAGTGTAGTATAGGCTGTCATTTTACAAATTCATAAGCAATTGACAGCTTTGTTTGTGTAGGATGGTCTTTTGTTGTCTGTATACATTATTCTCTTTCTGTGTGTGTGTGTGTGTGTGTGTGTGTGTCCGTGCATTACTGAAGGATGTGTATGAGGAGGAGAAAAAAAATGGTAATGAGTTTTTGCTTGTGTGTGTTTGCGTGCACGTTCACACACGCAGTCGAGATCTCATCGGGTGGTGTGTGCGTTTTTTTTTTTTTTTTGTGTTGGAGTGAACGTGGGGTGTGTGTGGAGTGGAACGGCTGCATCAGTATTCAGCAGTGGCTCCCCACGAGGAGTGTGTGGGAGGTGGAAAGGAGGGGGGGCGGTAGTGGTGGTGGGCGGGGCAGCCCTTCCCCAAAGCAGAACAGTGCGATGGGCTGGAACAAAGCCTCTCGACGGGGGGCTGCTTGATTGGCCGAGCTAGGCCCTAGACCTGCCAAAACGCAAGGCACCGCACCAGTCCAGACAAGAGAATTAGCTGCTCTGTTTGTCTGCCTAAGAGCAGTAAGGCCCTGACTGGAACAATATGTCGCCTCATCCCCACCAAGATCCCATTCAGACACCATGAGGATTCACAGCAAGGCAATGAAAACCTCCCTCACTCAGTCTGTTTGTCCAGGAGGGGTTTTGGCGGGCGGGGGGGTGTAGTTCTGCTTCCTGTTGTGTTGTATTCAGGATACATGTTGGCAGGTATTGTCATCACCCTGCTGTGAGGTTGGCGCCCTGCTATTCCTGAGTGTGCAGCGTCTACAACCAGTCCCATCCTTATTACACACGCTTGATATTTGCAGTGGGACATCCTGTCACTTGTGTCACACAGGCTAATGAAATTTCCTCAATGTTCAGACAGAAAATAGAACCATGGTTAAAACAATCAAAGAAGTCCAATTTAAGTGGTAGGTTTATGAGTGTGATTATGAGAGAAACAGACACATTGCAAAGCGCATTATGATGCTACAAGACAGGATTGTACTACTGGGAAGCCACCACAGCAACAGTTATTCTATTGGGAGCAAGCAAGAGGTAAACAGTCAAATTATGTCTCTCGAGTTATGAAATATTGGACCAAGAAAGTGCCCCTCAGCACCCATTAAAGAACGCAGTGAGTATGCCTTTAAACTTCAGTATACATCAGATTAAGTGCTTGTTGGATCGTTGATCAGCATCTGAAACCCCTAACTTCTCATTTCAGAGTGGAGTGGCTGCATCTGACAATAATTGTAACTATCTGCAAAGTAACACCCTCTTAACACAACAATTAACCAGGTGTGCAGAAGTGAGAAAATAGGCAGAATTTAAACTTCTCTGTCAAGCTCTCTATTTTTTTTATTCTTCACACAAAGCACAGTACCTCCGTCACTTTTTTCCTCTGAGGAGCGACTGCCTCTCTGTGGTGGCAGGTTATTCTGCCCTTTAAGGATGGCCATCGGTAACAGCCATAAACACTTGCCTTTAGATGTTATGACTGTGTACAAACTGGTTAGGAAGAGCAGCAAAGCCTTAATGCACAGCCACAGCAGGGGGCTCATGAAAAAAGAGGACCCTGTGTTTTTTACTGGGAGTTTAAAGTCTGAATGTGCTAAAATGTCATGATTATTTAGCATGATATGCATATTACATTGAGAGTTATTAGCGGATACTCAAAATAAAATGAACTTGAATGGGATTCGAAGGGGGGAAAAAATAGCTCTACCTCTTAAAACTGTCAATATGTGCACACACACAATCACTTTAATGTTGGCTTCTCAGTTAAACAGATTAAGCAAAAGTTCCCCTGATGTCAAACACATGCCAGCACTCCAGCTTTCTGCTTTTATTGTCCACTTATTTGTTGCAAACTTTGGGACTAATCTTCCTTTCCTCCCCGCCTGTCTACCTCCTTCGTTGGCTGTTGTAAGTAATAACCTTGGTTTTTACAAGCAGGCATCAATCATCTGCACAACCGCACTGGGTGTAATCTTAAAGTCCCCCCAACCCCCCCACCCCTCCTTCTGTGAGGCTGGCTTTAATCTCAGCTATGGTCTCCAAACCCACAGCTCTGTCGTCCTCACCACTTTCCCTACTCTTGACAAATTGCCCATTTCCCTTGGCTGTGCAATCTCTGCACTCTTCTCCTGTGTGTGTGTGTGTGTGTGTGTGTGTGTGTGTGTGTGTGTGTGAATACGCCTGCCCCCACCTTGGGTTGTGTGTGCTTATTGGTACAGTCTACTACATTTTTTGTGCACAAGTGCATCTGTGTTTGCAGGGCAGTGTGCCGCAAGTGTCATGTTTTGTGTGTGTTTGTACTGCGCGCTTGGCTGACCTTGCACAGGGGGGTCAAGATAGTTCTGCAGAGTGGGGAGGGAGGCCGAGCCATGCCAAGCCTATGTTTGCAAGGGCACTTCACTCGAAGTGATAAAAGTAGAATAATCCCCTTTAAAGCATCTTAACGAGGTCAAATCTGTTGGGCTGCAAGGGGGAGGTGTGTGTGTGTTTGTGTGTGTGTTTTGTGGGGATAACGCAGCAGAAATGGGGGTAAGCCTTGGCTTGGTTCGTGAGAGATAATAATCAAAATCAAATTCCTGGCCCAAACAGGATTAGGCTCTCTCCGCGCTCTAAAGCCCCTGTCCAGAGCGGCTGAAGACACAATCCTATTCCTCAGCCTCCTCTCTCACACACACACACACACACACATACACTGAGCTTCTAACATAGCAAAGACTCGCTTGGCCTCGACAGAGTTGGCTGGGGTAAGCTTGGACGTGGGCCAGTTAGCCCTGTCCCTCTCTCAGATCACTGGGCACATACGCTTTAGATTTAGATGGAATTGTTTAGTTGGAGCTATTCTTAGATGGAGGATGTGATCTTGTTTGGTGCTGGTGTATTAGCAAAAGGCTTAAGTCCTCAATGTCTGGCTCAGTAAGTCGTGTCATAAAGGATTTCCTCAGAGAAGTTTGCATACATGTTAAACACATACTTGCACGTGGCATATTCACCAGCACATATAGCAAGATATCATATTCGCCCCCTTCAATAGCTTAGATCTTAGAGGAATGAGATGAGAATATTTTAGCAGAGTGGACATTTCCCATGGCTGATTCGTGTTGATTTACCCCCAAAGGGTTCACATCTAAACACTGCTTTCTGTGCCCGCTGTCAGCACTTTTCCACAAAGGTATTCATCTAAAACCACACACATACCACGCTCACACTTAGGCTTTAATTTACCCCGACAATTTCTAATCTTGCCACACACTCAACTGAAAAGGCCTAATGATTATTTTGCTTACAACAGAAATACTTTTCAGTCGATAAAGAAATGCTTTCTCTTTGAATAATAGTTTATCTGCGTCCTTCCTTTGCACTCAAACTGGGCAACGAGAGTCCGTGATGGACAGAGAGGGTGGATGGCTGAAATGGCATCCTTGGGACTGTTGCTATGGAACAGAATCGGACAGCCTGGCATTGAGAAATAGGCCAACTGTTAGTCTGTGCAGATCTTCTGCATTCATTTAAAAGTGGGAGTGAGATAACATCCAGTCATTAGTGAGTGATTACAATGCCAAGACTCCATCCCTTCCCCCAACACACACACACACACACACACACACACACACACACACACACAGATACGCCACACACAAGCACACACACACACACACACACACACACACACACACACACACATAGATACGCCACACACAAACACACTCCAACTGAGATGTAAACAGTCAGGCAGTGCTCCAGGAAATACAATCCCCACACTGCCGCTACCCTCAGGCAGGATTTATATTGAGGAGGATGTTTTCCAATGCATCCCGCTGTTATTATGTGTCTGTGTGTGTGTCTGTTTGTGTGTGTGTATGTAATCTGCATATGTATGTGCTCTGCTTGTGTGTCTAAACACTCTACTGGATATATGTACTGCATTCATGTATTGTTGGTGTGTCTGATTACTGTAGTGTGTATGTGTGAAGCCGAGCACCCCCCACCCCCCCTCACTGTAATCTCCATCACCCTCCCATTGCCTTTGTCAACTGATCTATGGAGCAGAAAAAGCCTTAGCCTGCTTCTTATTTAAAAAAGACATTATGGTTCACAGTAGATTTCACATGGATTGGACCAGATGATGAGTCCAGGAAGGGTGTGTGTGTGTGTGTGTGTGTGTGTGTGTGTGTGTGTGTGTGTGTGTGTGTGTGTGTTGGGGGGTGGGGGGGTGAGTGGGCTTCGGGTGGGATGGGGGTGGGGCAGCCATTTCCTGAAACGATGAATCCCATTTATTCACTGAAGACTGTCTCAATTGCCTCACCAGTGCACAAAGCTTTTTAATGCTTTAATTACGTCTCAAAGGAGTAGGGCAGAATCAAATTAGAGATTGTCCTACATTTAGGTGCTGTGTGTGTGTGTGTGTGTGTGCGCCATGTAAATTTAGCATGGAATAGAGAGTGTGTGTGTGTGTGTGTGAGTGTGTGAGTGTGTGTGTGTGGGGGCTGTTGTATCCTTGTGTATGATTCATAGACACAAGCTTAGCACACCCCACACACAGATGCACACACAAAATCTGACACGCACACACCTATTCACCGTTAAGGTTCTCTCTTTAACACACACACACAGACACACATCTTTCTCTATCACATTCACACTGTCAAGGCTTTTTCTCTGTAACACACACACACACACACACATTAGCCACTCTCTTGCACAAATACATTTTTGCTCACGCAGCGTGTAGGCACCTTTTTTGTCACAGCAGATGGCATGTGTCACAATATTACGACAGTATTTCATTAACATTATGGGCATCCATCTGTTGTGGGCTCTCAGGCCCCCATGGAGCACCTTGTTTTGGTCACTGACAGAGAGAGAGATAATAAACATTGTTAGTGTATACTGCATGGAGCTGAGAGAGGCCCACATAGTCTGGCTCTGTTGTGGATAAAGTATCAGGATAGCAATGAGAGAGTTGAGTTTTAGACTCTAAGCTGTTGCAGTTTGCTAGATGTTAATTGACGTAAATCATGTCTGTGTTCTAATATTCAAGTGCTGTCAGCTGTGTATAAAATACAGTCTTGATTATGTATTTGATGTGGCTTTTCATAAGAAACATTCCTAAATTGTCCTTGCTTTCTTCCCATCCTGTTAGTAAGACTGTGAGCTAATGTTGACATCACCTTCAGCCAAGCTAGAAAATGAACGCCAGCCCTCAGCCAAATATGGCCACACTTGAGATGTGAATACATCCGTGTTGCATTCGGTGTTCAAAGTCTGTTTGACATTTACAGCTGAAGGTTGAGTGTGAGTTTACTGGTTAAAAATGTTCCTTACCAAACATAGAGAGTTTGACAAGAAGCGAGTTGCCCCAGGCAACCAGATGTCGACCGCTGTCTCTTGTGTAATTGTCCCTATGGGTAAGCAGTTTTCCTGTATTCAGATCTATCTACTGTGTCCCGTGGAATTATCTGCCACGGCGAATGAAAGTAAAAAAGTTATAGAACTACAGCAGCAGGTGGAAAATGGCCCCTTGAAAATGGAATTTTCAACAAAATCTCAGGCAGAGCTGTAAAACTTACTGTCTGACTTCTACAATTCCTTACCAGTATACACAATGAAGGCCCATCGCCTACAATAATAATAACAAAGAATTTAGGACTGCAACTAACGATTATTTTGATAATCGATTAATCAGACGATTATTTTTTCGATTAATCGATGAATCGGGTAAAAAAATATTTTTTAAATTTCCACCCCTTCATTCGAAAACAATACGTCAGTGATATGTTCATCAGAAAACAGGAAAAGTATTCCTAAACAATCATCATACTTCATTTGATTGTTTGCTAACAAATCGTTTTTTGCGGAGGTTATTCAGAAAAAGTAATTAAAGTCCTAAAATTGCCCTCCTGGCCTTTCTTGGTTCTAATTTTGTTACTCCCTTTTTCTTGCTTTTTTGCTTCCTTTTTCCCTCGTCGTATTGTTCCGTCTGTCTTCTTCATCTCCGTCTCTTGTCCCTGTGGAACAGGATGCTGTACCTGGGGGCTGTTGACTGTGAGAAACTTTGGTATTTTAAACGTTTGCATACTGCGCAACACTGCAAGGAAATCGGATCTAGGGCAAGAACTCTACCCTCCCGCACAGGGGGCAACCTGAGGGCACACACACACGCACACATGCACACATGCACACACACACACACACACACACACACACACACAGAGCTATTGCAGCGTGTGTTGCATGGCTGCCTGTAGCTAAGTGCCTCATGTTGACACAGGCTCTGTATGGCACAGACCCATATAGCCAAGCTGTTGTTTGCTGACTTTGGTCCATGCCATACTGGCTGGAGAGATAATGGAAAAGGTTACTCTGCTTTACAGTCAGAGCCTCTGTCTCTAAGCAGTGCCTTGGTTTGTGTGGATTGGGGGTTTCTGTTTGTGGCAGCAGCATGATAATGTCAGCACTTGTCATGACATTTGAAAGTGTATGGCTGAAGTCACTGTGCTTGCCACTGTTTTGCAGCACTGCAATTTTTTTTTTGGTTTTCTAATTTTACAAGTTACCCCCTAAATGGCTGTCTGCCTAAAATATTTATGCCCAAGTTAATACCATGAGTACAAATGTTTTTACCCTGAGAAGCTTTTATAAGAATTCATCCCCAACCTCAATCCATAACTATGTTAGAGTGATGTCTACTGAGCCACAAAGTGAAAAATAATTCGGCTTTTGAAGCTAGCAGGTCCATTCTTACAACCTGAAGCAATCCTGTTGCTTAGCATATTCTCCGGCCATGGTTCTGTGAATACGAAACAGCCTATTTGTAGTTAAAAATGAAGCTGAGCGACATGCCGTGGGGAGCAGGGGTACAAAGCGACAGGTCATTCCTAACAGCAGCGGGCTAGCTTCCCGTAAGTGGTGCAATCAGATTTTTGATGGTTTTTTTATGCCAGCTCAATCGTAGTGGGAAAATGTCGACTCCCCTCCCTCCCCCACCACCACCACCTGACCCATTATGCAGCCTGCTGAGAAATAATGAGATTTTGTCCCTATTTGGGTTTGATGCTTGCTGTGCTCTAACACACAACCAGGCCATCCACCACTGCCTGGGGAATGTAGTGTGAACAGAATTACAATAAGGGCTAATAGCGACACTCAGGCGAGGTGAAAGAATGGTGGTGTAGGTGGATGTACGAGGCCCAAACCAAGTTTTTTCTGGGCATGTAATGCATACATTTATTGTTTGGCAGGCCCCAGTATGAAATGAACAGCTAATTCTGACTAGGCCAGCACAAAACTACACACAAGACTCATGAAACATCATGGCAGTGTTGTGGGGTAACATAGCCTTAGCTGTTTTCCACTGCAGGAAGTTAACAACTCATAACCTGAGCCTCCTGTAACCTGAACTATCAGGACCATTTTGAGGCTTCACTACTTGGTTCATCCATGCATTTCCTACGTTTTTCCAAACTCTGATGATCTGGATATATTAAAATCATTACCATCATATCATTACAAAGGTGACAAAGGGACTGACCCTGAAAGTGATTTTGAGATAGGCAACAATGGAAGAAGTGGGTGCTACTATTGATAGAATTACAATTAAGCTGAGTGTAAGGCACCGCTGGGGATGGCACAAGCTGTTTGGTGACCCAAAACTCAAACTATTTTCTTCGAACTGATTAATGACTTTAAATTGTTGGAAAATAGTGAAAATGTTCACCAATTTACAGAGGCCAAGGAGACTTTTACAAATGTCTTGTTTAGTCTGATTATCAGTGCTAACCTCAAAGATGATGACATGGAACAGAGAAAAGCAACAAATCCTCACATTGGTGCAGCAAATAGTTTTGCTTGCAATATGGATTAAAACAATTTCAAAAGAGATACATTTTCAATCAATCAACTAATGGCTTAATTGATAAACTGACTAATCATTCCAGCTCTACAGTTTGATCTGCTGTACTGTGATCATTTTCTTTCATCTCTTAAAACATTTTTTTCTGCACCGTTAGGCTATGTGTTGTATCACCATTTCTGCCAGACGTGTTCATCGCAGTCGTCCTTGTTATGATGTGATGCCACATCTGCTTGTCCATGTATGATCGGCAGCACTGCTGGCAGCCCCTGAGAGTACCTGGAATTTGCATTTAATGTCTCCTCATGAGCAGAAACTGAGGAACTCATGCCCAAAGCGTGGAGAGAACAGTGGAAACAAAAGCAGAACCATTAACCACAGCTAGACGTGACATAGATAGACATAGACATAGATAGAGAAAAAGAACACATCCAGGACATAATATCCCTGTGTCAGGAATGCTCCATTCAAGGGAAGTTTGTAATTTGTCAGGTGTTTAATTTTACTAGACTATCCACAAACATTGGCTTTTAGGAAAATATATATGGCTATAGCATGATAAGTAGATTTGTTCACATCAGCTTACACACATAAGCAGTTTTATAGGTGAGCAGAGCTGGGTGTGTCGCAGTGTAAGAGCAGAGAAACATGACGTCAAACTGGGAATTTAAGAGACATTTTATTTGGGGCTAAATCTTTTCAACACATCAAAGTGCTCAGCAAAAGTTCTGCATAACATTTCTAAATGTGTGTTACCATACTTGTTTATACAAGCATTATCTATTCAAGCATGTAGGTTTACATATTGTCACCCAAGCAGATTGTTGGAATAACAAAATGAAACCTTGGAATAATAACACATCTTGACTCACTGGTGTTTCATCAATCAATTGGCTCTTATAGTTCATACCAAATACAAGTGTGCAATGGCTGTGAGTAATAACAGGGGAGGAAGACTCTGAGTTATGTCTATTGAAGGATAAATAGGGGTGTGTCAACATCTACTTATGCCAATTTGTGGTTGTGCGTTTGTTAGGCTTGTGTGCAGGCACATAATTTCACAGTGATTAATATATATAACAGAGCAGTGCATATGTAAGGGTTTATTAATCTGGCAGAAACAATGGGGAAAGCATGTTTCAGCTTTTGTGCATATTCAGATTTAAGTCTACAGAAGGTTTTATAGCCCTTTGGATGTGGAAACATACTTGCCAACCAATTTTAGTGATACTGTACCCGTTGGACGGTGGCAAATTGAAAACGGCTTGATTTCTTGTTAATGTTCTGATTATTTTCCCCTCTCTGCTCCCTTTCTCTCCCTCCCTTCCTTTCCTATTCTTTTCTCTTTTTGCTTGATTCTTACTTCCTCTCACGTGTGTTTCTCTTTGGCAGGCTTCATCGCAGCAGCTGAAATTCACAACCTCTGACTCCTGTGACAGGATCAAGGATGAGTTCCAGTTCCTCCAAGCACAATACCACAGGTGCAAACAGAAACACCAACATGCACACAAACATAAAGGAGAAGCAGTTACATATGACAGCCTGATAAGTGCAGCTCTGTACGAATATATCTCTGGGCTATACATGTATCACACAGTGTTTTTCTTTATTGAACCCCTCCATGTAATAGTAGATACAATGGGAAAGTGCTGATTTGAGCAGCAATAACCTGACATATTAGCCAGAAATGGGTTTTAATGTTGAGATGTGGCCTTTTTCAACACGCTGTTTCGTATCATGTAGACATACACAGTTACACTGCCTGACATTATTGCTCGCTAGTTTTAAACTGGAGTATTATAAATGTTATTCTGATTACTTTTCTTGTCTCATAATTAAAAAAATAAAAATAAGAAGATAAATATGGATAATACTTTGTTTATAATTGTGTACAAGAAAGAACTATGGCTTAAAATAGACATAGTATCAAATGATACAATAAATGAACTCTACTTAAATGCTAAGATAAAGTAGCCTTTAGTGAGGACACAGCAGGACAGGACTGCTTGAAAGATGGCCAAACAGCTTCAGAAACATCATATCCAGTAGGGGTGGGACGATATGCTTTGGTCACGATTGGATTGTGTCACGATTCTCGATAATTGCGATTCTCCAAGTATTGCGATTCGATATAATCAATAATTGCAATTTTCTTTTCCTTCTTAAAAAACAAACAAGTTGAATCATGCACTTCTAGAGATGATAAACCATGAATGACATTCCCATAAACAATGCACATCAGTCTGTGTCAATGTAATGAATTGTTCAATAGATGAACCAATATGTTTTAAAATAATAAGTACTCTGTAAGTGCTCTGACTACTCAGGGCTCTCTGAAGTAGTGTAATGTCTCATAGCTTTAAGAAAATAACATGCACATGTATGCTACACAAAAATAGGTATTTTCTGTTGTTCAGTCGACCTGAGCTGTTGGAACAATAAATAAAAGTTAAATAATAATAATGGTTTATTTTTGTAGGTACCAGTTTTACTTTTTCCATCATTAGGCTACCATACCAACTATGTGCGCTAGATTCCCCTGCTGCTCTCCTCATCTCCTGCTGCTGACTGTGAGATCTGAGCAGGTAGAAGCTGATAGTTCACTAACTATAACCAGGGAGCACACTGCAACAAGGTTAATGATCCACACAGTGACATTATATCATTGATATGACGCGCAAAAGCAATAGAAAACCCATCGTTTTTGGGGGGGTGCATACGTGCGCAGGATGCAGCACATACTTTCTAGTTTTATGTAGTGTGAACTGCTCTACACTTTAGAAGATTTAGGTGCGATTGGTGTAATAAGCAGCAACACACACACTGTCAGGACGCTGTTCTATCACACGCACTGCATTGATAGTCACACACACACACACATGCGCTCTTGCTTGCTCGCTCCAGATTCCGGGAGATTGTGTCTCATTTGCGGGCGTCAAGGAGCCGCTATCAATATGCGGGAGACTCACAGGACGTCCAGGAGAGTTGGGTTGTCTGCTTTTATCCTCCCCCTACTTCAGTAGCTTATGAAGGGAGGGGGCAGATTGTGTTATGAAGCCTAGCCTACACCGAAGTTTTATGGTTAACTAGCTGTTAGCAACTTCTAATGAAATTGAGCAAGTGATCAACATAGTTAACGTCAGGTTACTTCAAGCACAGTCATTTTTGTAGCGGCGCTGAGAAGGTAGTGCTGTAAGGTAATAAAATAAAACACTTGGCCGAAATAGAGCCTCTAAAATAGAAAAAAAATCGATTCTGGAGAGAAAAATTGATTTTTAAAATCACCCCATTAAAAAATCGTGATATGTACATGAATCGATTTTTTTCCCCCCACCCCTAATATCCAGGTATTGTGGGGTCTGTGACCGACAACTCCTGTAACTTTGCAAAACCAACAATCCGATACTCACCCTCCTTTCACACCATGATTGTCTCGTCTTCAGTGTGAACACTTTGTAGGAACTAGCTCTTTTCTAGCACAACCAAACAGTCTCAGAACTTACTCTGTATTTTCTCAATAGTTAGTACCAGATGACATTATTTGGAATTTATTTAAATAATGGACCTGTAAAATAAATTGTTACCAAATAATGTAGATTTAACATGAAGAAACTGAAAATGTCTGCCTTTGTTCCACTTGAACCTCAACTCTACCACCACATTGCATGCTGAGGAAACATCTGTTATTGACTCATACCTAAATCAATCTCGTTTACCCTCAGTTATTGATCTCTCTTTACTTCTTAAATACTGCTCCAGTGCCAGAAGTCTGAGGTACTTCCAAAGTGCCTGGTTCGATCTTAACTGATCTGTTTGATATAAGTTATAAAGAGGGGGGACGCCACGGGCTCTACATCTCAGCGAGAGACCCTCTCTTTGTGAGAGTGGAGTCTTTGAAGCCCGCTTTCCTTCCTGAGGAGGTTGGTTTGTTCCTCTGTACCTGTCCTCCCCGAACCTTCCAGAGGCTTGCCTCCGCCAGTTACAGACACAGGCAAAGGCAGATGAAAGCCTGGCATATTGTGTGCAAAATCCCTGCTCTGGTCTGATCGTTCTTGTTTGCGGAGGATTCTGAAGCAGCAGTAAGACCCTGTGCGTTTTTTTCCCCTCGCCTTTGGTTTTGTAATTCCCTCAACACAGCACCGTTTAACCCTCTTCACAGAGCTAGGGCGCAGTTGAAAGAATACCTTTTTTGTCTGAGCATACAGAACATGCATACAGTGCCTATTGACTCAAGAGGGGGGCTGGGATGGGGTGGGGGGCTTGGGAGCCACAGACAAGGCTTTGTAGCGCTCTGCTGCTGCGCTGTGCTTGTCTGTTGCTGAAGCCTTTAAAAGGCAAATGTACCGCAGGCGTTCCCTCGGGTATAGTAGCGAGCATTGTAGCTGTCGCTGTCTTCCTCTTCCCGCCCCCCCCTTCTTCATCCCCCACCTCTTCTCCCCTCCCCTTGTTCACATGCATAAATAGATCAGGGAATACATAAATCAAAATAAAGATGACAGCAGGAGCGATTTAGAGACGGAAGAAACGGCAATAAAACTCCATCAAACTGTCGTTTGAGAGCAGCGGTGCAGGCCTGGGGACTGCTGAGCACCAATCAGAAGAGGCACAAAGCCAATCCCAGGTAGGCAGGCAGCAGGGAGGCCTGTCGTCATGACAACCCACCACACAGCCTACGCATGTACACAGGGATAGTAGGAAGGGTTTTATGTAGGTGGGAAGGGGAGCATTTTGGATAAGTACAAACTAAATAATTTTTTTTTAAACAGCTCTATCAGGTTGGATATGTGTTGTGTATCATTAGCCATGATATAGGCTAACCAAATTTATATACATGAAGATGTTATGTAGGGAGGGGCCCTGTGGCAAAGAGGCAGGGTCACGATCCACAATCTCATCCCAATTCTTTTCCATGTCGGTTTTTAAGACTGTTATGGTGCTAAACTAACCTAGGCTCGATGCAACATACTAACCCCCTTTCTAAGGGTAGCCCAACACCTAACAAAGGCCTGCAGGTCACTACGTGTTGTAGGTAACGCGAACGTCTGACCTGCTCTTTTCTGGGTCAGTGTATTGCTGCCTTAACTGGAGGGGGTGGTGTGTTTGGAGACCCAGTATGGTTGTTTATGTTCCTCGCGGACAGCGGATCCGACACAACGGTATCTTTCGACGTCCAGGTTGTTCAGTTTTATTTTGAGACTGAATATCATAACAAAGACTATTTACTATAAGTAAATGAACAGTACAACCAAAGTCATTTCTAAATTAAAAACATAACACTACAAGGTAACAAAACCTAAAAAGAAAAAACAAACCATTTAGGCCAAAGTTTGCACAAAATGTGCTTTCACATAATAATACACTGTTGTTGCTGGAACAATCTGAGAGGTCTGAAAATTAGCACTGAACTCATAACAACATCCCATAAACACTCAGGACACAAATAGTTCTGGGCCAGCGTAAACCTAGTTAAATGTAGAGGTAGACCAAATAAAGGCTAATTTGTGTCTTTAATAACTGTAAATGCCCATTTTTAGTTAATGCTAACTAACTAGCTGCTACTAGCTTGTAACCTGTCTTGTTTGCTAACATTGACTCAGCCTCTCTCAGCTCATATACTTTGCATGCATCCCTGCCAGCTAATGTTAGATGTCAGATAAATTATAATTCCAGGAGTTAGCTAATTGGCTGGTGTTGGCCTTTCCACCAGTTGCTAAAAATATCTTGTCTTCCAGTATTGAAACCCTAACCCTAACCCTAATCTTATGTTACATGTTGGATGTTTAGAATTGCATCCAAACTACCAAAATTGCATTTTTTAAAGTTGATGTGTGTCTAGATGTACAGTAGACCAGTTTACAATGGAAATGAGCAAGCCATTAGATGCTAGCCTCAGTTACTGGTCAAAAATCAATGTTTCAGCTTCTCTTCTCTGGATTCTTTGTGCACTTAAGCAACGTGTGTGTGCGTGTGTGTGTGTGTGTGTGTGTGTGTGTGTGTGTGTGTGTGTGTGTGTGTGTGTGTGTGTGAAATATTCTCATGCCTAGGAGCTGATGTGCTTCTTGTCAGTAGCAACAAGAGCTGTCTAATTGAAACAGAGCTAAAATGGGCAGTTAGCATCAGCTGTGATAAGTTCATGAATAAGTGACAGAATATAATACGTAAATACATTCTGTCGAAATACTGGCTATGTTCTTTTATTGCCGTCATCTATCAAGTGCAGTGCAGAAATATCACAGTAGTGAACATCTGAAACACAATGATTTGAGACCAATAAAAAAACGTTTTTACTTAAATGCACCACAATTATAGTCCTTGTTCAATGTAAAAAGGAATAAAAGCAACTCCTGAGACCTTCTTTTTGTAGAACTTATTCTCCCTGTGTTCACAAGTTTACTTCAGTTTCTCTGTTTGATTGTATATAAGTAACAACACACTGAGAACACTAACAGCCTTGCATTAAAAAACATGCACATTAGTCAAGGTTTGTTGCGTCAGGTAGATGTTTTTCTTTGTATTTTGATGTAAGCCGAATATTTTGGTGTTTTAAACTGTTGATTAGATAAAGCAAGACATTTGAAAAAGTCACCTTGAGACCAGCAAATCACAAGATCACAATATCTTATCCCTTGTCATGACGATTGCCAGGTAAACAATAGAATTACCTTGCCAATGTTAGAAACTTCAGCGTTGCTACCTTCACTTCGTCATTGCAGATCCCCAGTTCAACATTGCTTTAGCCCAATTATGGACTAGCAGCCACCTGCCCAATACATACAGAAATTAATGTGAAATTCAGGCCGTCTGTTGTCATAGAAAAATAATCTGAAGAACTATTACAGTAAAGTTACAACTGCTAATATATTGATAAAATGCAGTAAGTATAAAAATATCTACAAACACAGTGCTGTGAAAAAGTTTTAGGCATTTTAAATGTTTAGATTCTTTACCATATTCCTAAATTAATCCTGTAGCAT
The DNA here is from genome assembly GCF_027409825.1 of Scomber japonicus. NCBI lineage: Eukaryota > Metazoa > Chordata > Actinopteri > Scombriformes > Scombridae > Scomber > Scomber japonicus. The sequence continues at coordinate 15,348,482 of NC_070584.1, read as the reverse complement.
GACAACGACCCTAAACTTACCGTCAGAGTCATAAAGAACTACTATAATGACAAGAAGAAGAAGTCCTGTAACACATGGTTTGGCCCCCAAAGAGTTCTGATCTCAACACTCTGAGATTACATGAAGAGACAGAAGTAACTGCAGAAATCCACTGAAGGACTAAATATGCAGGAACAACTGACCTGCCAAGTACATTTTTAAAAACCATATACTGGCATACCGAGGAGAATTGGTGCTTATTTAAATGCAAGGTCCAAATATTGATTCGATTTTTATCCGTATTGAACTTTGTATGAAGTGAATTGATAAATAAGAACAATTTATAGCAATATTTGTATAAGCATCACTTTACTTTTAGTGCCGAAAACTTTTGCAAAATTAAGAAAGCTGGAATGACCCCAAGCTGGAATCCTTGTTAAGATAATGAATAAGATGGTTCAACTATAAACATATGTTATATGCATCAATAACAAAAACTGGATCTCAGACTTTGAAACTAACACCAACGCCAACAAACACTGCAGCTGCTCCAATAATTACAGAACCACCACAGCATGTATGAGACCTCCCATTATTGGCCGTGTGTGAACCGTGTTCAGTCTAGCAGTTGAGACTAACAGCGATGAAGACTCAGCCACGCTCGCTGTAATCGAGCTGTCATTCCCGCAGACAGCTGAGGAGAACATCCCAGCATAAATCTACACACACCATCAAACAGGTCTCAGACTTATCCTAAATCTGAACCTATCCACCGTGTGCCTGCGCATATCTTTATTTGATCTGGGTCTTATCCAGTCCTCACATCGGATGATGACTTCTGAGGCTGGCATGTTGGAACTGGCTGCTTCAATCAAAGGCATCGGGGAGGTGCGAAGGGCGGGGGGGGGGGGGGGGGTTCTTTTCTTTTTTTTCTTTTTTTTACCTCTGTCTTTTTCATTTGATGATCAGGGTGACTTGTTGATGTGTCCTCCTTTGTCCTGTCGCCTCGCGTGACATCAGCACTGACATGATTACAGCTAATGGCTGTCGCAGGGACCGGGTCGCAGGGAACGCTCCAACACTATATTTAGATGTGACTTTTTACTTCACTGCCTCTTCTCTGATTCAGAAAGCAGAGATTTTGGCTAGATGCGTCTGTGGAGTTCCGAATAAGTTTGACCTCCTCCTGTCAATTGACACTTTGTCAAGCCGTGAAAACTCTCCTACTTAATGTCGGCAGATGATGACGATGGTAACGATGATAGTGGTGGCAGTCATGTTGATGAAGATGGTAATGGTGGGAGAGATGATGACAATGGAGGTGGTACTGATGATGATGATGAAGGTGGAGGCAACGATGAGGACTGAAGTAATGATGAAAATGATGACATCGCCATTGGTGAAAGTGGAGATAATGATGGTGAACGGGGGATAGAAGTCACCAGGTGTCAGCACTTTAGAAGGAAGACTGTCCCACTGTCTAACTAGGTCTGACTCCCTGCTCCTCTCCTCTTCCTCTCTCCCCAGTTTGAAGCTCGAGTGTGACAAGTTGGCCAGTGAGAAGTCAGAGATGCAGCGTCATTATATCATGGTGAGTGAATCCATGTGTATGTGTCTGTGTGTTTGTGTATCCTTTAAATGTAATTATGTTTTAGCAATGAAATATTTTATTTTTGTGTAAATTCCCTTTTTCATTGTTGTTAAAAACAACATGACAGATGTTGATGTTTATAGGCAAAGACATTTTCGATTATGTTTTCACCCCCTCTGTGAACTATGACTCTTTCTTTTCTTGTACCTTCTTATTTCTCCGTCTCCCCCTTGCAGTGCCTTCTTTAAACTGTTCTATTAAAAGATGATTTTGGTTCATTACAACTTGGATCTTATTTTCATAGGCTTGGCCATCTGTTCTATGTACTCACAAAATTGTACTTACCAAGTTAATGGTCTTGAAATGTGGCAGCACTGTGAAACACAAGTCAGACTGGGAAGAAAATCCTATGTTTTAGACAAAGCTCCATGTTAGCCAGAAGGGATAGGAATCTTTGAACGGGACACAACATGCTTTTTGTGATTTTTCTGTTGCTTTTATACCTTAAGGATGTCAGATGATTATGTTAAACATGGTCAAAGGTCCAAAACATGAAATGAACATGTTTAAAATGCTCCCTCCAAGTCAAAATCTCAGGATTCATTGTGCTCTCAATGCTTTGTTTGTAATGTAACCTCTACTTCATCCTCCTGATGATATCAGATTGTTCGCACATGCCCACCAACAGCCGCCGGTTCAGCAGCTTTTGTTGCTCCACTCACGTACTTCAGATCAGATTCACACTCATACATGCACAGGTGTGTTTGTCCATTTCAAGTAAAGAACCAGAAAATGAAGTTAAATGTTTTTACTACTGTTTGTTTACGTAGCCTCCCAATCTACAGAGACTGCCTAGACACAGCTTCCAATAAGAACAGAGTGGGCTTATGGATAGGGGGGTCTTAAAGATACAGGAGCTAATAAGACTGTTTCATTTCGAGGCTGAAATGAGGAGCTGTGTTAAAGGCCAGTATAAATAGAATAAAAAAATAAGGAGTTTTTTATGGTAAATCATGCAAAGATAGAGATAGAGTGCTCTGCCGTGCTGTCACTAACATTATGTCCCCCATCAGTAGAGAACACCCTCACTGCTGCAAAGCTAGTTCCAAGGAAACCAAACGCTGAATATACGTAATTACGAAATATGAAAATGAGGCTCCAGTTGAAAAAAATCATGATAATCCTTTTAACATTCAAAGCCTTTTGTTTCTGGAGTTACGAGTGATTCCCTTTTGTTCTTCGTTCCCCCCACCTCTTTCTGTTTCTCCCCCACACACATACGTGTTCACACACAAACATGCACACACAGATGTGCTTGCCCGCTCTCTGCTCCACCTCAGGGCTAATCTCATTGTTGCTGGCCGTGGCTGTGTAGCCGTCTGATGTTTTGCCTCTAATTGATCCTCTGACTGGCTTTAATCTCATCTAATCTGTGCCGCCGCACTGCTCTTTCCACCATCAGCCAGCCAGCAGACACACACACACACATATGCACACACTCACACATGCATTTCCTTTCTCTGTGCTGCAGGCAGGCGTGAATGCACACACACAAACACACACACACACACACACACCCTTACGGAAAAGCAAAATCATTCAAGCAGATGTGATGAAAAGAATGATCACAAAATTCAAAAAATATCTTGTTTAAATTGCATTAATCTGTGACATTGACCAATATATTTTTTTTCTCGAGTATGTAGTGTTTTTAATTACTGTACATTATCCAGGTTAAGGTAATAGCTGAAATAAGCGTTTCCAGAAACCCAGCTTCTCTCCAGCTTACATGATTTCTTTGATGGTCGGGTAAATGTCTGGCAGGATGTTTGGTAGCCTTCAGGCAGATATTATCATCACAAAGTTAGGAATGGAAGATGGAGAGTTTTCATCAGTGTTTGGTATTTGTATTGATCAGTGTGTGTAGAGCACCATAAAGTGCACTGTGGCTTGCAGCTGTTTTGTTTTTGCCCCCCAAAGGTTGTTTTTTTCTATGACTGCTTGTCATGGTCCGTAGTCTGTTTGATTTTTACACACGCTGCTTTGCTAATGCTAAAAGAAACCAGACAAAGCCGTATCCATGGCTGTATGTCTTTTTTTCTGTGTATAATTTAACTCCTTACCCACCTCGTCATGCATGCATTAAAAGCACAAACATTCACTCTAGAAATGACTAAATGCAAATTTGTAGTTTTTTACATTATGTAGATTTTTAATTAACCTGCTCTTTGTTCTCTTACCTGTCAACATCACTGGAAAAGGAAACATGTAGGAGAAAATACAAAGCAGACCAATCATGCCTCTTGTAGTGTTTGCGTTGCCTGCTCAGTAGCTGTGATTACATTTTTTAGTGGATGCACATAAGCTGCGTGTAAGTGAGCCTTGTCAGATTATGCTCATCTATTGTCCCTAACTTTGGGGCTAGCCCCCTTCACTTTTGCAGCAGTTGGGGAAGCAACAGACAAGACATTTCTTGGTCTTGAGAAGCTGCAGCATTTATTAACTGACACACTGTAGTCTGTACTGTACATTTACTGCCAGACTGACAATTTACTGATAATGTTTTCCTGGTCTTCACTCACACTCACCATCATTTTTCTTCTGCACGCTCAACCACAAACTCACTACGCACAAACATTACACACTGCCCTATTCCTTAAAGCAACACGGTACTCACCTGTCACATAGATGTGTTTTGAAGAAAGAGGAGAGGGAGGACTCAAAACAATTCAACAGTAACTAAGGTGTAATCAAGCTCACACAGCATGCTATGAAGATTATTAACAGCCCATTGATATTAATGATCTTGTGAAATTTTAGATGTGGTGCTCATAATTGAATATAAATGAATATATGGGAAACACTTCACTTGATCTATTACATGTTCTGTTGCCTTGTCAATGAAACGGCTTATTAGTCATCTTTGTTAAAACTAAATGGATGAAAGTAGCAAGCCATGCTATATGAGTAATTATGACACCAAACCATCAGAGAGGTGATGCATGGCAGCATTTTGGTTTCAAAACCATAAGTGGAAAATGTGTGGATAAATCTGGTTAGGTTATCAACACATTACAAGTTTGTTCCCATTCGTTCAAACATGATTTTTTAGACAGTAACCGCCCCAACTGGGATTGTGATACTTCCGGACTTTATTTTAGCTGTAATCAGATTGTGCAGATTGGACACTTGCTGTAGCTTGGGTTATCTAATCTTTGAAAAGCAATTTTATTTATATTTTTCTCAGAAATATATTTTTCCCAGAAATACAAAGGGTTTTTGTTCAGTTGAAACCGTCATTTAGTTCAAAATGTTGCAATAAAATTGAACTATGAATCCAATATAGCTTACCCCTCCTCCTCCTCCTCCTTCTTCACCTCCACCCGCTCCCTTATAGACACACACACACACACACACAATCACCATGCAGGTGCAAACACAAACACATACAGACACACCATGCACATACACACGCACACTTTCAATCGCACTTCCACTCCATCAGTGGCAGGCCTGGCCATGTATCCCCACTACGCACCCCCCAACCCCCCCCCCCCCCCCCCAACTTCTCCTCTAATAGCATATCGGGTTGCCCTACTCCCCCAGCCAGCGGCAGCACCTCCATTTCCCCAGCGCTGTAATTACTTTAGGGAGTTTCCACGTGGGCCTGAGCAGCTACAGAGAAAAAGAGAAAGAGAATATGTGCGTGTTTGTGTGTGTATGTGGGTACGAATGACTTAAGTCACTTTCAGGGACACAAGCCAGTCTTATGACCAGTTGATTGGGGACGGCTTGTCCAACTGTGAACAAAAGCCATGTCCTTGATTGATAATACGCTAATTCTTGGGTCAGTGGTTAAGGTTAGGGTAAGGGAAAGGGAAAGTCTCCAGGAAATAAATCTAAGTCTATGTAAATACCCCAAAAGTGATGTAAGTAAACCTGTGTGTGTGTGTGTGTCTGTGTGTCTGTGTGTCTGTGTGTGTGTTGTTTGTTTTCCAGCGACAGAGCCAGTCCCCCTGCAGACAGTGGGTGATTAACAGGGTTGACGCCTAGAGGGTGGCCCTCTCATTAACACTGAAGACACACACACACACACACACACACACACACACACACACACACACACACACACACACACAGAAACTCTTTCTCTACTGTCTCTCCTTTTCTCTCTCAGTTCCTTTCTCTCATCTGTAGCAGTGTGTCTTCTCTGTGTATGTGTGTATGCAGGCGTGTTTATGTGTGAATAATGTTTGTAGAATAAAATCTGGGATCTTGGGAGTCTTTAAAATGTAAAAAGATGTTTCTCTTATTTTCAGCCTGAGCCTTATTATCTAGTTTGTTGCATCGTAATGATTGAAAATCTTCAAAATTGCACAGTTGTAGTTTGCAGGGAGCTCTAGCTCTGGGAATTAGCTCATTTTTTTACTATGATTATTATGTGTTATGAGATTTTTTTTTTTAATAAATGTGAATTTTGATCCACAATTTTATTGTCATAATGAACATCACAGAGCAATTACTAAATCAGTCATCATTTCCAAAATATTTGAGATGGCTGCTGAAAAAGATTTTCAGTCTGACTTCCTATTAAAGTATAATGAACATCAACTACACAGTGCATATGATTGGACATGGAGATCATTATCCCTGTTTTCACTTTAATTCATCCCGACTTGTCACTGTGACATTGCAACTGACAATATTGTGGAAATGAAAAATGTGGACATGCAGATCTCACTGCAGCTTGAGTGTTACTGTGTTGAAAGGATGCGTTGTTACATTTTTGGGCACGCTCCAACACTCTGCTTTAACTGAAAGACTTAAGCATACACTGAGTGAGATTGCGAATAATTGTAATGCTAGTTGCACAGGAAGTGTTAGCCTGGATCTGGGTGGTGCAGGAATTTGATGTCTTTGTTCTAAGTTGTCCAATAGTCTCCGAAATCTTCTCATAAGCGCAAGATTAAATGTTCTCTCTCTCCTCTCTCTTCCTTTCCAGTACTATGAGATGTCCTATGGGCTCAATATTGAGATGCACAAACAGGTGAGTCTACATTTAAACTCCTTTATTTCCATCACATAGTGTATAAAACTGCTGCATGTGAATGAATAACAGATTGTAAAGGATACTGGAACAGACATACAGTATATGCTTATGGAGCCAGGCCAAAAAACTTACTTGGCAATCTTGTGTTAAAATATGTGGTCAAATTTTCCATATAGAGATATAATGGTGCACACATTTATACAAATATTACATGCAGGAAGTTAAAACAGTTTATTATCAACCAAACCCTCCAGTTCACAAGAATGAAGCTGTTAGTGATTTTTTTATGATTTAGTAATCGAGCAGCACAGCAAAGTGTTAGGTGATGTTTTCTTTTAATAACCTTTATTTTTCTGAACATATAAGCACAGACATCTCCCAGATAATTTAATCATATTCTAGGGTTATTTTATGTATGTCGTTGAAAAAATATTTTAAATGTACTTTATTTTATATTACGTTTTTATTGGGAAGGGCTCCAAATACTGGGGTGCTCATGAGCTTCAACAGCTGTGACTGTGGCTGTGGTCTATAACCAAAATGTTGCTGTTTCAGTAAATGTTGAACTGACAATGAGTGGGAGTTCCTCTTCTGCATCACTTCCTATGTTTATGCATACCAGGTGTGCATTAGATAACACCCACTATGGACGATCCAGCAAGAGGGGAAAAAAACTGTAGCAAAGTCAGAGCAGTATTTTGTGCAATTGATCCAGAATTCAAAATAAAATTGATTCAAGCTACTGAATATAAATAAATATTTAGAGGTTTTTTCTTTTCAAACTCCACATCTAACTTCTGTCCACCATTAGTAGTGTGGATAACATAGTTTCCAACTTCGTGACTGAAAGTAGTCTCAAGGACTTTGAGTCTTTCGTTGCAGTTCGCAATCTGTTTTGCGGCCATTGAAACCTTGGAGCTGCTTCAGCTGCCAGTCATTTAAAGCATATACAAAAGAAAAGAGAAGAAGAATAAGACCTCCAGAACCTTGAACATCCAAAATAACTCCTCAAACGTTGTTGCTCTGTGGATGTAGACACAGTTGTGCACTCTCATCCCCTTTCCCCCACTGTGCACCTGCAGCTCACTGATTGGCAGGTGTGAATTGTAGAGATAATCTCCCATCACTTTGGGAGTGTTCAGAGACATTTGAATGATGTCACCTGAGGCTGTGTGAAAATGCAGGTGCCAAATAAGTTCTCCTTATACACAGTATTCCTATTTTGGGAGTATGAAAATGTATTTTAAGCAAGACTGCACTGAAATCCATTCCACGTTTAGTCCCTGTATAGCTTCAACCACTCATTTAATACATATAATCTTTAGTTACAGCAGTAATATCTAGTTGACAATCAGTTAATTTATGCATTTATCTGCAATAAAACATAGCTAGCAATCGCCAAAATCCAGTGAAGTCCGTGCAGCTAGAATAAGCTGGGCATTTAGAAAGAGAAAAGAAAACATAGCCTTCAGCGGACAGAGCAGGGGTGAGAAGCCTGTGCTCATACATCAGTTTGTGTGGCTGAAGCTGGGGGAGTAATTTATGCTCGGGCTGTAGGAGGGAGAGAGCGATGGGCCTCCGAAGGGCCAGCCCTTATCAGTGACCTCGTCTGGCGCTGCCCGTCCGCACACAAACACACACACACACTGTCTTATGATTGACGGCGCTCACTGACAGCCATATTGGAAGAGGCGAGTAGGCTTTGACAAATGGACACACAGGCGTGCACTAACACACACACAAGTGGCAGCCTCTGTGATTTAAAGACCTTCACGTATACGCACCCACACATACTCTGAAGTAGGAAGCACAAGACGGGCACGGTGATGCATGCAGGTCCAACACACACACACACATATTAAGCCTTATGTGTGCAATTCATCACACCCTTTTCCTTTATCTGACAGGGATGAAATTCACAGTCACAAGTGGGGTTGTGTGTGTGTGTGTGTGTGTGTGTGTGTGTGTTTGTGTGTGTGCGTGCGTGCGTGCCTGTGCGTGTGTGTTTGTGTGTGTGTGTGCGTGCGTGTGCGTGTGTGTAGGAGTCTGTGTGACATTTTAAATTTGCTCCCCTATTCCTATTGGCTGCCTGCAATTTTTTTTTTTTACATTTTCACGTGTGAGTGTGGTTTGAGCCTGCCAGCACAAGCATTAGTGTGTGTGTGCATGTGTGTCCCTCTGTCAGCCTCTGTGTGTGTGTGTGTGTGTGTGTGTGTGTGTGTGTGTGTGTGTGTGTGTGCGTGTGCGTGTGCGTGTGCGTGTGTGTGTGCGTGCGTGTGTGTGTGTGTGTGTTACTGGCCTGTTCATAAGCAGCTGTGTGTTTTCGTTCATGTGTGCTCTTGTTATCCTGTGTGTGTGTGTGTGTGTGTGTGTGTGTGTGTGTGTGTTGTGTACGTGTGTGCTGTCTTTGTGCACTGTGTGAGTGGGTGCAGAGAGTCGCTAGTTCCATTAGAGAGTTGAAATTGAAGGGGATGTGTGGAAACGAGTGTCGAGGAGCATTCATGTCGAGGCCTATTGTGCAGCGCCAGTTTCTCCCCCACCCCTCTGCTGCTCCACCTCCTCCTTTTTCCACCTCTGTCTCTATTTCCCTCTCTTTCTTTCTCTCTCGCACTCTCACACATTCAATTGCTCCCTCTTGATCACTCTGTCCTACTCAATTCAAAAAATGCCTCTCCACTCTCTGTTCACTCTCTCTCTCTCTCTTTCCCCCTACCTCCTCTTATCTCTTCTCTCTCTCTATTTCTCTCAGTTTTTTTGGTTGAGGAGAAGCAAGGTTGGGTTGTGGATTGAACTGCGAATATGTTGAATGAAGCCATATTGTTGCTGTTTTCTCTTTGTCTTTCTATTGTTCTGTTTTCTCATTGTATTATTTTTTTTTTGTTTAGTGTAGGTGTTTTCCAATTTGCACAATGCTACAGTGTGGTATTTACCATTAAATAATTAAATAATGTACATTTTCTTACATTCTGTCATTAGGCATAATTTAGAGTAAAGCCAATTCCAAACACATTCATTTATGCTGCAAGGACGTGTGCTCGTAGTTTGACTACCGGTATTTGTTCTTGTCAGCATTAGTTGAAGAAGAAATATTTGTAAACTTTACTTCAGTATCACTAATATATTTTTTCTGTATTCCACTGCAAGTAAAGTCCTGCATTCAAAATTTTAGTGAAAGTACAGAAGGGTTAAAAGATGAATGTACACGAAACAAAAAGAACAAATTGCTGAATTGCCCTTTTCCATGTACTATTATATATTATTGGATTATCATTGTAAGATATGGTATTATGCTGTATTACTTATTATTATCACAGTAAAAAGTACAGATTTCCCTTTAAAACATTTTGAAGTAGAAGTATACAGTAGCATAAAGTATACATACTGGACTTTAAGGGGGTACTTTAATGATTATTTTCCAACACTGCACATCAGACTTTATGTGTAATGCAGCTGTGATAGCATAAATCTAAATGTATCTTTTAAATGTGCAAGGAAGGTGTGTTTTTAGGTCTTTAATCTTTTTGAGATATATATGTTGTTTTTTTTTGCAGATGAACAGGTATCATGTTGTGGTATATTATAGGAAACAGTAATACAAGATGCTCAAATACGGAAACTTGCACAAGGACAAAACCAGGGCGCCTTGAGGAAGTCAATAAAAAGTTCAGGCTTGTTTAGGCTGCCTGCCATGCTTCCTAGAAAGGCATTTTTAATCATGTGGACATATTTTTGTCTCCGTATTTGTTCTCCTCCTTTTTTAAGTATCTTGTACCAGGCTACATTTTGAAATTACAAAAGATGAAGCATTTTTAAATAGGCAGAAAAAAGACATCTGTAATAGAACATATTTAGTCTGTTGCTGATCTTTGATACGTCTGTCTAGTCTCGCAGCCCAGTTTATATGTTAAGTATGTTTTATTCCTGTCAGTGAATGTGTGCTGCTGTAGCACTTGAGGAAAACTATAAAGAAGTGGAGTAAAATGTAGTAAAAAGAGAGGACAAAAGAGAGAGATGACAGAAGCAGGTAGATGGCATAAAGGGTACTGAAAAAGAGGAAGAATTGTTAGCATGGAGTAAGTCCCACAGAGACATTTTAGAGAGACATTTTAAAGATGTCAGGCAGTGTGTATGTGTAATGATGAGCAGATCGGAGTGAAGCGCTTGATGGGGAGCTGTGCTCTGCATGCTTAATGACTGTTAGGAGGGCCCCTCTCTCCTCATCGCAACGAATTAGGCTCTAACACAATTACTGCTGCTCTGCATATCTCAGACGGATTGGATGATTACCAACCAAATGTGATAATAGACCTGCGTGTGAGAAAGATAGGGAGTGTGCATGACGGAGAAAGGAAAGTGTGTGTGTTTGCATGAATGATTTCTACTTTGGGAGTGTGCGCGTGTGCTTATAATTGCATGTGCATCCGAGAGTTTTGAAAAAGAGTATTAAGTACAAGCAACTTAATTAATGAGGTAAATAAAGAAATGATGATATGCGTGTGTATGTAGCCTCTTTCATACATAGTTCCTGGTAAATTACTGGGATGACCTTTCAGGCACCGCTCATGATTTTCACTATTGACACACACATACACACACACACACACACAAGTAGCTACATTCAAGAACATTTGCGTCTCGTGCCTTTTCACTCACCATGTCAATGCCAGAATAGATGGGGAAAGGAACAGTCCAACAGATGGCAGTAATGCAACACTTATGGTTGCCAGCTGCCATAAAACTCAGGCCGCGAAAGACGTCTCACACACATTGTTTGTTTCAGGAACATGGTGAATTTGGAGCTGTTTTTGTCCAGTGCCAATGTTCTTGTAATGTATTTAATATTCAACAGGTTTGTGAACCAAGAAATGTTTTTTTTGTGATCTACTTGAATCAGAACCGTAAACAAGTCAAATAATGAATCAGTGGAGTGATTGGTGTGCTTGTTCCATGTACTTGTCCCTGTGATTGATACTGCTGTCATTCACACCACAGTCATACCAGCGTTGCCTCAAAATGTTTCTAGGTCTTGAGGTCGGAAATTGGTGCTACAGATTTACCTGAATATTGATCCCTGCTCACATTCACACAACCCCATGCAGGAAATGTTCCTCAACATTTCAGGAAAAGACTGGTTGTGTGGGTCTTATTGTGCAATATATGTGTGGCCTAGTTTGAGAAGGTCATAGCAGATGTTTTCCATACAGATGGAGAGTATGGTTTGAGTTTTCATATGACGGTTTGAAGGTGATGTTCTGTATTTTTCCCATTGCAAACAAATCCAGTGAAAAGACAAAGCAATGAATTGAGGCTACTATCAAGTATTGTTTGTGAAGCCAAAGCCTGATGTAGCTTATTCCTCTGTGCCATAGAACTTCATTGTAGTCCTAATGCTGTTGTAGTCCAACTGAAATTGAATTGTTCATGACGTGTAGCTTAAGTTCTTTGCTTATTTTGTCTCCATTCAATACAGTTCATCACCGATAGCCTGCCAGCTAATGTCAATAATCAACAAATGTTGCACTTTAAAGCTGTGAACAGATTTAAATTAAAGATTACCACAGCATCTCTACTACAGTACTTGCAGTTGTTGGATCAGCTGATTTAATGTCGTATTTATCAATTCATATGCTGCCCACTGCTACGTACCAAGCAGCACACCTGCATGACCAAATAAAGTGTGAAGTAAGGGTGTAACGGTATTTGTATTTGTCCCAAACCATCACGGTTCGGTGCACACAGTCATACTACGAATACGTCTGAGTGAGTTTTTTAAAAAGTCGGGTCCTCACTTTAATCCAGGTGGCGGTAATGAGCCTAAAAGCTGCCAGAAACAGTCATTACAGAAAAAGAAGTAGTTACAAAAAAGGACGAAGAATAAAAGTGATGGAAAGTGTGGAGTTGGAGGAGCCACCAGCTTCATTTAAATCAGCTGTTTGGGAGCACTTTGGCTTCCCAGTACAATACAATGGTGATGGCATGCGGGCATCTATGCGCCCAAATGCCGTAGTAGAGGAGCCCAGCTATTTATTAAAGGTGCTTGAGACATGCTACAGTGTCCCATCCCGTGCGCACATCAGCCAGTCTGTGGTCCCTGCCAATTTACTGTTCAAAATAAATGAAGAAAAGCTAGTCTTTTACATGTGATTTTTTGTTTTCCATTGTACCGAACCCGTACCGAACCGTGACTTGTGTGTACCATTACACCCCTACTGTGAAGTCATTATAGTGTAAATGTCAATCACAGTTTGTACACACCCACACAGTCTTGAGGAAAGGTCTCAACACCTGTGCGGGTGGACTATGGGTGTGTAGGGGCTTCAGAAACACAGCAATCAGCCACTCCATTGCATTGAGAGACATGTTCCATCATTAGCTAGAGCATAGTTTCTGTTGTTTATGTTGAGTCAGTCCCACTTACACTGCCCTGCTGCTGTACATACTCATCACAGCATGACTGAAAGTAGGCTAGTCCTTTCTCAATTTACCACTTACTCCTGTTTGAGTTAGATTTGCTTCAGCATTATTTTGCATTTTTTGAAAACGAAACTATACTACTATATATATACTATACAACTTTTCATAGATTAACAGCTTAAGTAGAGAAGGCAGCCACAGACTGCCACAGTCTAAATCATACATACTTAATAGGCAGGGAGCATTAACAATAAGAGAAACATAAAATTAAATCAATGTTATCCTTAAACTAAATATTTCTCCCTCCACAGGCTGAGATAGTGAAGAGATTGAACGGGATCTGTGCACAAGTCCTCCCCTACCTGTCTCAGGAGGTAAACACACACACACTCAGACACACACTGACAAAAAGACGTCACTAACCCCATGACCCTCAGTCCTATTCCTCACATCCTGGAATGAGATCACCCTCATTCCCACCTCATTACCTCTGCACCTCACTGACCCCTCGCTCGGCATGCCTACCTCCACTTCTCTCCTTCCGTCAATCATCATCACGCGTGTTCTTTTCCACCTCACTTTCACTTTATTCCTCCCTCCCCCAACTTGATTCTCCCCTGCCATATTCAATCTGTCCCTTCCTCCCAGTCTTCCCTTCCCCCTCCCCAATTTGGCCTCCTCCTCTTCGACTCCCCCTCCTTCCCTTTATCCCTCCCCTCTACTCCGCCTCCTCCATCCCACTCTTCCTTTCCTGTCTTCATGTGTATGTGTTTGTGTGTGTCAGCATAATAAATGGTTGTGTGATTCAGATAAGCCATGCTCTTATCTGCCCACCAGGGGGTTGACCTCCACCCATTACAGCACACCAGCCAACCATCTATTCACCAGTGTCACACAAGGCCTTTGTGTGTGTACGTGTGTGCCTGTGCGTGTGCCTGTGCGTGTGCCTGTGCGTATGTCTGTGCGTGTGTCTGTGTGTGTGTGTCTGTGCGTGTGTCTGTGTGTGTGTCTGTGCGTGTGTGTCTGTGTGTGAGTGAGAGACTGGATGAATAGCTGAATGGCCGGAGGGGGATGGATGCATCACCAGAGAGGATTGTCGGGTCTCTGTTGGGACTATTGATATTGATCTAACCTCTCCACCTCTTTCTCTGCCCAAACTCTCCTCCCCTTGTTTCTGTCTCGCTTTCATTGTCTCACTCACTTTCAACCCCTTCACCGCCCCCCACCCTACACCCCCGTTCTTGTCTCCAGCACCAGCAGCAGGTCCTTGCAGCCATAGAGAGGGCCAAGCAGGTCACCCCCCCAGAGATGAACTCCATCATAAGGGTACGATGTTCCAGCCCCCAGCCACGCCTGTGGGTCTGTACTGGCTAGAAAAGTGCAATTATTGATCATTATCATAAATTCTATTGTTTTCTATTGTGGCATTTATTTATTGGCTTATTGTTTGTAAACATCTCTGCTGTGATATTGTAAAATGAGTAAAATTATTGATCACTGAAAAACAAATAAGATTAGCTTGCTAGCTAAAATACTGAATCAGTACGGATGTGACTTTAGCTGGCTAGCCATGATCCTTCATCTCTTTGGCTGTAATGTAAGGTAACTATAATTTATCATTTTACAATGGGTCCAGTGTTAGCTAGACTACCCACTCCATCACTGTGATGCATCATTCATTGTAGCCCCTTTTATACAAAGATAGCGTAATATTGCCTTAAAGCTGACTTTGCTCTTTTTTGTCTACCTTAAACTAAAGAAAGCTGTTATAATGCTGTCCCCATGTGTGATTCTAGATGATTTTAGATAGCATGCTGATTCCCTGTAATCAGAGGTGTGACAATAATGTGTAGGACAATAATGTCTGTGTCTAGTGTGTGCTGTCCCGCCATGCTAGCTCTCCCTTTTACACAGACATTGATCCGGCAGTGTGACTACCTCCACTGCCAGCTAATGGCAGAACAACAATGCCCCCCCCCCCCCCCCCCCCCCCCCAATCATGTATTTGTAGTTTTTATGCAGCAAGGCTGAATAACTGCAAACGCTCCCACCTTGAACAGGCTCTGTAAAACAAGCAAGAGGTGCATTTCTTTTGTCTTTGTGTCTGCTGCTTTAAATGCAGAGGATACTGGTCTGCATTGAAAGGAAGACACACTTTTGTCAGTTTTCTGATTCCTATCATGTTTTCTTTTGATAGATGCTAATATCATAATTACTTATTTACATGTGATATATACACATATATATACATACATACATATACATATACACATATATACAATGGAGCATTTGAGGTCTGATTCAGAACGTAAAGCAGAGCTGTTGATGTTCTATGTGTAGTCTGAACAAACTGGCTGTTTGAAACAGTTTTTGAGAAGTCAGTCAGGATTGTCATAAAATCAACCCACTGATGTGTCATCATGTTGAGTGTGTGCACAGCAGGGAATGATTAAAGTACACAGGTGTGGCAGTAACACTTTGTCTTTCTGTATATTAAAATGAAATGCACGTGCACCCTGAGGGATGTTTTTTATATGTATTTCCATGTGTTTGATTTTATGCCTGTCCTTTGCTGGGGCATCTTTTCTCCCCTCCTGCTCTTGGTTTGCTTTCATCTTGGTGTATAGTAGTTATTTTCTTGAGGATGTATATTTATAATTGTGTCTATTATAAATAACTCATGTCGCCGGTGTCCCGTCTCCTACTGAGCATGTGTTTTAGCTGTGATATGAGCCTTCCATATGTCCCATTGAGCTGGAGCCATTAGCGCTTTGCCTCAGGGGTTATATATTAAACATAGTTGGTAATGTATATTAGGTGTGCAGATTTTGCATTTACTTCAGTTTTTCTGCTTTGCTGTGATTGTGTGCTAAATCTATCCTGCTGTGTCTAAGATGTGCCTGGTTGTCTTCTGTGCAGCAGCAGCTCCAGGCTCACCAGCTGTCTCAGCTCCAGGGTTTGGCCCTGCCCATGACCCCCCTGCCGCTGGGCCTGAGCCAGCCAACCCTCCCCGCCGTCACCACCTCCTCCGGCCTCTTCTCCCTCTCCTCCCTGCTGGCCTCCCAAGCCCAGCTGGCCAAGGAGGAGAAAGCATCGCGTGACGGAGTTGACAGCCACCGCGAGGAGGACGGAGACAAGTCTGATTAGATGTTCTCCCAATTCAGCTCTGTTTTTATCCAGAGACCTGAAACCCCAGATCTGAACCCCTTTGCCTACAGCCTCTCCCCTGGTCTCCCTCTCTGTGATCTTAGCTAACATGGGCTTCAGCCCTATCACCACAGCTTCAGCTACAGACCCTTACTAACTCCCATACTGTACCAGCGTACCTGAAGCCCTGTATGCCCAGCCTCTTATTTGGAGGGCTTAAGCACCTGCCCCTCATGTCCCCTCATGTCAGACTAGTCCTGATTTCATCATATGTACCACATTTCTTTACCTTCTCCTCTTTTTATCACCATCGGGGTGTCTGTTTCTTATATATTTTGTGTCTTTTCTTCAAATACTTTTTTTTGTATGACTTTTTTTTTTTTATCAAGACTACTTTCTATTTCTGTTCCTTCCTGCCTTCCTGGCACTCTGTCTCTCAGTTCTTATTTCTGTTTAGTTTCTGTTTTTTTCCTCCCTGCCTCTCTTCCTTCCACTCTCCCCCAACCCCTGCCTCTGTTCTGAGTAGCTCCTTGTTAAGCAGGACTGATCTGTGAGACTGAACGCACCGTACCATAGGTGTTAAAACAGACTAAATGTTAAACACAGGGATTCTTTGACAAGCTATATATCTTGTCAGACACAATACGGGATTCCTGCAAACTTCTTTTTCCTAAGAAAACGGTCTCACAGAGATCAGTAGTGTTGATATTTTTTGGCAGTTCAGATTGCATGCATCCATTCCAAGCTTCAAATTGGCTGTGAGTTCAGATGATGGTTTGTTATGATCTGAGTTTTGTTTAAGTAATGCCCTCCAAAAGAGAGCAACATCCCTATTGCATTGCTATGTAAAGCTACACTTTCATCCTAACCAAATACTGCTGCTTTAAGCTCCCGAAAAAAAGAAAATCGTTGTAATGAGAAGACATCTCGAGTCAACAAACGAGATTTTGTGTATAATCCTAAATTCATACGGAGAAAGGAAAAGCACCTTCCTAAAGCAAACTTCATGCTGAGAGCTGTCAGACTAGATAACAAACCCACCTTAGTAAGTAATCCCCCCTCTACTTGCGATCCTTGCCTGACCCTGCAAGGTACATTAGATAAATCCACCCAGCACCTTAACTGAAAGGCAACATTTTCATCAGTAGTTAGACAGACCTGAGGCGGCACAGTGTGCAGCAAAAAGAACAGAGATGCCACTTGACTCCTCCACCCTCCCCACCACCCTTTTCATGTTTAATGTGCACTAATATTAGAGCAGACGCAGAGGGGAAAGAGTGTGCATGTTGTGTGTTTGACAGTAGAGGGCAGCATGTGTCTTTGAAGAATCCTTCTGGCCGGGTTCAGGCCCAAGCAAAACAAGGACAGGACAGTGACAGAGTACAGGCTGTGTCACAAGGGGGAATGGCTTATTTATCCACTCTGTGTGTACAAACTTAATATACAGAGACTAGACTTGGGACATTAATCTCTGCATGCGGTCAGTCTGAGTCTCAGTTATTTGTCATGATCCAGCTCTTGAGAAATAGTCTTTGGTCTGTTAAAGGAACATCTCTGCTTGACACAGAAACATAACTGGACCTGGTTTTGATTTGATTTAAATACTGTACGTTACTGTGTGTATTTTAGTTTATTCACATCTGTCACATACCAGACTGACAATACACTATATTGTACAGGTGACGCCTACAGGCAACACTGAGTGGGAAATATCCATGACCTCATAAAATGATATCAGTGTAGATCACTCTGACAAAGCACAAGCAGCCTCCACAGCTGTTTCGATGAATGAAAAAATCCCACTCATACCCACACAGGTGTTTTCAATTTCTGTGTCTGATTAGACCTCTAGTCGGGCGGATAGTGGGTGGCGCTATGCTGGGAATCATGTAATGTCATCAAACTCCTGGCTGTGTCCGAAATAACTCAGGGCACTTCATTTCTTCTTCCTCATATATCAGTTTGAGCCAATCAAAAGAAAATGTATCAGCAACAGTTTTGATTATAAATGAATGATTTGCCACTTTTAAAACAAAAATGCCCCAAAATGTACAGGTTCCAGCCTCTCAGATGTGCTGATTGTCTTGGTCTTCTCTGATATCTTTGTTGTGAAAACAGTCTCACCACATGGTTCATTTTTGTAGCTTTGGATCGTAGCATGCTGTCTTTGTCAGCAGTAAATATCTCTGGGTTTTTTGGGCATTATTTACTTTTTTATGACTTTTATGGACCATGGAAATAATGGACAGAGTAACTGAAGATGATAATGCAGCTTTAATCCCACCATACAATGTGTCACATTTGATAGATGTGAAAATTACAGCCTGTAAACATACCTCAAGGGCTCCTGAAATTTTTAGTGGGCGCTATCGAGCCCCCTTTCCACACTGTAAGCCCGAGACCCATTTCAGAAAACAATATACAACTCTGCAGATGCGTGTGCCAAAGTTTTGAGTTTTCAAGCATCTCTAGCCCCTCATCGACAGCGAATAATACATTGCCATGGCAACAGCATTTGATGAAAACTCAAAAGCATCACCATTTAGCATCATCAAGGTCTTAAGATTTAGCTCACCAAATTTTTGCAGGATTTGGTGAACCTGCTAGGAGTAGTTTTTAAATGTATATGCCCTATAACTTCCTGTTGCCAGCAAGTGGCATTATGACTAAGTATTGACCTTTACATGCCTTCAGACATGTACAGGATATGTTGAAACTTTGAAATTTGGCACGTCACTATGGCAATGACATTCAATGAAAGCTCAAAAGCTTCGTGATGTAGCATTGCAAAAGTCATCAGATGACGACAACCAAATTTGAAGTCACTCTGGTTAATTGTCGAGACATCCAATTAAAGTTGGGGGCTTTACCTTTGAAAATTGTTAGGAGGTTCAAGCCAGTTTGCCACACCAAAACTCAAGACCCATATCAGATATCAATTTTCACATCTTCTGTGCCCCAACATCTCAATAGTGTGTTTTAATTGGAAAAATAAAAATAATAATTATTTTAAATACAACAGGGCCTTCGCACCATTCACCGTTGGGTGCTTGACCCCGAACAAAACCAACAGAGGAGTGAGAGAGATGTCAGTTAAGAGCAGTTTGTACACACCCACACAGGTCTAATCAGACAACACAAATTAAAGTACCCAGGTGGGTGGACTATGGATACGAAGAGGCTTCAGCATGGCCTCATTAAACTTTGTGAAAGCTGAGATGAAGTTCCACACATGTAACTCACTGCAGACTTCAATACACATTTTCAACCAAAACCAATCTTATTTCCAGTAGAGATAGGAAGGCCTTTACCTGACCGCTGTTGGACCACACAGACCACAAAGAGGTTAAGTATTATTTGACTGTTGGTCTAATGGCGGCTTGCGTTTGTCTGATTGTTAATTTGAAAAAAAAAAACCCAGCTTGTTCATGAAAGTTTATACAAACACCCCCACCAACACACATACACACATATACACACACACACTCTCTTTCTTAGCCTCCTCTCTCTGTTTTAATGGATACATTGTGAGTGAATACATATAAAGACTTTCATTCTAAATTAATCAATCCTTATAACGCTTCTCAAAATTATACTAAAGTACATTTTTAGTTTTGAAGTCATTTGCTTAAAAACAGCAGTTGGATGATTTGAAAAATCAAAATTGACAACAGAAATTTAAGAGACAAAAAATACACAAATTGCATATTACGGTGCTCAGAACCCTTCATGTGTCAAAAAGTTAAGATGACTATTGATGACATTGTTTGGATGACTCCGTCAATGATGCCAATTGTTGTGTATGTGTGTGAATACATAAACAAGGTGTGTATAAGCAGTTGTACAGGTCCGGTGGTCGATGATGGTAAACCACAGAGATGTGTCACTGTTCCAACTAAAGCTAATATGTTATACTGCTTGTGAATTTAGCTCACAGCACATCATCCTCTCATTCAGCCACATACTGTATGTATTTAGCTACATACTGTACTTGTTGTAGTGATATTCAGAGCGCATAGACAAAGTGAGACACAAACACATCAGTGCATGTTTGTGGGGGAACCAAGATTAATTTTTTTCAAGTAGCAACTTTTTTTGTAAAGAATGTTTGGTCCAAACTTTCTGTGATCAATGCACTTGTTTTTTTTTTTCCTCTCTATTCTTTGTTTTTAAAATATTAATCAATATGAACTAGAGAACGAGAGTTGCAAAGCTGACGTTATAAACCTACAAATGAAATTCTATGTATTTGTTAAAGTAGTTGGAGGCGCTCACCTCTGTATACAGTTATACATAGAAAGCTTTATGTGTATATGGCTGCATCTTCTCTTGTCTGTCCTGGATGATTCTTGTGCTATTGTGTTACAAAACTGATGTGACACCAGGGGGGAAACTGCAGTACGTTAACCTTTTGCCCTTTGATCCCTTCCCTCTTCTCTGACCCCTCACCCCCCCTCCGTTCCCCTTACTCCCACTCCAAGTCCCACTTCCCCAACTTTTTGCCCCCATAGCGTGAAGCATTGTAAGCGTTTTGAGCTTTGTAAAGGTCTTTTTTTAAATACTTATTTTGTGTATAATGTAAAACCTGAAAGTGTGTACTTTGGCAAAAAAAAAAAAAGTTTTGTGTCTGAAATCATAGCTCCATTTAAACAAAAAAAAACCTATAAAAAGTACAACAGACATTTACTATAAATAATATGAAATGTTCTGCAGTAAGGAAGGACTTCTGGTGCCTTACAAATAAAGTCAATCAAATCATAAGAATCTTCCCTGCTCTTTTTTGACTCCGGAGTAACTATGAGTAGCACTGAGGTTCAAAAGATGGTGGAGCTGATTATGTTTGATTCCTTTTATCAATGTTTATTTCCAGCTATAATGAAGATACACACCAGCACACACTTACTATATGATGCTGAACTTCATAAGGTTTTCCATAGTGAATAAGGCTTTGTTGAGTTTGCTACTGTTGCAGATGTTGATTTCTATTTAGCTCAGCAAGGTATGAAAATCAACTTACAGAAAAGTGGTGATCTGTCACAGTAAACATTTATTAGCCTGTATCTATTTTTTTATAAGTTGAATGGTTGTCGTAATACAGAAAGTCCAGTGTCTTAGTTTTTGTAACTATCTTTAAAAAAAAATAAATCTTAAAAGAATGATCCAACTTGACTTTGTCCTCACATCATCCATTTTGCTGGAAATGTTTCTTCAAGTTTTGATTTTCCAACATAACAGGTCATGATTGGAATCGTTTTTGGCAGCCAAATCTTGAAATTAGGATCTACAAGAAGGAGAGCTTTCAAAAGGAATCCTTTTTAGCAACAACCTGACAACACAACTTTGAGAAAAAGAAGCTGATTTTGTGGCATACAGAAAAAATGACAACAATTTTCCTGTTGTCCATTTAGTAGCTGTTCTGGAGCTTTGTGGTTAATTGGGCAAAACATGCCAAACCACTGAAATGAACATGAAATTCTCCATGATGGCATCAAACTGAAGTTTACTCTCTGTCCATTGATTGAAAAGGAAATCCTTCATGAGAAAACCAATGAAACCACAGAGGCTGGTAGAGCAAGGAGGCATGTTTCACAAAGTTTCCTTCATCCTGCTTGTTCCAACATAAAGATCTGAATAAAATCATTCCCAATCTATGTTTTCTGATCTATGATTCCACTGATTTTGTGAAATAGATACTGAAAAGACTACTCGGACGAATTGAAATGATAGCTGATGCCTCGTCACTGCCTCGGGCGCCCCTGTAGTTCACAGCAGATCCACAAGGAGGAAGTGTTGATTTACGTTTGTCAGCACCTGTGCTCTTGAGGTGAAACCAGCAGGTAATTGCTTTGAGGTATTCTCACATGTGCTTCGGTGTTTGCGTGTCACAGATGAGGGGGAGCTTCCTGTTCTTTTGGCTGTGTTGATGAAGGTTTATCTATTCTGTGCTGCATATACCCAGAATTGATGTGACATCTCCGTGATGGCGGATCACGGCCTCTTTGGCACCTGCATATAATCCTCATTTAGACGCTCTGTCTATTAGTCCCAATACACAACTTGATGTGTTGCATTTTAAGCTCCTTCTCATTCACACACAAACACACACACACACACACACTCACTGATATGCATTCAACTGCACAAGCATTGATTAATGCTTTGTTGTTTTTTTCTGCCTTTCTTTGTCTTTTTGTCATTTCCTCTTCTATCTCCCTCTCACTGTCTTACTCTTTCCTTCCCCAGCACCCCCCTCCTCCGTAGGCAGATGAGTGTGTGCGCCTGACTGTGTGCGTGTTCACAGATAGGAAAGAGAAAGAGGGAAGGCTCAGAGTTCCTGTGGTTGCAGCCCTCCTTCCTCTCTCTTTTTTTTTTCTCTCTCCCTGCAGACAGCTCTGGATCTGACACTTAAATAAATATGAAAGTGCCCTATTTTTTCCCTTTTTCTGTCTGAGGAGTCGC
This sequence comes from Scomber japonicus, assembly GCF_027409825.1. Taxonomy (NCBI): domain Eukaryota; kingdom Metazoa; phylum Chordata; class Actinopteri; order Scombriformes; family Scombridae; genus Scomber; species Scomber japonicus. Next base: position 15,325,842 of record NC_070584.1, on the reverse strand, counting down.
ACACTCCTCACAAGCAGCGAGGCAGCAGCGGGGAGGTTTTCTCCCATTCAGTCATGTTCTATAGAGCACATTAGAGCCTGTTTAGAAAAAAAAGAAGTGCCACCATCACACTCAAGTTGTTTGATTAATAGCATCTTAAAGGATAAGGCTTGGGACTTTCTATATTTCATTACTGCCAGCAAATCCCAGACAGACCAGTACAAACTACCAATTATCTGATTGTACTAACAAGTATCATCTGTGTAACTGACCCTATAGGTTATTCCCCATTGTTGTCCAAAAACACATCAAAGAGCCACATTGTTGCTCTGGGTGACATGTTTAATTTGATCTATCTTTTGCTGGTACAACCTGATCGCTCGATAAGAACAAAAAAAACCCCTGGGTTCAAATTCTTTCTTTCTGCAATATGTTGCATGTTTTGAGCTTTAAGATATGGTCTCTTGCATGAAAATCAGATGTGCTACATGCTGATCCATTTCACGTTCTGCCTTGCTACATGTATGGGTCACTATACATTATTACTTACTATGTGGAGCTTAAGAATGTTGTCTATTATGGATATAATTCCTGCAGATACAGGACTGTGCCGTAAATACTCAACATCAGACTAGATGTGAATGAATCTTGTGCTTCAGAATAGTCCCCAATAAGTATTATTTTAACCTTGACTTAAACAACAGTTAGGTGCTCATATGAACAGTGAAAGAGGTTTTCCTTATTGTAAGCATCCCCCCTGTTAATACTGGTTATTAAAATATCCACTTTAAATATGCTTTCAATGGAAGTGATGGGGGCCAAAATCCACAGTGTGTCCATGCAGCCATGGTGTGTAAAAATGCATTTAAAAGTTGATGTGAAGCTTATAAGAGGCTTCAGCAGTCTGAGTTAGTCATATTAAGTGGATATCTGCCATATTTACAGACTGTTAGCATCAACTTCCCTCTTTGTGTTTCCTCAGACAGTGTTTCCCTGTTGAGCTGTGGTGGAAGTATAGTAACAAAATGAGGGACTTTGGTACTAAACTGACTGTAATGTTGTCAATGTACCTACTTGATTTGACCCATTCAGATGGCTGAAGCTTCATCAGATGCATAGAGGGACTCTTCCATCGCTTAAATTGCATTATGGAGGGGTCTTCTAATGGCCAGTATGAACAGGAGGAATGAACCCATCTTTTAAGTACTGTTTGCTAAAACCTTCAGTGTCTGTAGTTTTAAAGATTGATATCTTCAGAAGGAACCAGACACAGTTAGAGTATAGAGTATAGGAAAGTCAGGAAATATTAAGAAGTGGACCAAAAGCTAAGGTATGCTTGAAACAAATGAGTTTGTTCAACATTTCTTTTGAACAGTAAGATAAGTCTGAGTGGACAACAGATGACTCAAGTGAAAAATCTATTTCATTTTTAATTAGCGGGTCCTTTCACCTCTTCGTGCCTCTAAAAATCTTTCAAATGAATCAGTGTGACTGAAGAGGAAAAAAATCCTCAGATTGCTTACAGCTCATATAAGCACTAAGGCCATAACCTGTGATGTGTGATAAGAAGAGGTAAACGTTAATGACGCAAAGCCTCAATCTAATTCAGGTAGTCAATAAAATGATAAAACAGGAAAAACTTCTGAGAGGGAAAACTTGCACTGTGTTATCATCACTCCCCCCCAATCCCTGCCGTGCTGAGCTCTGTGTTTCCTTGTGAGGAGTGATGAGGTCAGAGCTAAACTTCAGCACTGTAGCTACATAATTTACTTTCACATTTTAATCAAGTCCATGCGAGTCTGCTGAATGAAGCCAACATGCTTTAAAGACACTGACTGAAAGATATATGACTATGTGCATGTACTCAGTCCTGATAGGAATGCACAGAAGGCTGCACTGGAGGTTTTGTGCGTCCGTTTGTGTGCAGTGATGATGATGATGATGGGGATGATGATGATGATGATAAGTCTGAGCAAAAAGAGAGAGACAGCGAGAGGGAAAGAGAGGCGACGGAGAGCGAGAAGCGTCTTGATTAATCATGATTGACTCATTCAGAGCCCACTCGTCTTTTCCCCCTCGCTCCCGCTCTTCTTCATAGCTTGATTACGGAGACGCACTCTGTCTCTCATTACCTCCCCTCCTCCATCTCTCTCTCTCTCTCTCTCTCTCTCTCTCTCTCTCTCTTCCTCTCTCTCTCTCTGCCGCACTCCCTCCCCACGCCCACCCCACCGCGCTGGTTTATTCATCCATCCCCTGGAAAAGGAGGCTGTCAATCTCCGTCCCTTCATCTATCCCTCCATCCATCTTTCTCTTCCATCCGTCACTCCCTCCCCTGTCACTCTTCCTCCTCTCTCTTTCTTGCTCAATCCTGCCTCTCTGGCGCTCTTTTATGTGTACATTTTCTATCCTTTTTTTCCTGTTCAAAGGCTTCCTCAATTTATCTTCATCCTCTTTTTTTTTTTTCTTGGATTTTCCCTCCTCTGCATTCTGAGTAATCTGTCGTTCCCGGCGTGTCTGTCAGGCACTCTCACAGAAATGGGAAAAAAAAATTTTGACTTCCCATTTGTGCTCTCTCTCTCTCTCTCTCTCTCTCTCTCTCTCTCTCTCTCTCTCTCTCTCTCTGTGTGTGTGTGTGTGTGTGTGTGTGTGTGTGTGTGTGTGTGTGTGTGTCTCTCTCTCCCCCTCTCCCTCGGCCTCAGCTGGAGGAGCAGTCAGTGTTGACACAGCCCAGTTCTAATACAGATGCTTCCAGAGATGCACCATGGGAAACCGTCTCTTGGCCTGCTTTTTTAATCTCATCTTCTCTCTGTACAGTTTCCCACTACACCAACACACACTCTCATTGCACTCAGTCTTTGTTCATGTGTGTGTGTGTGTGTGTGTGTGTGTGTGTGTGTGTGTGTGTGTGTGTGTGTGTAGCAGGCTGGTTTCCTACAGCAGCAGAAAAATAAAAAGAGAGATGAGAACTATTCAAACTTTAATGGAGTCATATGAGATACATACAACCACTGTTCCTCCTCTCCGTCTGTCCTCCTCTGTCCTTCACTGACCTTCTCCCTCTGTCTTCCTCTCTTCTCTTCACTCTGATATTTTCATTGTTTTTTTTTTAACTCCGTCAAACCTCCTGCCTGTCGTCTGTGTTCTGTCTTCTCTTCCTCACCCCCTCTGCTCATTTTCTATTCTCTTCATGGTCTTTCCCCTGCTTCCTTCACTCCTTTTTTAGTTTTGTCCGTCATCTCCCATCCCTTCTACGCTTTTGACTCATAACCGCCCTTTTGTCTAATGGCTCTGCTTTTTTTCAGCCAGTGATTCAGCGCTTTCCTTTTCTTTCTTTCTTCTTTCTTCTTTCATCTTGTGTCTCATTTGTTCAATTTGTACACAAATAGAAACATAAAATGACCATTTTTGCTTCCAGTAGTACCTTTCTAATCCCCTCTGTCTCCTTGAGATGCAATATACTTTTCCCCAGCACTTCTCCCATTCATGGAAACATTTTCTGTACTCATCTTTTGTCACTGTGTCCAGAGCCTCCTGCGATTCTACCAGGATTTCTTCCTAATTGCTCCTAATGTTAGTTTCGGGTAAAGATGCACCAACTCGACCAATACTGATACGGATACCTGGGCTTTGGGTATTGACTGATACCGAGAACCAATCCAATACCAGTGTTTAATTAATAAGCTGTATGCCTCACTCTGTGGAAGAGGCTGGGAAATTGCTTTTGTAACTTTATAAATCAAAGGCAAAAAGATCATATAAAGATACACTCTTGATCCACTCAACATGATGCCGCCGACTCACCAAACTGTAGTCATATGCTACCTATTGGCAAATCCAGCAGCTACGATCAACAGCATGTTTGCTATTAGTCCTCTAATTCCATACTTTTGCTAAGGCATTGCTACTGTATGTCGACTGTCGATACGTGGAATAGTAAAACCATCATCTAGAAATCATCATCCACAGCTTGCAGCCATGTCCTTGTGCACAGAATATGAACAATACAGAGACCCGCTCAACAAAACATTGCTCCATAGCATTACGAGTAGTGTAGTGGTCAAAACTACATTTAACAAACACATTACATTAAAAATAAAAAAATAAAATGTTGAACTACTCCTTTAATACCAGACAGTTCTCTATAAAGAACATAAGGCTCTTCTGCAGTTATGTTTCTTGGTTTAATAATAGCTTAACAAATTTTCTTTTCGGTCCTCTGTCATCTTTTTTTTCTATTTGGTTTTCTTCTGTTTTTCTTTGGGTTTTTTCCTCCTCCCCCTCTCTCTCTCTTTCTCCCGCCCTTTCTTCTTCTCTCTCTCTCTGTCTCTCTTTCCCCCTCTTTCTCTATAGTCTCTCTACCCCCACTGGTGATGTTGTTCAGTGTAGAGCCCTCCTCTGTGTGGTTAGTGGGCTGTTACCCAGCTGCCTCTGATACTTCCTGCCTGTCACTTCCAATCCTGGTGACAGCACGCCTAAAACACAAACACACACACACACACACACTCGTCTTTTTCTGACACACTGTCATTTAGGAACATTATTTAGTCGCCCGTCCAAAAGATATGCATAAACACGTGCGCTAATGTTTTTCACACATATACTTGCAAAACCATTTGTGTATGAAGACACACACACACACAGACACACACACAAACACACACACACAAATACACACAGAGACACACATTCAGCCGCTGATGCACACACATGCAACACTTCAACACATGCTGGCAGTCATACATGTGTGTGTGAATATATGAGGAGATAACACACACACACACACACACACACACACACACACACACACACACACACACACACACACACACACACACACACACACATTACTGGCACAGCAGTGGAGTAGACTCCCCATCGCTGAAAGCCAAATTCATTTAGCAAGTGCCCTCGCTCTCTCTCTCCAGCTCTATTTGCAGCCTGCCACACTACTCCCCCCTTCTCCTCCTCCTTCTCCTCCTCCTCCTCCTCCTCCTCCTCTTCCTTGTCTGGCGGCCAGAAGAGAAACCAGGTCTTATTTTTCCTTCCTCTATATGTCTTTCTAATATTTTTCCTTCTTATTTCATATTGTCACTGTTGGTATTTTACTTTATTTTTCACTCTGTATTTCCCACTGGTTTTATGAAGCAACTCTTACTCAAACACACACATATAATGCAGTACTCTCTACAACCACAAATACTGCATATAAATAACTACAGGTGAATGAATTAAGTGTGGAAATTCGACGACGGACAGACGAGTTTACTCACTTGTCAAGCAAGCCTACTATATGTACACATGTCACATGATGACACCTGACAAACTTGATCTATAGAAGACCATGAGATGTGGATTAAAGCTCTGTAGACCCACACACCTGCATGAATGTGATTGGATTTTAATGGCCACACAGCTGTGAATGAGCTAATGATTGTGAATGTGATAGTGATTTATCTTTGTTTTATCTTTGTTAGTAGTTCTTCCACAGCTGGTTTTTATCCTACAGTACAGTTTGTCGGTCAGCTTATACTGCTTTAAATGTGCTTTAGATTCAAATGAACTTGACTTAACTTGTCAGCAGTACATTCTGCTGCTACAAATCCGACAACAGCAGGGTATTTTGTATATCATGTCAATGCCAGGATCTTTCATTTATTTATTCATTCACTTAATCATTTATTTAATAGTATCCTTTTCCTTATTTCCAGTCTGATTTTACCACAGAGATCAGTGGAAGTGAAAACCTCTAAATAAAAGTCTCTAAAATGCTGGTATGATATGATATCATTTCCTCATGTCGCAGATATCTGGCCAAGTGTAAACAACACAATTTACATATTTCCAGTGGAGCTGCACATAAGTTTGAAAACATATTTTTAGCAGTCTACAATGGCAACGGCAAACTTCAGGCTTTAATGCAAAGGTTTTTGTTTTTATGCCAATATTTAACAATATATGCAGAGAAATCCAACACAGGAGGGGTGGATAACTGTTGTGTGGCGATTCTCTTTTAGAAACAGGGACTACTGAGTGTATCTAAATTGATATACCAAAATATCTTATCTCATAAAAATAATCTGATGATGGCTTGTTACATACATCTTTTAAAGTTTCATGTAAATCTAAAAGAGATATTGAGGATAGATGTGTAATCTCACTCTAATATTTTTCTCTCTCTTATCCCTGCACAGCTATCTATGTTCAGATCAGGCACTATGGCTCTATGAAGATGAGTGATTGCTTTATTTTCTTGGGACCAAGGGAGGCTGAGATGGCTCACTGGTCCCTGGTCAGGGACCCTGTTTTGTTGCCAGCACCAAACTGAAGATTACGTAAAGAAATAGAGGTCATCAGCTCTTTAGACTTTAGAAACAATTAGAGGATCTTAGGTTGGCTAAGTCAGCATTGTCTTTTAAATAGTTTCTCAAGCTCTTGTTTAGGGATTTAATTTTTACATAAGCATCTATCAATCCTTTTTGACCTTCTTTTTATGTCTTTTCTCCATTGGATCTATATTCCATGCCTTCTTTTCTTTTTTTCTGTTGTTCAATTGTGTTTTTAATCCTTAAAAAGGGCTTTAGAACTTAAATGCCACCACTACAGTTAATTCATTAGAGCTTAGTGAATTTGTCAACTTGTTTTCTCTTTGGGTAACAGCACCAAAGTGCCCATAACAAGTTTAAAACTATGCTGAGAATAACATATGATAGTATGAGAACGGGAAAAACTGCAGCTGAAAAACAGAATGTACTAAAACGAGCTCGTATTGGCGCTGACAGGCCTACAGATTGTACTGAAGTGTTGTTGGCATGTATGATACGTGTTGACAGTTCATGGGTTCATGGCCAGGCCCGTCCCGTCTATCACTCTAGTCTCACACCCCGTACTGACCTATCTTATATGCCCGTGGCTCTGTCTGGTCGGCCCTGTTGTTTCTGGAAAGCACTTTCATCCTGATCCTCATCACTAATTCATTCACTTACGACCTTCATCCATCAGCGCTAGCTCAAGTATGAAAACACCTCAGGCTAACTCACTACAATAGTGACCCGGCTTCCTTACTCACGCCATGAAACCTACTCTGCTTCTTTCCTTTTCTCTGAGAAAAAAAAAAAACAAAACAACTTTTCCCAAATCTCACACCGGCTTTATCTATTCCTTCTATTCTCTTTAGCTTTTGTTCTCTTTCTCTCTCTGGCTGCCTTCCTTTTTGTCTTGTGCCTCTTGTTCTCTCTGTTTATACTGCTCTTTTTCCTTTTCATTTCTGGCTGTGTTTATCCCAGCTCGCCCCTAAAAGCAAGCATTACACTGAGTGCTAATGATAGGATAATGATCTGCTTGTAGTTAGTCTTGTAAACACAGTAATACTAATGTTAGATCCTCTCAGCCCCTCTATGTGCTTCATAAACATATTCCTGTACTTCAACTTTCTCATTTTCAATATTTTTCTCTTTTTGTTGTTCAGATTAAAAATGTAGACATTTCTTCTCCTGCACTGTTGAACAGTGATCAAGGCTATAGACAGTCTGAACTGCTGCTCATGCAATGGAAATATTTAGCTGAGTTTTTAACAGGGTGATATTTTTTTTCTCTGTTTATTTGAACTACTTTTTTTTCCTTCAGCTATGGTCTGTGGGAACCATTCAAAGGCGATCGCTGGACATAAAAAATATATGGTTGTTAGGCTGTGAAATGCTGGATATGCTCAATTGCCAGAATGCTGATTGTTCTGTGTTTTCAGCTGTCATGTCTGATATGTTACCCAGTGTTAAACCCATTTAAGTCTGTCCATATCCATTTTTAGGAGAGCAACATTTCAAAAAGAATGAGACAATTAGAGAGCCTAATTCCAGCAATCACACAATGTCAGCAGCATGGGAAGGACAGGAAAATTTCCTATTATTCCAACTCAAAAATAGTTATGACAACTGACAGATTTGTTGTTATGATGCGTATTTGTTGCCATTTGTTAACAAGTGGAAAAAGTTAGAAACAGCTCCTTTTAAATTGAATTAACGCTAATATTGGATTTTCCACATGTTAACTTCTGTATTTATTTTCAGCAGAAACTTGCTCTAATGAACTATTCATTTGTTAACAAACAAAGAAAACAGCTTGCATCAGGATTTAACAGCGAGGCAGCACACAAAATATATAACAGTTGCTGTGTTCCCTACCCATGATATCCATGTATGCTCTCTACTAATATCTCAGTTTTATTTTTAACTGTTATTTCTCTGCACTCTCTGCTACCATTAACAACAGTCATCCTCCACTGTCTTTATTGTTACCGCAGTGTCTAAACCAGCCACAACCACTCAACTGGAAATGGTGTTTTTTAAATGCATCTGCTAATTTTTGCATGCATAAAACATGGGATTGCTAGCAGAAAGTAGTGCACATGCCAATGGACGCTACTCTTTTCATTCCACTGTGAAACTTTTAAGGGCACTTTGTATTGGATGAACTTACACACTCAGTATTCAGACAGTCAAATAAAAGGGCAGAGAGTAAATATAGTGCATCTAAATAGGGAGTGATTCTGGACAAAGCCACGGAGTAAACTGCACAACATGTTGAGCAAAGTTATGTTCCAAGGTCAGATCCGTGATCATTCGCAATGTTACAAATGTCAATCTGACTTTAAATTAGATTTTCATACTTCTGGAACAGAGCTTCATAGTTCTGGTTTCACTTTGGCTCTATATAAATAAATCCTACACCACATATTTTGAAATCCACAGTAAACCAGTAAACCTAACCCTAAACCTAATCTAAACCATTTATTTGATGTTTTTTCAGCCTTTCGTGTGAGTTATATTTTTCTTTTGAAAAGTTATACTTTCAATATTCGACTAAAACCAAAGTTAGACTGTGTGTATCAGCAGACTGGTATTGGTTACCTTTACACTGTAGCATTAAGGATAGCATGTGGGTGGCTATTAAAATAAACAGCTTCTCTGCAGTGAATCCTCTTGTCAGTGTAGTATAACAGCCTTTTCGACAGGCAGGATGAAGATAGAAAGCTACACTTTTAAAGAAATGCTCAAATTGGGGCTCTTGGTTCTGTGTAAATGTCTACCCCTTTGTAATTGGCATTTCTGCTTGTCTCTCCGCTTTCTTTTCTCCCTTGACAGCCTGTTCTTACCTTTTTAACAGCACTTCATCCCTCTCACCAACTCTCTTCCTCTTGTCCTCCCTCCCTTTCCTACTCTTTTCCTTCTTCATTCTTCACCCCAGTCATCCAACCAGACGTCCTTGCCTCCTTCCTTTCTCTTTGATGCTTTCCCTCCGTCCCTCCTTCCTTTCCCTCCCTGCAGGCAGCCATATGCAGCTCTGTAAATGGCAGGGTGCTGTGTGGTTGCGATGTGGTCTGACTGTGGTCTGTTTGCACTGCCATTGCGGTTCACTCTGCTTACCAGCCTGCTGCTTCACCCTGTCTGGACCCGGCTGGCTGGCTGACTGGCTGGCTGGATAGATGGATGACTGGATGACCGGTTGACTGATTGCTGCATAATTGAGGTGGTGGAGCAAATGCATGCACACACACATACACACCACTGCTACCACAAGCCTGTCATAAACTATCCTCGTGTGTCATGGGAGACACAGGCCAGCCATCAGCGTCCTGTTGCAGCTCTGTTCCCAGCTTAATGCTCCCTGTTGTCTAAATACTGTGACAGTATCACCAAACACCATTTATCATCCTATAATTGCAACCTGCAGAAAGCTGGTCAGTGATAAAGCTGAGAATGATTAACGCTATGACTCACAGTAGTTTATGTGTTAGTGCGGGTGATGGGAACAATGATATATTTGCAAGAGGCAGAGGGGACAGTGTGTGTATCTGTACTATGTGGGTAACAGTGTGTGTTTAGCTGCATGTAGCTAAACAACAGGTAGCTCTCCATACACTGAAGCCATCAATAATGAAAAAAGAGTGAAGTAGATGAAGGAGATAGGAGGCAAAAGAGAGGAAGAAATTAAGAAACTGGAACAATTAGGCCCTAAATCCAGAAAAAAGTTATAGTAACATTTTTTGGGGGGTAAGAAGAGGGGAAAAGGTACACTAATAAGGTGTGTAATAAGTGTGTACACTCAGATGTGTGTGCATGTGTGTTTCACTGTCTACAAGGAAGCAAAAGAGAGAAAGCGAGACAGACAGAGAGCAGACAGAGAGCGAGAGAGGAAGAGGAAGAAGGAGGAGGGGTGCTGCCAGAGGGTGAATGTTGGAACATAGAGCATGTTGTGTTGATTTGATTAAATTCAGTTCTGTTCTATTTGCAGTAGGCCTAGTTACTCAGCTATATTTGTACAGGGCTGTCTGCTGAGTTTTAACAACACCGACACAGATCTCTGGGAGGACGCAGGCCTGGGATTAGACTCTGAAATACACTTTTAAAAAGGAAGTTTTCAGGGAGATTAGCCCCGTTTGTCAGTTTTATGGTTTATCCTGCACCACTGATAACAAATTAATCCACGTGTCCCTGATTTGCCTCTGTGCTCAGTGCCAACACGTTAACATACAGTATGTAGTAAGAGTAAGTTTCACAAATTGGAAAAATAATAATTTAAGGCAGTGCTAAAAATACAATTCCATCAGGTTTGTGTACAGTAGTAGACCAGAGGAATGTACATAAACTATTGTACAAGAATCCCACTAGTTTGAATTACCAACTATCACGGAGGGGTTATATGTACAGTGAAGTATCGCCAAGCAGAGTTTATTAATATATTGGTGCTCACCTGAAATTGAGGAAACCTACAAAAAGGTAACAACTGTTCTCTAGCAGTCCATATATGTGTGCTAATGTGTTAGCATGGAGCTTGGGAGCAAGATGTCACAACAGCCATGTTCTCAGCTTTATGAGTTTTTCAGATGAGCCAGTGAGTTTTTAAATGGTTTATAGGCTGCAGTTAAAGAAATGGGAGAGTTTCTCACTTCATAAAGGAATCACTGAAAAATTCACAAAATCACTTCATGGTCAATGCAGCTCAGTCCACAAAGCCTTGTGTTATCCATGTAGTTATCCATGCAAGTGAAACACCCTTACTGAGCTGTATATGAAGATGAATCTGTATTAAATTGATATGTACCAAGCTGAATTTGCTACACTTGAAAAATTACAGCTGTGTTGTCCACTACATGATACTTGCATTCAGGCATTTTAGTTTTACTAGTGTGTGTTTCTACACTTTATTGGAGCATAGAGAGTTGGTTGACCCTCTGTTACTGGTCCTACTCAGATGGCTTTACACTGATTTAAACTGATCCTTGATGTAAAATGCAGCCAGAAGAAAAGCTGAATTCAAAGCTGCAAAGATCAGGTCTGAATAATCTGTAAGAGCATGTTGAATCTTTGCAAGCCAAGCACTCAAATATTCAAGTCATAGTTTCAAGTCATAGTTTTAAAAGGTCATACCTAGGACAATATGATAGTCCAGTAGAAACCACTTTCTCCAATTTAGTTGTTTTTATACACCGCAGATAAGTACAGTATAAAGCGGCTGCTATGTCCTGCCCACTAACTGTGACCACTGAGTCTCATGGTCCTGCTCATCACCTAACCCAGTCACCTGCTGACTCTGCTGCACCTCACCTGTAATTCGCCACAGTATTTATGGAGGGCGGCTCACAGATAGAAAGCCAAGTCATCTGTTGTTGCAGTGATTCAACCTGTGGTTCCCTGACTGCCTGTCTCAGCCCTTTGGATTGCTTGCCTGGTCAGGATGTCGACTGTAAGCTAACTTACTGACTGAATAAATACTTTTTTTTAAAATCAGCTGCTCTGTCTCCTGTTTTTGGTTACCAATTCTGTGAGTGGCTGTTAGCAATTGCAGATGCCACCTCCATTATTTCCATTATTTATGTAAATGTGAAGGATTTTGAGGCAGCCATTCTCATGAACATGCACGGCTATTTGCCACTACCGTCTGAGTTGATGATGGTTAAACCTTGTCAACTTACCTCTGTGACATGTGTCAATGGAAGCCACAGAAACCACACTAAGGGAAATGCTACAGGAGCTTTTTTTTAATGGTATCTGCATTCAATGAATTATGCACCTTTTCACCAGCAGTGAATAGATGCATTAATGAAGAGAAATGTCTTGGAGCAACATCAAGTTCAAAGTAGGATATTATGAACATATTTCTATTTTAAGCCTCAACCTGCTTTGTTTGGCTGCTATGTTAAGATTGGAGTAGGCAGATAGAGAGTAAAATCAGGAGTTGCAGTGGCTAGACAGGTTGGGGTTTTTTTTTTGCCTTGCCTTGCCTTCAATTATGGCGGTTCAAAACTGCTATAATAACATTTGTTTGTCAGACCATGTTTGGATAGGTCATACCAACTGTTTCATATAAAACATACTGAAGCCTTTAGTCTATCAAACAAGCACTTGTCTGGAGCACACCGGGGCCCTAACGGTCACTCACACAATAGTTGGGTTCCCACAAACAGGAGGCAGGACACAAAGCAGCTCTGGAGCTGAGAATCAAAGACTTATTAGCTGTTGATGATGAATGTTGCTAGTACAGTTAGCAGCCTGTTTATGTCTATGTGCTCTACAATATCCATTCTACCTTGAAACTCCATGACAAAGTACAACGAGCAATCAGTCAGCAGATGCTGGCAGAGAGATCAGTAATTCAGCACTGTGGCGATTTGTGGTCTGAATGCATAGTGTTGCCAGCTGAATCATTGAGGCCTTAATAAGACCAAATAGCGAGCTTGATAAGCAAATATTTCCTGAAATCGAACTAAATTCCAGGCATAACAAGTGACAGATTTGACAATATTGCCGTCTAACATAATTCAGTTTAGGGAGCTGAAACCAATTTGATTCAGTGCAGTGTGGGATTCAAAGTTTCTCTGAATGTGTTTATGAATTTGATGGATGGATGGATGGAGAGCGGTGAGTCAGTGTGTCGTTGGTGAGTGTATAGCGTTGTGAGTCAATGTCTGGTGACAGCTTGGGAACAGTCAGCCAGTCAGCTCCAGTCCCAGGGGATGTTCAGACTAGGTCACACACACATACACAAGCACACACACTCACACACACACACCCAGCCCAGTCTGGCTTGATGCTCGCTCAATGTCACTTTGACATTTACTCTCCCAGGGAATGGCGCTGTCATTGAGGACGATGTGTCATAAAATCGAGGCAAATTTTCACAGCACCACTCTGAGTACACATACAATATAATACAAATAAGTTCAAATTGTAATGTTTCAATTATATGACCTGAGCCTGATGTTCATGTTACTGAAAGTCAAATCCAAAGTCTCTTTTGAGATCTGTTGATAGTTTGTCTTTTTGAAAATGATGGATATGGAACAAATTACACAACTGCTTTTTGTCGGATATCCCGTGTCTGCTGCCAGTAACTCCTCTGGCCAGACACACAGCATCACTCTCTATCAAAGATACAAAAATACACACATTTACACAAACACACAAGCGCTCCCCCGTTTCTATCTTGGTCTATTTTACAAACATGCACACCTCTCGTACACAGTTTCTATCATGCTGACACACCCAGAAGCACACACACACACATTCCCTTACTGACCATGTTGTCCCAGCTTCCTGCCAGATGGTGTCATTTGGCCAGACAAGGTTACTCGACTCCACTTGCCTGCAAATATGTCTATCCTAACAAGTTATTTAAAGGGTCACTTCACCCAAAGTATTTTTAAAAAATATCCCATTTACCACTTGCAGTGTCTAGCCATGCAGATATTTTTGGTTTTCTGGACCTGACTTTGCATTAGGAACTTTGTTTTCTGAAAACTTTTGATGGCAATGAAGGAAATTATCTCACTTTTCTGATGGATTCCAGTCATTTCTCAAAATTAAATGCACAATTAGTTAATTCATTGAGCTCTGATCTCACTTTCACCTACCCTCCTACATCTTCTTTCCCCCCAAATCACCTCCACCTCCTTCTCTCACCATGTTAATTTTTTCTTTCAGCTCTGTCAGCGCCTAATGATGCCATTTCCTTCTTTCATTTTATACTGTTCAGAGAAAAGTTTGCCACAGAGGAAAGTAATGTCAGAGGCTAGGATGTGGGATAGTGGGGGTGGGAGTTGGTTGAGTGGGGTTTTCTGGAAGGAAACTAGGTTAATGTTTGTGGAGGTACGTGTCTGTTTGATGGCTGGTTTGCATGGTGTGGATCTGTCTCAGTTGGTTAGTTTGATTGTGAGTTCACTATGTGGGCGCTTTGAAGTTTGTGTATGTGAGAGTTTGGAAGTGTCTGTGTGTGTGAGTGAGTGAGTGTGAGTGTGTGCCTGTGTGTGCAGAGTGTGTGTGCAGGGTTTGTGTGTGTCTTTGTGTATGTGTATGTGTATGTGTGTGTGTGTGTGTGTGTGTGTGTGTGTGTGTGTGTGTGTGTGTGTGTGTATGTGTGTGTGTGTGTGTATGTGTGTATGTGTGTGTGTGTGTCTCTCAGTTCAGGACAGGGTTAACATTGTGGGCTGGAGTGTAATTCCCAGATGGAACACTTTTAGTTTCTGAACTTAATTGGCATGACATGGCCCAGGCATTGTGCCAAGTCGTCTGTGTGTGTGTGTGTGTGTGTGTGTGTGTGGGGGGGGGTGGTTGTTCATGTGCGTAATATTGTGTTCTGTATTTCTGTACACAGACAGATGTCATGAGTGCACATTTACCTGCAGTGCCACAGATAGCCAGTATAGATAGATAGATATGCACCAAGGCATCCACACTGTTTCTACAAACATTTGTGAAAGAATGGGTCGCTCTCAGGAGCTCAGTGAATTCCAGCGTGGTACTGTGATAGGATGCCACCTGTGCAACAAGTCCAGTCATGAAATTTCCTCGCTCCTAAATATTCTACAGTAAACTGTCAGTGGTATTATAACAGAGTGGAAGCGATTGGGAACAACAGCAACTCAGCCACGAAGTGGTAGGCCACATAAAATGACGGAGCAGGGTCAGTGGATGCTGAGGCGCATAGTGCGCAGAGGTCACCAACTTTCTGCAGAGTCAATCGCTACAGACCTCCACTGTAGGACGCCATACATCACCAAGTGCAATGCAAAGCGTCAGATTCAGTGGTATAAAGCACACCGCCACAGGACTAGAGCAGTGGAGACGCGTTCTCTGGAGTGATGAATCGTGCCTCACCATTTGGCGATCCGATGGACGAGTCTGGGTTTGGCGGTTGCCAGGAGAACGGTACTTGTCTGACTGCATTGTGCCAAGTGTTAAGTTTGGTGGAGGGGGGATTATGGTGTGGGGTTGTTTTTCAGGAGCTGGATTTCAATAAATCAATCTTTATTTGCATAGCGCCGAATCACAACAAAGTCATCTCAAGGCACTTCACACATAGAGCAGGTTCTAAAGTAAACTCTTCAGGTTTTAATTTTAAAGAGACCCAACATTCCCACATGAACAAGCACTTAGTGACAGTTGCAAGAAAAAACTCCCCTTTAACAGGAAGAAACCTCAGGCATAACCAGGCTCAAAGTAGGCGGCCATCTGCCTCGACCGGTTGGGGTAGAGAGAAGAAGAAGGTTAGGTTATTGAGGTTAGGTTATTGAATGCATTAATAGTACATGAATGTTAATGGATATAGATGGATAGATAGAGAGAGAAAGAGAGAGGAGGAGAGAAGAGCTCAGTGCATCATGGGAGTCCCCCGGCAGTCTAAGCCTATAGCAGCATAAACTAGGGGCTGGTCCAGGACAAGCCTGGCCGGCCCTAATTATAAGCTTTATCAAAAAGGAAAGTTTTAAGCCTACTCTTAAATGTAGGGAGGGTGTCTGCCCCCGAGATCAAATCTGGGAGATGGTTCCATAGGAGAGGAGCCTGATAGCTGAAGGCTCTGTCTCCCATTCTACTTTTAGAGATACTAGGAACTACAAGTAAGCCTGCATGCTGGGAGCACAGTGTTCTAGTATGTACATAAGGTACTATAAGCTCTTTAAGATATGATGGAGCCTGACCATTAAGAGCTTTAAAAGTGAGGAGAAGGATTTTAAATTCTATTCTAGATTTTACGGAAAGCCAATGCAGTCAAGCCAAAATAGGAGTAATATGATCTCTCTAAGGGGCTAAGGGGCTTGGCCCCTTAGTTCCAGTGAAAGGAACTCTGAATGCTTCAGCATACCAAGAGATTTTGGACAATTCCATGCTCTCAACATTGTGGGAACAGTTTGGGGATGGCCCCTTCCTGTTCCAACATGACTGTACACCAGTGCACAAAGCAAGGTCCGTAAAGACATGGATGAAAGAGTTTGGTGTGGATGAACTTGACTGGCCTGCCCTCAACCCGATAGAACACGTTTGGGATGAATTAGAGTGGAGAGTGAGAGCCAGGCCTTCCCGTCCAACATCAGTGTGTGACCTCACAAAAGCGCTTCTGGAAGAATGGTCAAAAATTCCCATAAACACACTCCTAAACCTTGTGGAAAGCCTTCCCAAAAGAGTTGAAGCTGTTATGGATGCAAAGGGTGAACCGAAGTCATATTAAACCCTATGGAATAAGAATGAGATGTCACTTAAGTTCATATGCAAGTCAAGGCAGGTGAGCCAATACTTTTGAGAGAGAGAGAGAGAGAGAGAGAGAGAGAGAGAGAGAGAGAGAGAGAGAGAGCAGTGGAGGTTGTGCAAATGCAAGGTGAGTCACAGTGCAAGAATAATAAGTACTGTAAATTGGAGATAAATATATACATTTTGCAAATGCAAATTGTGCTTAAAGCTCACATAGCCAGTAACTAACAGTCCAACAGCCTAATGACAGAATACAGGTGAGCATGGGCAGCATCAATTTCCCCCCACCATCGCTGGGTGGAGTTGAATGGCTGTACAGCCTGGGGGACAAAAGACTTCCTCAGTCTGTGTGTTGAGCAGGACAGAGACAGCAGTCTGCCACTGAACATACTCCTCTAGCAAGTGAATGTGCTGTGCAGAGGGTGGTGGGCATTGTCCATGATGGACACCAGTTTATTTCAGATCCTTCTTTCTGCCACAGACATAAGGGAATCCAGCTCCTTGCCAGCCACAGAACCAGCTCATCTCAGCAGCCTGCCCAGCCGCATGGCGTCCCTCCGATTTATGTTGCCTCCCCAGCACATGACAGCATATGAGAAAAAGCTGGCAACAACTGACTGGGAAAACATCAGCAGGAGTTTCCTACAGATGTTGATGGACCCCAGCCTCCTCAGGAAATTGAGCTGGCTCTGCCCCTTCCTGTAGATTGTGTATGTAATGTATTTATGCGAGCATGTGAGACTGTTGGCATGTGCAGACATACAGTATATGACAAGGTATAACAAGGCAGGCAGGCACCACAAAGTAGAAAACAACCTGATGTCTTTATCTCTCCCTCCAGTCAGTTCAAAGTCAAGCCTTGTCTCGCCTCCCGTTTTACGTTACCTTTTCTGTTTGTTGTTGGGTGGGTTAGTGTTCCTGTATGTTCATGTATGTCTTGTTAAGTTGGAAAACTGAAAATAAAATATTCTAAAAAAAAAAAAAAAGCAAATGCAAAGCTAAGTAGATAAGAAGTGTACTAGGGCTTCAGATCTGGCTAACGATGAAACCAGCTTCCCAAAGCTGTATAGGCAAACATGTATGGAGGCCATTCAGAGATGTTTGAGAGTTTTTTTGGTACTTGTAAGTACAACTTGTGCATTGTTTAAATGGCTCAACCAATAAACTTGCTGTCATCTGTGTAGATTCTCAGTAATTCTGGTCATGGTATATGCAGATGAGCTGAGTGTGGGGAAACTGGACCTGTTTAAGATTCTTCAAGACAAAAGTACCGTAAAGATTAGGATGATGTTACAGGACACAGCAGGAGCTTTGTTGCATTTTTTAATAAGACGAGATGATGTAAATGAGACTTCTGCCACCTCCAGAGGCAATGTAAGCAAACAATAGCTTGCTCATGGGCCTCTTTAAATTAAATTAAAGAGTGTGGTCTAGACCTGCTCTATGTGAAAAGTGCTTTGAGATAACTTCTGTTGTCATTGGGTGCTATATAAATAAAATTGAATTGAATTGAATTCAGGTTTCACTTCTTTTTCTCGTTCTTCACTCAGAATATAAAGTTATCCAATACATGCATCTAAAATGTAATTGCTGCCAGGATCACAATCACAGGTAAAGTATTGTGGAATGAATGAAGTGCTACATTTATAGATCACTCTCATGTCGCAGGAGAAGGTCAGGGTGGATGGTGAACTTACCAGATGCAGGACAGCACAGGCCCAGGTTTACATATGGTTATTATATGGTTTAGTTTTGGTCAACAAAAGTACATTGGTTAAGGTTAGTGAATGTCATGGTGTGGTTGAAAGGTTAATAAACATGTTCATATTTCAAGTCACTGTAGATCTTTTCCTGTATTAAACCAAGACCATGATCTTTCCCTAATCTTAACCAAGTACTGCTGGTGTATAAACATAACCATATAAAGTTGAATAATGCTGCAACATTAGATATTTGGCAGAAACTTTTCATACGTTCACTATCATTTCTGCCAGCCAGATTTCTGACCAATGAATGGAGTGACAGCTCCCATGCTGCTTTTGGTGATACACTTTGGTTTGCCTGTGTGAAACCAAACTGACCCAAAGGCAAAATGCAATAACGTAGCAACTCATCCACTGATTCAGACCGAAGCAAACTGGAGGTGTTAAAACATCCTTAAATTCCAGAGCAACACTACACTTCACTTGATGTTGAGTCACTCTGGGACAAGACCACACATTATCATGAATATGCCTTTATACAGATTTATTGTAGAGATAAAATACTCTGTCAAATCTCTGATATATACTTTGAGAAACAAACTTTGCACAAAAAAACTCACATCTGTGCACCAATGTATAGAAATCACAAAGACAAGTGACATTACACTGACTTCTACAAGCTATTCTGAACCATCTTATTGTAAGTAACTCTCTCTAAACACTCAAAGCTGCAGTAGAAGCACAGAAAACGTAGGGAAAAAAGAAGTAAATGGGGCTGTAATGAGAACTGGGGCTCATATTCAGCTCTGCGTGAGGCTCTGACTTTGTCACGCCAGTCGCTGCCAGTTTCCATTACCTAGCACAGAGTCCGAACCCGCTCCTCTTGGGCTTGGAGGGTTCTGTTTGCTCAAATGGTCTTGGCACACTAATGTGTATTACACCTCACTCAGCAAAGACTGTGTCAAGGGAGAAGCTATGGAGTAACGTGTGTAATGGGGAGTTAGGATCACTTTGTTCATACGCAGGGAGAGCTTGTATAGCTTTCTCCCAGCATCTCTCACTCTTCTCTCTCTAACTGGTTATCACTCCTCTTTTTCATGCATATGAATACAAACTTCACACAAGAGTAAAAAGAAACAAAAAACGTTGTGGTTGCAAACAATGAAATGTCATGAGGCATCACTTGCTCAAAGTCGCAGAGCTTTTACATAATTCAAGAAAAACATCTCTGTCTTCCTTCTATTTCGGTCTTTTCCTCTCTGCAGCCTTTGTTTGTTTGCAGGCATTCATTTTTCTGTTTTGCTTTTCGGAACTGGGTTATATCACCTTACAAAACATGATTGGAAAGTTTAGTAAACATTTTAATATTTCTCATCATTTAAAGTAAAAAAAAAAGAGAAAAATCTTGTTGTGGACAGACTACAGACTATACAGATTAAATTTAGATTTCAGAGGTTACATTATTGATATGTTGTGCCAATCACTAATCACTAATCACTAATCACACACACAATTATTCTTGTAGTACACTTTAGGTGTGATAGCTTAGGTGACAATACATGTTGTTATGAAATATGCCATATGTGATGAACAAGGTGAAATATCAGAAATATCCAATGCTAATAAACTCTTCAACCTGATTCCACTTTTTTAAAATGTTACTCTTCTCTGTCGCTGGATTCAAGTTAAACAAGTCAATGTACTGATTGTTGCTGGAACATAACTCACATGATATTCTTGTGCACATTTGTGTGTGATATTAACCCGAAGGTTAGATGGATCTGGCAACTGACAAAATCCTCAAGAGGCTGACAAAACCATTTCAGCCAAAAACCAAAAAAATAACATGTGCCTGTATTGGTGTTTGTCAGTATCTCCAGCATCTAACTCTGTCTTTGATTCCATATCTCTTAACACACACACACACACACACACACACACACACACACACAGACATACACACACACAGACACACACACAAAGGATCCTTTTTGTGTGTGTGTGTGTGTGTGTGTGTGTGTGTGTGTACAGTGCAGGCTTGCTCGCTCTCTAAGGCCAGTTGAACAACAAGATATCCCCCAGGAATCTCCAAACATGGCATCATGAATTTTTCAACACTGACATCCGCCATCTGCACCTAGGCCAGCACAAACACACACACACACACACACACACACACACACACACACACACACACACACACACACACACACACACACACACACACACACACACACACACACACATACATCAATCCAGAATTCCTCACACGTATACATGCATCTGCTCTCTTTCAGTCTGTCTCACCTCACTCTCTTCCTCTGTGTGTTTTTGAACACTCTGCATCTGGTCTCAAGAACCCTTGCCAGTACTTTTTATACTTACATAATGCATTCTACTGTCAAAATGTTTAAAAAGAGAGAAATAAAGTTATCCTGGAATTACTCAAAACAAAATCCTGATATTACGCACAATTCATAGAAGACTCCAAAGGCCACAATGTTTACTGTTGGAAAAGCAATTTAACGAACATACTATACAGTTAAAAATGAATTAAGGAACTGAAAATAAATGGTACAGCCATTACATATAATACCACAATTGCACATGAATGTGACATGTACTTTATACAACCATTAGAAGAATTGACACAAAACTTTGATTCTCCAACTATAAGGCAAAAGACATAATCTGGATGCTTGTTTCATAATGAAATTCAGCTCTATAATAATAATGAGACCTGTGACTCCTCAAATTATCCAATGGGACCAACAAATTCCAAAATATCCAGGGAATAAAATGGTTGGTTATCTGATTATGCAGCTATCACCCTATTTCTGTTATTCTTGCCCTGTCAAAGGTAGGCTACTTAAGAAGGTTGACCACCTACTGACCAATCAACTCCTTCATAATTTGGTTTTAGACCAAAATATTCCACAGAGGCTGCAAATTGTATTTGCATTGAAAATGTAAAGTGTTCCTTGGACACGGGATAATGTCGTGGGAACAGTGTTTCTGGACCCGAAAAAGGCATTTGACTGTGTCAACCTCCTGTCAAAGTTGTCTACATTAATTTTATTTAAATTAGCTGATTAGTTTGAGTCATATCGTCAAATAAGAGAGCAGTGTGTGAAAGTTGACTGGAAAAGTCATTCCATTTTAAACAACAGAATGGGTATTTCCCAAGGATCTATCCTGGGTTCAGTCTCTTTATAAATGACCTGCCTACAACTCAAATTGATAAGCATGTAAAAAAGATTTAAAAAACAGTAAAGACCACTCTTAATTGTTTCAACAGTCAGCCCCTTCATACCCACCCACAGCCCAGTTATTTATGCACTCCTTCATTTTTCATAGTGTATGACAGTATGGAGTCAAGCATCACCCTCTTCAATCAGACACCTCACACCCTTATACAATCAGGCTCTGAAAATAATAGACAAAAAGCCTCTCCAGTGGCATCACTGTCACATACTGAAAAGATACAATCTACTTAGATTTGAGAGCTTGACTGATTTTTGTTTCCTCAAATTAGTTTTCAAATGTATCAGCAGTTCAGCCCCAGAGGCTCTTTCCAGATATACCCAAGGACCAGACAGTAACAGTAACTAGGAGCATGGTGAATGGCATCTGTAAAATACCACATCCAAATCTGGACAATCAGCTTTTTCCATAAACGGCAGTCAACTGTGGGGCACATTGAAATCACATTATAATTACATTCCAAGTATAAAACCTTTTACAAGAAAAATTAAGCGAATGATAAAAGCAAACCAGAGCTCTACCTATATTTAGCTAATTGCACTCAAAATTACTAAAACATTTTTAATCAAACTGTACATTGCAATCAGTGTATTTTATCATATGTATTTTACTCTACTTCCATATCTGTAGTGTATTGTGGTTTTATGATAATGAAAGCTGTATGTTTTAATTACACTGTACATGTAAAGTCTAACTCGTGACAAGAAAAAAATTTAAATTAGCAATAACAGTAAACTCTCAGTTAGCAGACACACACACACACACACACACAATGTGCTTGTTCAACTGGAAGTATATGTGTCATGCTGTTTGAAAACTGCACTACTGTTGCC
The DNA here is from genome assembly GCF_027409825.1 of Scomber japonicus. Lineage (NCBI taxonomy): Eukaryota > Metazoa > Chordata > Actinopteri > Scombriformes > Scombridae > Scomber > Scomber japonicus. The sequence goes on along the minus strand of NC_070584.1, from coordinate 15,303,546 downwards.
TCTATTGATCAGTGAAAAATAGATAATGTATCTGTGTGTGTTTAGAGGATTCATGAATGTTTATATTTAAATCTGTATGTGCACAACATAGTGGCAAAAAAGCAAGATATGTATAAGTACGGACATACAAGTGTGTGAGAGAGAGGAGGATGGTGATAGATTAGAGTTTTTTTATTCACTGCAGTCTCAGCCTCAGTCCCAATTAGTCACACAATTGGCTTGTGCCAAGTAGGCTGATCACAGCTCAGTCTACTACAGCCTGGAGGAACTACGCACACACACACACACACACACACACACACACACACACACACACACACACATATACACACACACGTAAATTATGCACGAAAATGAACACACACAAATTGTACAGTACATAGCCTACACAGTTACAACTGCTCAGAATTTTTTTTTGACGCACACAAACCTACAAAGACAAGTATGTTACACACAAGACTACACTGTGCGCACACATGCAAAGACAGAGAAGCACTCAAATACTTATTTGTGATAGATATATGTGTATGCCCTCACAATCCAAAATTACATACATATGAACACTGGCAAGGAAGCACAATACAATATACTCATATTTTATACAAGCACGCTCATCTTAGCTCATTACATGTATAGTGACATATAGACTTCCATATGCGCAACAGATAGAGCCATAAATACATCTTCTCTTCACATCCATCGTATCTGTTACGTGTGTGTGTGTCTGTGTGTGTGTGTGTGTGTCTGTGTGTTTGTGTTTACTTGTCTTGATTTTTGTTTGCTTGTTTGTTGTTGTTTTTTATTTGTTTGTTTTATCCATTGTAAAGCATCCTTGGGTTTGTGAAAGGCGCTATATAAATCACACCTAGTATTATTATTATTATTATTACTTTTCTGGGTGTGTGTGTGTGCTTTGACGTGTATGCTTTAACGTGAACAGAAGCAAAGAAAGTGTGTATTATGCAAGAGCATGCACTCAAATAAAGACACACACACACATATAGTATATTTTGCAGGACAGATATACACACATACATGGAAATACCATCAGGCTAACTTGATTTATGGAACAAGTCTACTGGGACACACATGCACTAAACATGCATCCGTCTCACTCTCATTCTCCTCTTCTCTCTCTCTCTCTCTTTCTCTCTTTCTCTCTTTCTATCCAAGTATGTCAGAACACGACAGTGACAGATGCACACTTCATTATGCTTGGTTGGACACTTCTCCTCATTTCCTGGCTATCTGATCTTGATGTGTTACAGTTCATTAATAGTAGGATGATAAGATATTTTCAGTTCTTTTGGCTCTGGGCCCCAACACATGGAAAATTAAATACACAATGTAACTCCAAGATTAAAGTGCTGACTTTTGGCTTTAATTTGAGGGTGTTATCATCGCTTAAGCAATTGAGGAGTTGTAGCACTTTTTACAGACAGGTTCCCAATTTAAAGTATAGGTTCACAATTTTTAAAACAATGGTCGAGTGTCCAACTGAACACTGAAAGAGCTATAATGATTCCTCCTGTTCAAAGATCCCCTTCAAATGCGCTTTCAATGAAAGTGTTGTGTGAAGCTTATGTTACGGTTCAGGAGTCTGAATTAGTCATATAAAATTGATATCTGCCACATTCAAGGTCTTGTTAGTATCAAATTCCCTCTTTGTGTATCCTTGGGCAGTGTGTCTCTGTTGAGCTGTGGTAGAAGTGCAGTAACAAAAAGAGGAACTTTGGCACTAACAGACTGTAACGTTGAAAGATATCTACTTGATTTGACTAATGTGGACATCTGAAGCTTCAGCTGTGGATTTCGGCTCCATCACTTACATTGTATGTGCATTATGAAGGGATCTTCTAATTTCATGTATGAACAGGAGGAATGATTACAGCAAGAAAGATATGTGTCAATGTTTATTTGGGTACCTGACTGTTGTTTTAAGACAGAACTGAGAAATTATGAATCTGTCCTTTAACTGACATCTTATCTTGGTTGGAGGAAACACATTGCTACAGTGACTACTATGAGTTGAAAAGTAAGCCTGTTGAACCTCTGATCACACCCATTTTCACAGCTCAGTATGGTAATGTGTGGTCTATAGTACGGTACATTTGCACTCTCATGGTTTGGCAAGACCATGTAGTCACTGCTAGTTGGCAACATAAAATATTACATATAAATATTAGAAGATTCAGCACCCACTCAATGTCCAATGCTAATGTACAGTGTCAACACAAGAAGAAGTTTCCCCTTTTATATGGAGCGTGAAGAGTGAGGAGTTCGGTGTAGTGGATGGGGATGTAGTTCATATTTATTCCTTCTATAATCCTAACCATACTTTGGCTACAAACTAATCATTCAATATCAACGTTCAGACTTAGGTCAGATGCCTGCCTTGACCAATTGAGAACATTACAGTTTGTCCTATGCTAGGGCATTGTCAAGATCATTGTCCTGTGATCCTTGTCCTTAGAACTGGCATAGTTTGAATGAAAATGTGTTAAGGTATAAAAGCTACACATTCTATTCTGTTTACCCCTAAAGCTAAAAGTCGGCACGTTAACCTCGTAGTCGTCTCACTTCAAACCCAATATGCACGCATACAGAGCCAACACGACAAAAATGTGTCAGTGTCTACACACACATGCACACAAATGACACATTTCTTTCCTGCAGCCAGGAGCAGGAAATAAGTTGGATGAAGCTAATTATAGTACGGAGTGTTACTGCACATGTCCCACACGTACAGACCTGCTAGACGTACAACCAGGAAGTCACACTGATCTTGCAAAAACATACACAATCACACCCAGACACGTCAAAGCACGCACACACACACACACACACGCACACACACACACACACACACACACACACACACACACACACACACGTATCCATACACGCTATAGCTAAATGTTTGCACTACAAGGTCAGGAGATCACATGTGTTTGCAGGCGCTCAGGGATCTGTAACACACCACAGGTACATACACATGGCAGTTTTATTCACCCCATGTGTGTGTGTATGGTGGTGTTCCTCTGTTTGTGTGTGTGTGTTTGTCCGTGTGTGAATAGGTGTCTATTTACCCAGCGTCTAACCAACGCAGAGTTTATCCAGAGTCCCACATCACAGGGATAGGGTTTCTCCCTCTGCCACTTCCTATTACTGCATGGATTAGTCAGTGCAGATCTGCAGATCATTTCACTGACTGACAACTGTGTGTGTGTGTGTGAGAGAGAGAGAAGGAGAGAGAAGGAGACAGAGAGAGGGGGGATGGGGACGTTCAGGACATTCAACTGAAAGGGTCCATCCTCCGCTGGCTGGCTCTGCTCCACCACCACCTGTGTCTAGACTCCAGGGGAGCCTGTTCTCTCCTCCATCTTCAAGGACTTCATGTGGAGAGAGTCTGATCATCAAAGGTCTCTGTTGCTAACCATGATAAACACTGTCATACACTTCTGATTAATCTCTCTTTATTGAACGTTTACTCAACATACATTCTTATGGTTTCTGAATAACTATCTTGTTTGATTTGTTTTCAGTTTTGTTTTATGCTCTTTTCTGAGTCAGTGTGCCTTTTTTTTTTTTTTTTTTAAAGCTAACATAACCTGTGAAGACATCCACCTGCTAAAATAACTACATGAGATACTTGAGATCAATACTTTTTTGCACAGTAACAGTGTTTTTATTGACAACATTGTTGTGGACCAGCTGAATGAAGGTCCGGCATCACTGAAATACACATTAGGCTTATTTCGAACATTAAATCAAGTCTTTTCAAATATAAAGACTCCCCCAAAAAAATATTCAGAGGAAGAAGACAAGCATAAAGCCATATCTCCTCGGAGGAAACTGTCAAACACCCTCAAATTCTCTCTCAAGTTTTTTTAACCTTGTTATCTTGCACTTTGTTCAAGGTGCACAAACAACCTATAAAATATGTTAATTAGGCTTTTATTTTCATTGTGACCCAGTGGCAAACACTTTTGAGACTGTGATGATATTGCTGTGCCCCAACATGGATGTGTCATTACATAAATAGATATAGTCAGGACCTCCTTTCCTCACCATACATATTGCATTCTGCAGCCATACATTCATTAATATGACAGTATCCTCCTTGAGAGAAAAATGCATGTACCCTGTCCATGAAGCTTCGCATCAGCCCTCCACACAAGTAAAGACAAGACAGCCAGTAAAGTGGGAGTCAGCAGGGTTTTATTTTTACACTGCAGCAGTAGTGATATAAAGATGTGGTCTGTGAGGAGCGCTAACACACCTAATATAACAATATCACCCTGAAATGAGATGCATGGAGCAAGGAAAGATCTCAAAGCAAGAAAGAGTATGCTTATCATAAAGGAAAAAAAAGAAAGAAAGTTAAAGATCGAAACAAACCAACACAAAAGGAGTAAAATGACTGCAGTATTTCAAAGCACAGAGACTACAGGTTGTATGTCACAGTTCTCTTATATCCCATAGCTTATGATATGTTCCTCCATACGTCTCAGTGTCTCTTATGAAAACCATTTCTGATTATTCACTGTCTGAAATAAAATTAAAAAGATTTAGAATTGAACAGGGTGAGCTGGACTTCACTGACAAGTAAGGTGTTTACCCACAGTGAGTGTGTGTTCTTTTTGTGTCTGTATGTGTGTGTGTGTGTGTGTGTGTGTGTGTGTGTGCAATAGAAATAGCGGGATTGAAATTAACGGTGGAATTTACTGAGCATTTATGTAGCGTGACTGACAGCGTACGAGCTTGCGTGCGTGTTTATTTGTGTGTGTGTGTGTGTGTGTGTGTGTGTGTGTGTGTGTGTGTGTGTGTGTGCGTGTGCAGAATAATTGGAACTTCAATGCCCACAATCCCCACAGACTCCTCAACTTCCCTCCGCCCCCCACATCCCCGCCCAAACCCATTCAATGGCGGGGTCGCGCTGCGATTGGCCTGACTGCGTTGTGACATCAGGACCCAACGTGGGGTTCTAGGAAGACGACTGGTTAGAACACATCTTCCTTTCGTCCAATCAGCGCGAGGACAGAGCCCTCAGACAAGTAAGAGCATTTAAGGTGGAACCAAAGAATTGCGGTTAACTTTCTTTACTGCCTAAATTGAGATGTGTAAGCATGAAACGTGACTTTCACTCGCCTTTAGAGCTTGTTGTTGATGTAAGAAAAAGTACAAGGCTCGTAGTTACCTAACTGACAGGTGACCTGGCCATAATGTCAGTTACATAGTCTGCGACGAGCGTAAGTTTGTGGTTGTAAGGTTCAAGTCCATGTAAAAAAAAAGATGTTTGGGTGTCTTTATCTGTTTGTGTTTTTGTTATTCGTCGGTTATCCAGTTTAAAGCTTCCTGTCTCCTGTAAATTGGCTAAACTCAAGAAGCTAGGAAAGAAGATTTTTTTCACAACAGTGTTGGTCAGGTTTACATAAAGTGACAGAATTGCTATGATGCTTAAATTTGTCAACTCTTGAACATGGGCTGGCAAACTAAACCTGCTGTGCGAAACATATACATGTAAATGAATGGACCTTACATTCGAGTCCTTGCCAAAAAAAACTTCACACAATGCTGATTAGGCCCATTAGGCCTATCAGCAGGTACATCTTTCTGTATTTCACACTATTTTTAAGTTTTTAATCTGGTGATGGTGGTTGGACATGAATGGATGAATACTAGCGCCAAGCTTTATGGGAGACTCCTGCCGACTGAGAGGCTAATTTCCGGTTAGCTCTCTCCTAAATTTAATGGGAATAAAATAGTTTAATCGTGCTGCTCCTCTACACTTTTTGAATGTAATCAAACCTAAAATGTTGCTCAAATATAATCCTGGTTCTGGTCATTCATGGACAATAATTTGGGATTATTTAGCCTACATGTTACTTATCCAGACATAAATTAGTTGCTATTCTGCCAATATTTTCGAGCTGTTCACTGTGTCTATTGTTTCTATATTTTTTTGCAGACAGCTATTATTATGTGGTGGTGCTATTTAAGGCTTTCTTAACAGAGATCATGTCTTTACTGTGCCTGTGCTAACAGCTGATTCTGCTCCTCCATGTTTTTATATGCTGACCATGATTCTGAAGGTGCTGACTTTCCTCTGTGGATCCCCTCTGCTTGTGTATTACTACCTTGTATATTACCAGGACGAAGGTTAGTCAAAACACACTCCACACCACTTTCCATATGGTCAAAATATAGTTTGCCAATTTTCAGCACTTAGGAACAAATGTAGGTTCAATATTTCTGTATTGTTTGTTTATATTTTTAGTTTGAAACACAATGAATCAGGAGTATGGGGCTGATTAAAGGAAGCCAAATGTACTCTAACAATGTGTGTTATTGTATTGTAGCAGAAAACCATGCAGCCCTCTGTGTTCTCAAAGTTTTTAATGTATCCTAAATATTGTATAGAGTTGATTCACCTTGTTGCTGTTGATGAAAATGAAATTGATTGACTAATAGAGCCTGATAGATGTATCAGTGTATCAGTCAGCCAATATTATTAGTAGATATTGGCCTATTGCACATATATCAGTATCGGCTTATAGGTTGTCCGATATGCGCTGATATTTTCTTTTTCTTTTTTCAAGTTATATACAGTAGGCAGCATTTCACATATAGATAATCATTTTTCGTAAGCTTAATATATACATACATATAAATACATACATTAGTTTTTTAAATGTATAGTTAATTATGATTTTTAAATTCCCAGTGAAGTTTAGTGTTTCAGAGCACTGTTGTCATTTTATGTGTATTGTTACACTATAACATATCATGCCTCTGGTGCAACCTGACAAACACCCTCGCCATACATATGTTGATGCTGTGGAAACACATGCTATAGATCAAGGCTGTATTATGCAGTGCTGGTGGTAAATACAACTTAGATTTGGGCTGTCGTGATGTCTGTCTGCCTGCATGTCTGTGTGTTTGTATGCCTGCCCATCTGTCTCTCCGAAACCCAGTGTGAGGAGTCAGGGGAATAATTACCTGCATAATACTTTCTAGACAATTAGATAATGTTGATTAGTACAAGGGCTACATGGGGAAAGGTGGTGGTGGGGGGCACAATTGAATGATGGTGAGTGTCTGTGTGTATGTGTGAGATAAAAGGTGAAGGAAAGACTTTGAATTAAGCCTGTTGGGAAGAGCAGGAAAGAGTCACAGGAAGTAGAGAAAGATGCTTTCTTAAAGTTCATCACGACCTGGTCACAGTCTGAATGGTTTCAATTATGGATTAATGGATCTTTACATGTGAACATTTTGGCCTGATGGTGACTCTGTTTTTGCACAAGGGCAGCTGTTGGCTACTGACCCTAGACATGATTCTCACTACTACTTTTTGAACTTTTAGACACTCTGTTAATGCTGTAAAGCTCAAGTTATTGAAACATACATTTCTTTTTCTTCATTTTCCAATATTCTCTTTAATCTGTTCCTTGAAAGACATAATTTAATGACTTGACTGAATGGATCAATGCCACATGAAGGAAACTACAAACATATGCAAAGTTTAGTGTGTTCACTTTTCTACAAACTTTTATCTATGATGTGTTAAAACATACTATAACAGTAGCACAAGTAGAGAAGAGTTATACCATCAGTGAATATTTGACATATCACAGTAGAAAAAGCAATAAAATTAATGATGGCTGATTTCCATTTAGCTGCTATATTGCATGCTGGCTCACTGTCATGACTTACTAGGACATTTGAATAGAGCACAGCCATCATTAATGTTATTATTACTCCTGTGCTTTTCCTGCTATGACAAATCAAAATGTCCGTTATGAAAAAAGTCTTTACCAGACCAAGCAAAGCTCCAATTACACCATGCAGTAATAGAAATGTAGACTCTATTCACAGCACACACAGAAACCCAATGTCACAACATCCACACCTCATGTACATTTCAGAGATTATCCGGGACTCTGAGGACTGTTTTAAAATGTTAAGAGGAGGGTTAGCGTTAAGTTACATCATTTTACTTCAAATTAAAACACAGGTGTCAAATGAAACAAACAGAATCTAAAACCAGCAAAGCACAAACAAATGAACTGTGAGAAAATGAGAAAGACTGATTAGTAAACAGAATTCAGAGAGTAAAATGTAATAGACATTTTGCAAATCAGTTTAATTTGTTCATCATGTAAAGTCTGAATGATGAAGTAGAACTATTAATTGATAAATATAAAAGTTTTATTACCCGTTTCATTTTTATTCATCATTTAAAATAAATCACCTTACAAATTACAAATTTAATTAACATATTATAATAAACCATTGAAAAAGCCAACAGTTACTGTGAAGTGAACTTGTTAAAAGGCCTTCACTGTTGTCACTGCACACACTAGACGATACAGCATGATGTTTTCCCCCTCTATATACATATTATAAAGAGTCTTATAGGAGTACCAAATGAACCACAACTACACAACTACTCACCTACACCTTTCTCCTCTAATATCCAGACAAACCTTAAACCACTTAAACTATAGTTCCTCTGACAGAATAGCACAGATTCCAAGTTCACCAAATCAAACATTCAAACCAAGTTAGTGATGAATTTTAATGGCGATTAATATAAGGTAGCATGTTGTTTCCTCAAAAAGAACTACATATAGTGTTTGGTAAAAGACTGCATTGGATAATAGGATGTCTGTATGTGACCTTAATTGAGGCTTTGGGGCTGCCCTCTGGCTAACCCGCTTGTTATCAAATGCAGTTTCTGTCTTACTGGAAACCCTCCACGCATGCCAAGACTGGCTGTGTCTGATTCAACAGTGTTGGATTAATGGCTGTTTGATCAAGTTCAAAGGCAGAGCTGCCCCGGATAAACTCATTATAAACAGCGCCAATAGACGGCTGGGCCAGACTGGTGCGCCGTACATAGAAAGGCTTTAAATACCAGATCTTAGTTGGTCCAGGTCCATTCTGGGCAGTCCTGTAAATAACATGTGTAGAGGAGCCAACAGTCAAAAGTAGGCAGGCGGACATTTTTATCTTCGTGTACTGTAGCAGGATATTTGTGGGGTGTTGCAGTGGTAATCCTTTAGATACTTGACTTATTGATTTTGATGACATCTTTGGTGGTAAGTGGTTGTCGCTGTGGTGTTTCTGCACATATATCCCTTCACAATGTGTGGCGCCTGCTTTAATATCCATTTCCTTTTGAATTAACATTGATAAAGTTTGAGTTTCTGTAAGTGGCACACTGTTACATATTTTCCTTTCGACACAATTCTTCAGTTTAATCCAAACAGACCATTGTTGCTTCTAAGAGAAAGTAAAATAAGTCAATTCCTGTGTGTCAAGGTTTTTCCCCCACAATAGAACAGCAAATATGAAATAGTTTATGAACAGGATACAAGATTAATTAATACTAAATCATATCAGATTAGTACTCTCAAAGATATCTCATTTGGGATATGTGTGTGTGTGTGTGTGTTGAATGACAATGTGTCTACCGTATTAAATAGTTTGATATACGCGTTTGTTCTTGGGCAAGTCACTTTAATACCTGACTACCTGCTAAGTCATCATAAATCTACGTGGCAATTATGTGTGCAGGTTTGTTTTCCTGGCACATGTGACTTGTATTCAAATGGGGTATGGATCAACCGTGACCACAGAGCACATACTTGTATAACTGAGAATGCATAACATGTCTTATCATGATATCTTTAGGCATAGAAAATCAAGCAGCGTGCATGCTGACTTCTTGATCATAACCAGATTAAAGCAGCAGTCTGATAACGGCAACTGATATTTCTTCACTGGTTTATATGAGTTGTATTCAGGTCAAATTTGAGAAAGCATTACTTCAGCACATCTAGATTACTTGTCAATAGTTGTGCCATGTGTATCTAATTTGTTTCTGTGTTTTGATTCAGTGCATTTGCCACGGGGATGGTCACACAGTGAACTGCTGCACCGACTGAAGTTTAAAATAAAATGAGTTTAATGTTATGAATGCAAAATACATCAACTTTTTGTTCTCCTATTTTGTGGTATTAATATGTCCTGTAGGCTTCTAGACATTCACATGATTAACCTGGAGTGATCGTATGCTTCTGTTGCTCTTCAGGTGATGAGGATGTCTGTTTTTGCAGAGTTAGGAGTTGGCATATGTGGTTTGGCATGATGAAGCATTTTAATTTGACAAACATCTGGATGCAGTGCTTCTCAGACCTCTTCCTGGGGAGGTTTGAGCAGTTGGATCAGTAGCATCCTTCAGTGCACCGTGGGTGTGTTTACACCTGGATTTATATGTGATTAAGCATGATTGGATTGCTATCCAATCATCCAAGACACATTTTAATGCAAAGTGTAAAATGGGTAATAAATGTATCACTTTGAGTAACTATAATGTGTATGTGCTACTGTGTGTGTGTGTGCTGCATAACAAGTGTGTCCAGATAGCTGTCATGAATTTTTGTATGAGCGTCGGAGTGTGTGTGTGTGTGTGTGTGTGTGTGTGTGTGTGTGTGTGTGTGTGTGCGTGTGCGTGTGTGTGTGTGTGTGTGTGTGTGAGAGAGAATCTCGATTCATATCAGTTTAAGCTTGTGTCTTTGTGCATGACTGATTGCTTTGTCTGTCTGACCACAATTGAAAAGGCATCCATCTCTCTCTTTGCCTCTCTCTCCTCCCTTTGCCTCTCTTTCTCTCTGTACTGGGTGTCTCTATCTACTCAGTTCCACCTTAAGAGGAGCTTTAGCAGCCTGTCGTGTTTGTGTTGAAGCCAACAGGCACAATATATTACAGTCTAGGACTTGCTGCTGAAAAGCCCGCTGGATCCTCCACTGACCTGCTGTTCTTTCCTGCTCTCCTCTCGCATTTTTTTTCCACATTTAGATTAAAAACAAAGCTCTCACTCTCTCTCTCTCCCTCTCTTTTCTCCCCTCCCTCCTTCTACTTCTTCTCCTCCTTCTTATCCCTCTTCTTCTTTTCTGCGGCAGCAGTCAAGGCTGAGGCTTCAGTGTGTCAGAGAGAGGGTGAAGAGAAGGAAAAAGCAGAGAAGAAGACTATCTGAACGGATCTGAGTGTGTTTGTGTGTGTATGTTTCGCCATTGGAGGGCTGGGTGAAGGGGCACGAGGAGAAGAGGAGGAGGAGGAGGAGAAGAAGAAGAGGTGAGCCTGCCTGGATGCAATTCTCTGTGTCATGTCACTATGTGTGGACCTTGACTGATCACAAGGTGAGGAAAAGGGAGAGAGACACTGAGTGGAAGACGTGGAGGAGAGAGAGAGACAGGAGAAACTAAGACTTTGGTCTCACTGAGAAAAGAAGAAGAAGAAGAGAAAGTGTGGCACTCCGTTTTATCATGACATTGTTGGATAAATGAACCGAGGGATTGAGCGCTCTTCAGTTGTGTGTCAACAGGAATTTGCCTTAGAAGACGGAGAGAGAGAGAAAACGAGGGAGAGCTTGGAAGAAAAGGAGAGAGACTCTGGAAGAGTAAAGACTGCTTTCTTAAACCCAGCTAAGGGGACTGGACTTTCTGAGTGTGAGAGAGAGTGAGTGTGTGAGTGTGTGGGTTTGTGTGTGTGTGTGGCTGTGTAACCGGTGGAGGGCAGAGGAGTGGAGGGCCAGGGGACTAACCTGGCCATCAAACGGACTGGCAGCCTCTCCTCTCCTGGGATCATGTACCCACAGGGCAGGCATCCGGTAAGTACCTCCTTACGTCTCCTTCCCTTGACTGTCTGTCTCTCCCTCTTCATCTTTCTATCCAATCTCTTTTATGTCAAAAAGAGATATGTCTTTTATGTTTTTGTATCACTACTATCTTCCTCCTCTGTCTTATTTTTGCTACCCGTTTCTCTGTGCCTCTTCTTCATCTAACTTCTTCTTGTCCATCTGCTTCTTGGCTTCTCCTTGGTTTTGTGTCTTTGTTTTTCAGCCTCTCTCTGTTGTCCCTCTCTTGTTTAGTTATAGAGACTGTACTGTAACATGAGGAGCGAGACATGAGGGGAGGGGGTTGTTTGGGCTAAGAGATTCCCTGTTATATGTACACACACATACACACACCTCCCTCTCTGTCAGCTGCAACCAGGTGCCTTTGAGATCTTGTTGATGGTTAGCTGTGTAGGTGGCAGAAATGAGTCTGCACTACTCAGCTCGTGTGTGTGTGTGTGTGTGTGTGTGTGTGTGTGTGTGTGTGTGTGTGTGTATAAATGTCCATTTTTATTTAGTACTCTCTGTTTGTGTGTGTGGCAGCATGTGTTTGAAAATACATTTGTCTGTTAACATGTCCCCGCATGTGTGTAAATTGGTCTGTCTGACTGTCAGCTGCCCATTTGCTCATTACGGTTGCTAAGCAAACACTTGCGTGCACACACACACACAGACCATTTAATTGATAGTTAAATTCCACTTAATTCATTTCCATTACCACCAAGAAAGGTCGTGAGTGCTTCCCCTTTAATACCTCCTTAAAGTCCCTTCCCTCCTTCAGTTTCACCCTTCATCAGCAGTGAGAATTTGCTGTTAATTTACCTGCAAGGGTAAAATAAAGGTTAAACACATAGACTAAAAAGCACAGAAGGATGAATGACAGCTTAGGCTCAGTCTGGCTTAGGCCATTCGTTTCACAGGGGCCCCTGGTCCGGTTACTATAATCAGATTTGGTTGTCTGTCTCTTTGTATCTGCTACAAATGGGTCAGTGGCCACTTTGCCTTGCAGTCAGCCAGCCAGCCAACCACTCAGTCAGCCAGCCAACCAACTAGCCAGCCAGCCAGCTATCACACAGAATTATGAATGACATTTTCACAAGAGGAAGGCATGAGGAATCAATTATATGTACAGAGAGAATGCTAATAAGCCAGCCGCTGGAATAGACAAGGAGAGAGAAAACGCTGAGAGAAACAGAGACAAGTGAAAAACAAAGGGAGAAAATGAAAGATGTAAGAGCCAAGAAGGGGGGAAAAAAAGGAGAGAGAAAGAATTCTTTAAAAAGGCACGGCCGGGGGTGGAAAGAGAAATGAAAATGAATGAGAGATGCGAAGGAAGAATAGAGTGTGAACATTCCTCTGTTCTCTCCTTCAGAGGCGTATCAGAGAGTTCCTGCTGCGCTGCTCTGCGTTTGTGATAAAGTTCAATCCCAGATTGAGCCAACTCCAACCGATCGATAGGCTCTATCTCTCTCCTTCGCTCTCTCCTCTGTTTTTCTCCCTCTGTCTTTTCTGTTTCTCCTCCTTCTTCCTCTGCAGCCCCCCACCGACCCCCCCCCATCTGCCAGTGGAACTTTATTTCTGGTGTTGCTATGAAATGTGATCTGTGGAAGAGGTGTGAGGGTGCAAAGAACAGTTGTGTGTGTGCCTGCCTGCTTTTTTATTTTTGTGTGTTTATGGTTACAGACTGTGTGTGTGTGTGTGTGTGTGTGTGTGTGTGTGTGTGTGTGTGTGTGTGTGTGTGTGTGTGTGTGTGTATGGGCTTGAATATGTACATAGACTTTAGAGGGTTTGTCCCCATAAATTCAGAACAAGGTTACTCGTAAAATATGTAGTTCATCTTCATTTTTCTCTCTCTCTGCTTTTCCAAACACAGCTGGAATATGAATTTCTTGTTGACCACTTCCATAGACGTTCATTATTTAAGTACTTTAATTACCTATATTTACACCAAAATAGTCATATTAGGTATTTAATAGCTTTGATTATTTACTTTGGTTGACATGTTGGGTTTAAATTTAGCTCCTGGAAATAAATGATATCTTAAAAGACCACACTGGTTTTGCATGCTTTAGTCTACCAACAGTGTACCCTTAACATTATTTCCAATTTTCTAAAGCACACTAAACCATTTCCCGCCTTAAATCAGGTGTAGGTGGTGTTCTAAAAAAGAAAACAAAACAAAACAAAACCTGCCAGATTTTGGAAAATAAACCCCTCCTCCTGCAGCTCTCCCCTTTCCACATTCTGTCCTAAGCCCCTCCAACCAGACGACCACAGGCATATGCATGCAACACAACAGTATAACACCTTAGACTGCACTCACTCAAACACACAACTTCCCCTCGAGGTACAACAACCTTTATTAAACAGTAAACGGTAAACAGTTCACTTTCTTTGAAAATCTCTTGCTCCGGCATTGTCGATAAGATGTTGTGCTGTTCAGTTTCCCGTGAAATACAGGCAATAGTCCGATGATCACATGTTGCTTTTCATCCTGTTTTATGTTGATATTCTCACTTTTTACTCTTTCCTTCTGCAATTCGTGCAGTCCTGTCACTTCTGATGCACACAGATAGGCAGATAGGTAGGTGGACAGGCAGGTAGTCGGTTCAATTATTTCATTTGGCCTGAATTAGGTGATTGGTTGGACTTATTACAGGCCTGCACCATCCACTAATACTGTATTTTTTTCTTTTTTCTTTTTATTGTCAGGACATTTTAAATACTGTGCAGGGAGTTTTAGCAAATATATATAAAAAATGCTTCTAAAATACGTTACCTATCCTAGCTTTACATTTTTTTGTCAAAGTTATAGAATTCATACATTCAAGGAAGCTTCAACCTTTCAGAAAGTTGGCTGGCAGAGAGCATCTAGGAGCTGGTGTATGTTGTCAGATATTAAGCACACATAGACACTTTGTAAAAGACAAGATAGACATTACAATTTCTTGCGCTGAATGAAAAGAGTCAAATTTGGATTATGAACAGGCAGCAAACACCACAGATTTTTAAATTTGACATGTTACTGATCTGATTACATCGGTATATTTGTGAATAGCTTCCATTTTTGCATGTGTTGCATTCAGCAAGTTGCTGTTTAGCTGCTTAATTTCAGACATCACATGTCAGACCATTCATTGATTACACCACCAGATTTCTCCGAATACAGCAGTTTCCCTTTGACAACAGCATGACAACATGGTAATTAAACTGTGACCAAAAAGTACAGTAATGAATTGTGTACTGTAATATATTAAGAAGCACATTTTCAGATTCTTTGTGTCCGTGTGAAAATGGTCAGCAGTCACATAAAATCTCTTCAGTGATTCTCTTGCAAGCATGAAACTACACATCTGTTACGTCAGTGACTATACATCTGACTTCCCAGTAAACACGCCTGACTCTGTTCAGTCAGTAAGCTTGATGTATCCTTGCTGGTGTCAGTCAAACATACGATTTACTTCCTGTCAGCTGCAGACAGTCAGAGAGGACAGAGCTTTTCCCTCGGCGTCCCTTCGGAAGTGATAAGGAAGGTGTCTTCAGTCTAAATAGATTAAATGCACGTCCGGGGCTCAAGCAGCATTTTTTTTAATCAGAGAAGTCAGACTTTGTTCTCCTTCACTGACTGGGAGGAAAGAGTTCAAAAACCGAGGGCTGATTTGTCAGGCGAGTGGAGCTGTAATTGGTTCCACTGGATTTTTGTGGCAGAACTGTGTGAGTGTGTTTGTGTGTGTGGGGATATGTGAGGTGTTTTTGTTTTATATGTGTGTGTATTTGCCATGTGTGTAATTTCTTATTATGTGTGTGTGTCCCTTTGATGCTTTGTGTGTATACATTTTATATTATAACAGCAACAGCATGTGCCTTGTTTGTGTGTGCATGTGCATTTACATCTTCTGTGTGAGGTGTTGCTGCATGCGGCTTTCTAACTATGTGTGCGTTTGCAAGTGTAAAATGACTGTGTGTGAGTCCATCTATGTTTTGGTATGTTTATATGTGTGTATACCTTGTCCATGTTTATATTTGTCCTTGTATTCCTGTAAAAGCGCTTGTGTATATGTGTGCGTGCAGTTGTTTAAGTGTGTGTGTATTTGGCCCTGGAAGAGGAAGGGGAAAGGAGAGCAGCGGTTGTTTGTGTGTGTGTGTATGCACTTTGTGCCAACAACAATAACAATAAATAATGTCCTGGTCCGACCTCGACTGTTGCCGTGAATGTACAAGTCCTTGATTGGCTGCCACACCCCAGAGAGAAAAAGAGAGAGAGAGAGAGCGAGAAAGGGAGAGAAAGAGGATTTACTGTGTGTTTTCATGCTTGAGAAAGATGTCTATAACTTCTAGCATGCACTCAGTACTCACACGCACGTGTATATTATATCATTGTACATATAAATTCATGTTAACACAAGCACATATCTCACACATGCAAGTTTCTGTTCTTCTCTCAATATGTTTAATTAAAACTCCAGAGTCAAGGAAGGTTTGACCATGTGTGAGCACAGTTGAAATTGTCACCTCGTGTGTGTTCTGTATATACAGTATGTGTGTATATATTACACATTTTCTGCAGCCCTGGGAGCTGTGGTGGCTGTAAGAAGCCAGATCAAGGAGAGTTTATTCTGCCAGTGTATGATAAAGATGGTGGGTGCGTGTGTGAAAAAGAAAGCAAGAGGGAACGTAGGATATGGTTTGCCTCAGATGTACATTGTTGTCTCTGACTTGCAACATAGCAGTATTTCAAATTTCAAAATAGCAGTATTGATAGCAAATAAAATCTGGTCTGATCTTTATTATTTACATCATGAATCAACACCATTCAGTCACGTTGGAAATATATTTAATGACAAGAAAGCAACTGTTGAATTGTAGTCAGAAGTTAGGATTGGAGTGTGTTTAGGGGCAGAGAAGTGAAAAAGCAATTGTGTGGTAAAAACAAATAAGTTATTAGAAAAAATGTTTCAACCAACATGTATAATTGTGTGTGTGTGTGTGTGTGTGTGTGTGTGTGCGTGAGTGAGTGTGTGTGCATGGGGAGGGGTTCCTTTTCCTCCCACCCTGAGTAGGGTAACACTTTATTTTTACAGCCAAGTAAACAAACTAATGCCAAATATGTGGCCACGGGAATCACATATGCTCCATTAATGAGGGCAGAGCTTCAGTGAGAGTATTTGTGTGTGTCTTACAGTTGGATTTTGACGTGTTTGTTTGTGTGCAAATGTGTATGAAATGGAAATTGTGAGCGTTTTAATTTTGTCATCACAGTGGCAGTACATGCTCAACTACTTAGCTGACGTATGTGCTGATGTATAGAGAGATTTTTTTGCAACATTCCCCCCAACATTTGTGGCTGTAATGAAAGCCACGTACAGTACACAGCACAGTGGATTGATGACATCCTTCCTCCTTTTCTTTGTCCTAAACTTATTTACTTTTAATTGCATTCAGCATTTCAAAGGCAACCCCACAAAAAGGCAAAATTCAAGTAAAAACAATACAGCTGGAGTCAGACGACCCACAGAACAAGCAAAAAAGTCATAGAGCCCAACCATAAACTTATAGTCAGACATCAGCATCCACCCAGATTAAGTCTGCTCTCTGATTACAAAAAACAGGTCATTTTCTATCCTCAAATCCTCTTCTCTGTTCTTCTCTTTGTCATTAAAAGAAATCGGAGCGAGACTTGGATGAAGTCCAGACACTCTTTTTGGTTGCCAATCTTTCCCTGATTTGTAATCCACCACTGGTTTAGCGACTGATTGGTGAGCTGCAGTATTAACTGAGTAGCTCTCTGACTGACTGACTGACTGACTTGTTAACTGGTTAATCAGTGGTCATGCTGATTGTTTGAGTCTTTTAGTTTACTGGCTGGTTGGCTAGCTGAATGACTAACTGAGTGTTGGCTTGTTAATTGACTGTCAGACTGAATGCCTGGACACTGAATGACTGACTGGCAAGTTGGCAGAGTGACTGAGTGGCAAAGAAGTTCAGCGGCTCTCAGCACAGTGAGAGGGCCACTAACTCAAAATGAGCTTTTATTGTTCGGTAGCTGGCTGTGTGGCTCTCTCTGAGTTAGCAAGACCTTTTAGTGGTCTGTGGAGGTGCAAGCAAAACAGAGAAAGTGCAAAAAATATGAGGGCGTCATAAAAAGCTGGCTGATATGTTAGTTACATTACTATTTTTCACTGCAGCCCTTCAGTCATTTATTCACACTCAGACCAAAGCACTGAGCTGTCGCGTATGTTGCTGCTCACATCAGCAGACACAAACACATACACACACACACACACACACACACACACAAACACACACACACACACACACACAGAGGCATGTTCACAAGGGGCACTGACACTCCTCTGCCACACTTGGTATTTCTCATCTATTCGTGTGCCTTTTTCCTAAATATTTCACCGGCTGATTATTATTTCATGTGCTATCTGAATGTGTCTCTGCTTGTCTTGGAGAGACACATGCAAAAAGGAAGAACAAAGGAGATAAGAAGGAGAAGTAAAGAATGAAAGGAGAGAAAAAGCTGGTGGTGGGGTGAGATGGAGCAGTAGGAGAGAGGGCACAAGAAAGAGAAAATGTTTTGTTTGTGGGTGTTTTGCTCAAATGAATGCATCCATGCATAGGCATGCCTGCGTATGCCATGTGAATACTTATGTGTCGGTAGTGTGCCAGGGGCTAAACACAGAGACAGAGAAGACAAGCAGACAGATAGAATCATTTCTTTCCCAATCACTCCCAGACCTGCATCTGTTTCACAGTTGCTGTCTCTATCATGCAGCCACTGCCAGCGGTGGAAAAACAGGCAGCTGCTTGAACAGAAAAGTTCCATGTGATGGAGGACAGACAGTCAGTGAGACTGACAGAGGCAGATCCAGCCAGGCTGACCTAATATTCATACATACAGAATTTGAAGGAAAGTTGAAGCGCAACTTAAAGTAAGTGATGTAAGTTGCAGGGGGGAGGCAAACTGCAAGATTCAGTCACTTGGAGATGCTAATTGAAGTAAGAAGTTACATTTTCAACTGTGTGTAGGGCTACCGTCCTAAGCCTCCAAATCCATTGTTTTGTTTGTTGAA
The DNA here is from genome assembly GCF_027409825.1 of Scomber japonicus. Classification (NCBI taxonomy): domain Eukaryota; kingdom Metazoa; phylum Chordata; class Actinopteri; order Scombriformes; family Scombridae; genus Scomber; species Scomber japonicus. The sequence goes on along the minus strand of NC_070584.1, from coordinate 15,284,778 downwards.
CTATTTTTTTAGCTGTATCATTGCAGGACAACAGTATGGCATACTATACACTTCACGGACTTACTCTTGTCTCAAATTCACCTATCTACAAAAACAAACAAACAGAAATAGGGAAAGATGATGGAAACAGTGGTCAGACCAAAGCCGTGCAGCTCAACTGTTTGCTGGTCCGACACTCTCAACTACTTCTGAACCAAATGCTAGTACAGCCTCCACTACTGCTGTTCAGTGATTTACCAGGGCATTTTTGACTGTGTAGAAGTTTTTTTTCACATCACAGATGATGAACAAAGGCATTAAAATGTGATTCTTACAGGATAAACATAAGATACACTCACTGGCCTAACCTGCGCAATCTAATCCAATCAAATACAGCAGCTCTGCTATAAATTCTACATTTATGAAACTTGTGCATTTAAGCATTTAAGGGGGGGAATCCCCCCTATTTTGAAAAATGAATTTCAGGCCCTGCAGACAGAAGACTGGCAACACACCTTGCTAGCATGTAATCAATGCAGGTTTTAAAAATTCAGAAAATCGACTTTACAAATGTTTTATGAGGACTTGTTTGTTGTTTGCTTAAAGGAAAACTCCAAATGGCATCTTTAAAATGTTATTTTTTATGCCATAAATATTCTATATTCTTCATGCTAGTATATGCTAGTTCTGGCCACCCTCTTCGCTGGTATCTGCCATTTTATCATATTTATCATATTTAACATTTACTGTTTATTCAGGCCATGCAATCAAACTCATGACAGCCTGACAGGTGATGGTTATGGCCACTAGGTCCCACCTCCGCCCTGATATGTGATATTGTGAAACAGGCTTCACTCGCCACTCGTCCCCTTGCCTTACTCTCCTCCTCCTCCTCCTCCTCCTCCTCCTCCCCCTCCATAGATAATCCTTCCTAATTCTCTGCCTGCCCGTGCCAGCTCGTCCAAATTGTGATTGACTGCTGTCCCACATGGTACTTGTGTGTATGTGTGTGTGATTGTGCTCAAGTGACCCTTCCCTCACTTCCTCCCCCCTCCTACGCATCCACCTCCTAGATTAACCGGATCAGTTTTGGGTTTCAGGATCCCCTCTGCTGGCTGCCAGAGTGCTCACACACACACACACACGTATACAAATATACACACATGAAAACACAGGAGGCGATAGGCTGTTTTTTTGGCTCACCGTGACGCTCCATTGGACCCCTAACAGTCTGGGCTACCATCTGTCACAGTACAGGAGAGACCAAACACACACACACACACACACACACACACACACACACACACACACACACACACACACACACACACATACACACACACACACTCATACTCCAACCACAAATGTTTGTTCTGGTGCACATACGGCATTACTTGCTGATGCCTCCATCTTTGTAAACATTGCAGAAAGATGCACATACATCCACTTCCATTACTTTTTAGCTCATTTTTCCTCTCATGTTTTACCCTTACCTGAATCTCCTATTATTACTAATAAGCGTGAACTAATTTAATTCCAGCTTTCCATACTATTCCCTACATCCTGACAGACAGAGCTCAGCACAGGCAGGGGATATTTCTCCTTTTGCCTGCCTGCAGACCTTATAACTCACACATTTTTTTTGTATTTTTCATTTCCTCTCTGCTCATAAGAAGTTTTATAGCTCTCGGGTTCACAAAAGTCATTCATAAAGGTGCAACTGGCATATCAAAAGTAAGACATTTTTCGAGTTTTTGTCCAATAAAGTAGATGAAAGAAAATTCAAATCTCTCTCATCAGCACACTACAGAGGATGCCATGTTGACACTAACGGTTGTCACTCCCAGATCTCTTGTATAATCCTGATCTCTGACTATGGGCTTTGTTCTGTGACTTAGTGCTGCTGATGTAACCCGCCAGCAGCACTTTGTCTGTGTGCATCCGCATGAGTTTGTGTCTGTGTGTTCATGTGTTCATGGTAGCAGATGGTGGGAGCATTACCACAGACCGATGGACAGTGCACAGGGTAGAGCGACTAGGCTGTGTTGACTACAGCAAAGACAGCATGACTCTCTCCCCGTCTCTCTCTCCTTCTCTCTCTCTCCGTCTCTTCGTCTTCTTCCTATCCCCTGGGTGTCAGACGGATGAATGGCTGGCTATCTCTCTCAGTCAGCAGCCATGCCGCTCTTTCATCATCCGTCTCTCTGCTCGTTCTTTCATTCCTCTGTAAGAATGTCAGGTCTAGTCTATCACTCCCTCCATTCCTCAATCCATCCATCCCTCCCTTTGTCAGATGAGTATCTATCTCTCTTCTACCTTTTTTCCTCACGTCAATCTATCCCTCCATCCCTACTCTTCCTCCCACTGTGGGGTTGTGTGTATGCTTGTGTGTACTCCAAGTGTAAATGTGCAAGTGCAGGCCCTGTGTGTGGTTGCATGCAGTTGTGTGTGTGTGTGTGTGTGTGTGTGTGTGTGTGTGTGTGTGTGTGTGTGTGTGTGTGTGTGTGTTGTGCTTTACAGTGTGCTCATGGCTATGTGGGCTTGTGTGTATGTGTGTATCTGTGTGTGCCAGATCGCTATCTATCCCCCCCTCCCTCCCCTACTGAGTGTGTGTGGTGTGAATCAAGGTCAGTGGGGATCTGTTGGCAGACACCCCCCCTTCCTATCCATCCCGCCCCCCGCCACTCCCACACACACACACACACACACACAGACGGTTTGTGTATGTTGTGCCCATCCAGCCATCTAGATGTCCCCGCTATGCCTGCCTCAGCTCAGTTTAGCTCAGCTCAGCTCGGCTCTGCGGATTAATTACTGGGGAACCCACCGCATCTCTGACCTCCACCATTGGACTAATTGAAATCTAATTGAATTGTGCTTGTCTAGACTAATGAAGCCCCGCCACTGAAACCGCCAATCTTTTAGCCGTAGCTGCAGGCCGATAGCCACCCAGCTGCACAAGTAGCGACTGCACTGTACAGTTCAGATTGGATGAATGGATGAGTAGATGGATGGATGGTGAACAGATGAACAAATGTCTGGATGGATGGATTCATTCTTTGCTTAGTTAGTTAAATTACCAAGTAAAGAGACATAGTCTATATAATTTGTGATATAATTATTGGAAAATCGTAAAGTTGACTAGATCAATTCCAACCAAAATGTCCGTCCTTATTTGAGACATTAGATCCGAGGGGTCATATCAAAGATGCACTTAGTATTAAGGCTGCAACGATTTGTAACTATTATGATAATGGAGTTATCATTTTGAGTATTTTTTTTAAAGAAAAGTCACTTTTTAAAAAAATTCCAGCTTCTCAAACTGAATATTTTCTGGTTTCTTTAGCCCTCTATGACAGTTAACTAAATATTCTTGGGTTGTGGTCTGTTGGTTGGGACAAAAAAAGATATTTGAGGATGTCACAGTGGGCTTTGGGAAACAGTGATCAAGATTTTTCACCCATTTTGTGGCATTTTATAGACCCAAATAACTAATCGATTAATTGAGAAAATAATTGATAATGAAAATAATTATTAGTTGCAGCCCTAGTTAGCATCTTCACTGTTTGTCGGTTCCAAGCTTAAGTGAAGTGGAACTTAATTTAGAGAACGCGGCAATATTGAGCAAGAAATTTCACTACACCAGTGTCTTAAATTAGAGAATTTCCTCTTTTACTTGTACTTGTATTAGCTTTACAGTAAATTTAATATGTACAAATCACTTGTTCACCACTGCAGGGTTCTGTGTTCAGTCCTCAGCTGAGGTGCTTCCAGCTGGGTTGGGCACCCCATCAACACAGTGGGTTGTATTTTCAGAGAGGTACGCCAGTGTCCTTGTCTATGTGCAGTCAGCTCACAGACAGGAAACCTCTGCAGAGGGAAGTGGGATCTAGGTGGGACAGCGTGAACCTCAATGTTCCTGGTGAGGCTGCTCACTGACAGGTGACTCAACGTAATTGAAAAGAAGTGGTAGACACCAGGCAGACTGCGCCCTCGTCAACAATGTCCCAAAAGGCTCCCACACTGAATTGAAAATTACTGAAGCCACTCCAAATTGGGAGAAAGAAAGAGAAAATATAAAAAAAGATGGTATAATCTTACATGAAAATCTCCTCTGACAATCCACTATGTCAAAAAACCCCACAACCACTTCTGCTTACTCTAGATTTCCCTGACTGCAAACTAAACCCCATTCCCAAACATAAACAACTACAGCATCAAAAAACATTCACAGTGCCCTTGTTTCTCAAACCTCATGACAACTATAGTGGAAGAGGGTGGCTGTCGAAAGCGCTTTAGACAGACATGGAGGGCTGGTGCTGGTGGTGGTGGGGGGGCGGGGGGGGTGGACCCCTGGGAGGTGCTTGTTTTGTTGGGCCTTCTTTAGCTTTTAGCAGGTGAGAGACGGTGCCGTGATTCCCTATAAGTTATTCATTTGACGTTTCCTCCCTTCTCAGCTCTTTGTAGGCTGGAATACATTAGCAACCTGGCAGAGTGGAAAGGATGCTAATGTGGAAGAGAGGGAGAGGGAGAGGAAGAAAGGATGGGGGCAGTGGTGGGAAGGAGGCAGAGTCATTAGAGGAGGAGGAGAACAGAGACAGAGAGGACAAGGCTTTATGATGTGTGGGAAGGGGAAGTGACCTTCCCTCTCACTTTCATCTTGGCTTTTTTCTCCTCTGGACTTGCTCTCTGACACACATGCACACATACCCACACACACATCTAAAGCTTCATACCCACACACAGGCACACACTAAAAGGTATAGGGACATGCAGGAGTATATGCACATACACATGCAGCCTACCCTAAATGCACACAATCTTTTCTTGAACAAGCACACACCTCATAGTCCATTTTTCATCCTTGCTTTCTCATCCTCAATCTTTCTCTTTCTTTTTCCTGTGAAGGTCCCCTTGCAGCCTGGCCAGTCTTTCAAGTTCACAGTCCTGGAAACTCTGGACCGTATCAAGGAGGAATTCCAGTTCCTCCAGGCGCAGTATCACAGGTACACACACAGTAAACCTTATACACCCGAGTTATACACGCACACATAAAATATAAATATTTTGAAACTATACACGTATGCATATCTCCATCTGGTATGGATACACATGAATTCACTTCATAACTGTCAATGATCACCATTAATTTCTTTCTAACAATTAAAAGTTAGTATGAATGTTATGAGGAATTATACTTTTCTACACTTGTAATCATTATAAACACAACTCATTGTGATTTAATTCAGTGCAAGTGGGTTTTGAATTCTTGAGTATATAAACCTATAAAGATAATATAACAGCTTGCAAGTGCTGTCCTTTAATCTTTATCACTGTACTGAATGTCCAAAATATATGAAACTGACTATCTCAAAGATTCAAATGCTTCTGTAAGGAAGTAGTGACTTTGCCTACATCTACCGTATATTTTGCCTCCTTTGCAACAGGTACACATTTAATTTGAGAAATTAGTAAGGCATATTGTATTTTACCTTAATGCACTATATTACTTTGAATACATTAAGTTAATGTCTAATGCATTGTATTTCCAGTTACTCATTTTGATATTATAAAGTAAAAAAAGTATATTTGATCTAACCTCAGAATTTTTCTTTTGATTTCTACCCGTTATGTCTGCCACTTGCTCTTATCCTCACATTTTTGTACAGTATAACTGAAGTTGTAGATATTTGTGTAGCTAGCACAAAGGTCTTCTTTATATTCTTCTACTGGAGGTCACTGATGTTCATACTATCATATGGATAATCAGAAGTGACCTTGACTGAGATAGATAAACCATTGTAGGTTAAAACATCCAACATCTTGCTCACATCTCAGTGAGCAGACTGAACAGCCTGCTGTGACACACAACATTTCTGTGCTACAAAGCTTTGAACTAGTGTATCTTAGTGACACACAAAGATATAAAAAGCTACATACTGTATATCTTTCATGTGCAACATCAATGGTGTACATGATTAGTGTCCATTACAGTCCACAAATTACAGCCAACTGTCAGCATGACACTGTATCTTCTCATTATATAAAACCTGTTAGTCCATATAAAGCTCAGCGTTAGCTTCTCTGAATATTGTCAGATAAAACTAGTAAAATCTGAAAGTCTTTCCCATCTCAACACCTAAACAGTTCAGACATGTGCAGGCATGATCACAGGTCATAATCAGTGACTGTGCATTTGTAAAACATTTGAATACAACATTTGAAAATAACCAAACCCAGAAATGAGTCACAACCAACTAAAATTCCAACCAAAACATCATATGTACACAAGCAGACTCACTCACACACTCACTGTACTGTACAGCTGGTGTGATGAATAGTAATAGTGTGAAAGACACACCCTGCTGGCTGTTGCTGAAGGTGATATTTTTCCGTGACCCTTTAAGCAGTAATAGGTAACTGGACTGTATGTCTAGAAATATTTTTTGTACCCTTACATGGCCATAAACTGTGTTTGACCTCTGCAATACCTAAGTCCTGCGAATATTATAATTTATTTCAGTGGATGCAAATAAACCATTTAATCCGTGTGTTTGTGTGTGTGTGTGTCCTTTTTTCGTCCTTGTACAGCCTGAAACTGGAGTGTGAGAAGCTGGCCAGTGAGAAGACTGAGATGCAGAGGCACTACATCATGGTGAGTCCAATCAGACCTGTTCCAGAGCTGTATGGTGATTTGTCAGTCTGACTGGGCCACTCAGAAACTTTGAAAAGACTCTGATGGATTCCTATATAGGAAATATAATCAGGGGAGTTGTACCTGTGCTTTTGATTGGCTGGAGTGACGTTGCTGTTGATGTCATTCAGGGGTTAATTCTCTGTTTTTCTGCCTGCTTGCTTCAAACTTTTTTTCTTCAAACTTTTTCTCTCTTGCAAGTCTCTCTGTATGAATTTATGTATTTCATTTACATTAATAACTTAACAAAGCAATAAATAAACACTTAAAATCATATTGAAATGGAAAAATCTGGCCTCTATTGGGTTGATAACGTACATTTGTAATGTCTGGTAATTATTTACTACTTTACTAAAACATTTTATATGTTGTGTAAGAGTAGAACACCGTTTTAAATGTCCACAATATAGTTATGGAAACCTTAACTTTAGTGTTTTTTCTGTTTTTGAACACAGTTTCTTTTGCTCCCATACCTCCATCCAAAATGTACTTTTTATATCTCTCTCCATTTTTTCTCCACACCATCAGACTCCCTGTCATGCTCAGTCTCTTTGTCTTTTCTTTCTGTTTTTTTCCTCTTTCTCTCATGCACTAACAGCCTGAGCTCCCTCTGTGTGTCGGTGTGTTTGTGCGACTAAAGGCTCACATGTATCGTAAGCCATCGTCTGTGGTACAAAACCCACACAGAGCCGACCAGAATACGATATGCACCATCTGCTAAGCTGCTCGCATTTCATAAACCTGGGAGAGCAGGCAGGATCAGGGCCGTAAGCTAGATAGACACAAAGATGGATAGACAAAAAAAATGAGAGAGAGGGAGTGAGACAGAAAGGGAGAGAGAATCAGACAGGCAGATAGACTGTCAAATAGACTGAGTGTGTGAGAAAAGCAGACAGACAGGGTAACTGGCAGACAGGCAAATAGATATAGAAGCACACCGACAGACAGGCAGAAGATAAACAGATAGAAAACACAAACACACACACACACACACACACACACACACACACACACAGCATAAACACATTATTTTATTCTACACTGTCCCACACCCCACACAGATCCTTGTCCTCCTTTCCTCATGAGGACCTTCCATTAAACATATTGATTGTTAAGCACTTAACATTATTTTAATTCATGCAGTAGCTCATAATGTAAATGCCAAAGACTATCAAAACCTGTCAAAATGTCACATCAATATTTCCTCAAATAGAGAATATGTAATGAAACAAATTGTCTGATATTGCTATAGCATATTACATTTATTACTGATACTAATGATAGCACTGTCTAAGAGTGTAGTAGTCTGAATTCATAAGCAGTAAAGCTCAATTCTGGTCTGGTATGCTTTTGTTAGCAAATGTTTGGTAGATATTGCTGTATTGATGTAACTGACAGTATTAGGCCAGTTCAGTTTATCTAACTTTTCTTATTGTGCCTTTTCCAGTTATTATCAGTGGAAGCACAAGTTATGTAATCTTGCTTTAAAGTTAATAGTTATTCAGTATTCTTATGCTTGAGTTACGGCGTAATCTCCTCATTCGGGTTTGCCATATTTTTAGGATTTATCACATCTCAACTCAATACAGGGACTTTTTTTAATGACATTTTAAAGTTATTACATTCTGTCAGTTGCATAAACAAAATACAACTTGACATAAATCGCATACTGAAAAACAAGAAATTAATTCAAGAGCAACATCAAAAAGTTGTTGAGGTTTTGTCAAGTATCCTCAACTACCCAAACACAAACCCTCAACTGGTCATTAGAAAACAGAAGAACTTGCCAAACTAACCTCATTTCATAAAAATATCCCCACTGTTCTAAAACTCAAATTGTTTCTTAAAGAGAGAGCGGAGAGTACAAGAAGACACATGTGCACATAAATATGGCACAGTGAGGAACACACACAAAGAAAACCCTCTGAAACCACAGACTTTTCAGAAACACCCACTTCCCTAATCTCAGGCACTCCCCATTTTAGCTGTGGTTTCACAGAATTGCTGTGTTGAACAAACCACCCAGACAAACATCCACCTTCTACACTGTAAATCCTCAACCCCCCCCTTATACAAAAGGAGTGGTAGCGTGACAGCATGGATGCAGTTCCCTGTCTCACCATAGACAGGGGCATAGGATGACATTTGAGCATATTAAATGTCACAGCCTTTGTGACCATTGCATCATTGGTGATCCAAGTGTGTGGGGAGCAGAAGAGAATATCTTTCAGTCCAACATTTGCCCTCAACAGGTCCACGTGGCAGTGAGGGGGCTGCAGAGTAGGAGGTCAGCGGGCTGCAAATGACATATCTATATAGGTTAGCATGGCACACGGTTAGCACCCTAGGCTGTATCATTTGAACCAGGGCTCACTGTGGTGTTGTGGATGGCTAACACTGTGCTCTGCTACTTCATAGACATGATTCAGAAATGAGAAGGAGGGAAAGAGAGAGAGAAAATGAGAGGGAGGGGAGTGAAAGAGAGACTCAAAGGGAAAGATAGCTTGAGAGAAAAAAAAGGCTCAGAGAGTGTCAGACAGAAAAAAAAACAGAGCTGCTGAGGGAGGGAGGGAAGATACAAAGGGAGGCAGAGATAAAGAGAATAAAAGAGGAGAGGGGAGAGAGTGATAGAGGCAGGAGAGAGATACACAGGGAAAGGGGAGAGAGAGTGAGAAGGAGGGGAAAAAATGCTGAAAAGGAATGAGAGAGAAGAAATGAGAGAGATACCAGGGGACAGAGTTGAAGAGAGGAGAGATGGAGGGTGAAAAAAAAGATGCTGTGAAGGGATGAAATGGAGAGAGAAAGAGAGAGAAAAGAGAATATGCAACACAGAGTGCAAGAGAAATATATAGTGGTGTGTGTGTGTGTCTCTGTGTGGGGAGGAGTGGGGGGCATGAAATGAAAGAAAGAGAGATAGAAAGAGAGAGAGGGAGCACGCACAGACACGTAAATAATGTGAAGCAACAACGGACTCGCTGCGCCCACAGAGGAGATAACCCAGAAGGCTATATTTAGCTCGTTAGGCCTGTCATCCACACTGAGGCCTGTTTCCACAGGCTGGGGCTCTGCTCACCACGCTGCACTGCTCCTGCCTTTACTATTCATCAATTTGAAGCTCTTTAAATACAAGGGTGAGGGGTTGGAGAGTAGATAGATAGTTATACAGGTTGATGTATATAGCATTTTTCATGAACTTAAATGCCCCAGATGATATGACAAATGAAAAAAAGAATGCTTTTTTTTTGTAATGGTGGAGTCTTTGAATTTTCTTTGGTAAACAGCAGTCATCTTCTTGCAGGTGTTATCACATAATGATCTCATATCACAATCAAATGGCATCTTCAACACTGTGACATCTTCATCTTTGTTTTTTCTGTTGAGAAAGTTTGAGTTGTCTTTGCTTGGGTAGCCAGTCTTATGATAATGTGCTTACTATTGCATTATTCATGTCCCAAATAAAGCAGTGCTGCTGCAGGAAATGTAAACTGTTTAGAAGTGGAACTGAGCCACAAGAAATGTCAAGATATTTGCAGTACAGGTGACTCCAGACACTCATGTAAAAACTTTAAAAAATATATTAAAAAAAACTTTCAGTTGCATTCAACATAAACTTATTTGATTTTATTGTTCGCTTTTATTATTATTTTTTATTATAAAGTGCTTTTTTCATATTTATGGTCTCCAGACTGTTGGAAAGGACTAAATGGGGCCATTAGTACTTTTGAAAATGTACAGACTACATTTTGGCATTTGAGAGAATGTGACAAGTAGACTGTTAAAAGTGGAAGTAAATGCCAATAACTGCAACAATACTGTATTTGATGAAAAGCCCTTTCATACCAGCCACCATGTTTTAAAAGAAGGTGTTAGTTTCACCTCCTCATTGCATTAAACTTTTCAAACACTGAAAGTTTGTTTTTCCTCACATTTACTAGTTTAATTCTATAGCTGGCAGTGGTTCAGTTTTACACTTCATGCTTGGAGAGATGATGATGCTTCTCAAATTGCTTCTGTCTGTGTTGCAGCAGTAAAGCGGTGCAGCCAGGTTATACTGTAATGTATTTGTATGTTTGGCAGGCCCGCTCTCTGTAGCTTTTTTGGATGGAGTATATGTTTTATCCTGGCTGCTCTAGCATGCTGGCTCATCTCTTTGTATGTGTGGAGAGACATTGGCAATGTGTAACTTCAGTGGTAGCTGCAAACACACACCCACAAAACATCAAGTCACACACACTGAGTGTCTGTGGGCGATTTTGCTTTTCTCCGGCTGTTATATTTATAATTCATGCTTCTCAGATTTCACTGCTCTCCTGGAATTCCACTGTGTATTTTTAAGTAAGGTTGCATTGTAGCCCTGGCTAATCAGGGGGCGTAGACGTATCGGTCACATGCGTACACAAAGTGCAGGCAAGGCTCCTGTCTGGGGAGCTGCGTTCACCCCTGCTGGCCTGAGGTTGAATCTTGCGAAGAGCAGACACACAAGCACGAGGCTCGGTGGAATGTGAAGGAAAGGGAGATAATACAGTTGTCTCACGTCATGAAATGCCCCAAAGTCACTATTTTAATCCAAACCGACCTTATTATCAATCTCTCGCTTCTCTCCCCTACTGCATACATGTAGTGGCCCGAAATGGGGAAATGCTAATCCTGGTCTAATTACTGACGGATTTAGAATCAACTGTATGTTATAGTTCAGCTGCTTCTCTTTTTTAGGATCGAATCTCTTCACAAATCTCTTTTCTACAGTGTCTTGATGGTTCTGCAGCCTACTTCTCATTCCCCCTGTCAAACACAAGACAAAACTCTTACAGGGGAATGGACTGCCCAGCCCCTTTTAATATAAAGTATAAAAAAGACATGTCTACTGGAGGGTGACAGCTCGCAGTCGGGAGTCACATTAGGTGGCCTCTTCATTGCTTTGTTTGTGTGTGTGTATGTGTGTGTGTGTTATAGTGAGATACAGAGGCTCTGCAGGCGTCTGGTGTTAATGAACGGCTAAGCCTTTGGCAAGAGACAAAATATTGTTGCATCAAATTTCACAATAGAAAAAAATTATATTATGAAAGATGAAAGGCGTGATATTAAATTTGTATCCATCTTTTTCTGTTGCTTATGGATGCATTTGTGTGCTATGAGATGATTATTATTGAAAATTTGAAAAATGTGGTGAAAAATTGAAATATCCGATTTGTAAGGACCTAACCACAATCTCAAAACTCTACTACACTGACAGTGTATCAGCTATAACGGACTGAATGAAGGATCATGACACCAAACCACCTTAGAAGTCATATGTGATGGTAGTTAGATTTGACTCCAAGGTGGAAAAAGCTTGAATAAAGGTCAGGCTGTTTGCTGCCATTTAGAAATGGAGCTGCCAGACAGAAGTCACCTGTTGTCTGATTATCAGATTTTCAGACTTCAATTCAAATTGCTGAAAGATCAGAGACGTGCACTCCGTTGTAAATCTGTGGCTGTGATACAGGGGTGTGGAAATTGACCTGTTAGCTTGTCTATCAAGTGAGGAAACTGAAAACACTGCAAAAAAATGAACAAAATCAATTCTACAATGTAGGGAGGTGAGGTGTGTTTAAATGACTAAATAATACTTGTTAGTACTCATTGCTCAGACTAGATTTTGTGAAAAAGTAGCAGCACTAGTGGACAAAAATACCATGGTAAGAGGCTTGCTTACTCTTATTATGTACATTGGAAGTTTGATATTCGCAGAACTTGTAATAAGCACCTGGAGGTATTCACATAGCAGTTCACTGTGCAAATGTGATTTTAAAAAAAGTGTAAAGATGGCAAGACTAACCTTGGTTTGAAAAGTAACCTGAGCTAAGCCACCAGAGTCTATAATGTTAAGCTTCCTGCTGTTCATAGTAATTGTCTTAATAACTTCCCTTTCCTGAAAGGGTTAGCCTCGAGCCTCCTGCAGAAGGGGTTGTCATTGTATGAACAGCATACAAATCTAAATTGGTAGTGTAACATATCAATATAGTGATTTAACATAATTAAATGAATCTCTCATTTAAACATTCTCACGTTTTTTTTTTCAAGATTTTGTTGGCATAGACGCCTTTATTCAGCAGTACACCGACAGGAAACATGGGAGAGAGAGAGGGGGGTGTGACATGCACCAAAGGACGTCCGATTGGGATTCGAACCGGGCTCGGCTGCGTATATGGCATGCGCTCTAACCACTTGACCACCTGTGCTCACATTCTCGCTTTCGTAAAGAAACATATCAGTAGTCTGGATGAATTAACCATAGAAGCAAACATTTCTAAGTATAATTGTTCAATATACATGTTGATGCTGATATTGGATTGATTTTTATATGACATAATAAGTTCCTTTAACAATTTTAATTTTAATTTTTATGTTCGGGGAATGTTGAATCTTGAAGCATTTTATCAGGATTGTATCGTGGCCTCAGCGTTTTGTATCATGCCTACCATGCGGTCATTTGTTAGAACATTGTGAGCATGTATGTGTGTGTGTGCATATATCTCTGTGTCATTCGTTCAGCACAGCCCCTCAGGGATTGATGGAGTGCATGTATGTGTGTATATGTGTGTGGATTAATGTGGTGCTCTCAGCCTCTTACTCCACTCCCAGCTCATCTGTCTGATTCAGGATGACACACTGTGTTCTCTTCAGCAACATTACAGTCGCAGACTGCTTGAAAACGAGGGATGGGAGAGAGGAACGGCAGTTAGAGAGAGGAAGAAGGGATAAAAAAAATGAAGAGAGAGAAAAGAAGTAATAAGGGAAGTGAAGAGAGAGCGACAGGAGATGGGAAAAGAAAAAGAGAGTGAGCAAAACAGACTGAGATGAAAGAAATATGAGAAAGAGAGGGCGCAAGGGCATTGGCAAAGAGAGCAGAAAAAAGTGGAGAAAAAAAAAACAGAACGACATTGGCAAAGTGGGAGAAAAGAAAGGGAGGAGAAACATAAAGAGAAAAAGGGTGCATTTTAGTGTATGAGTATTATAGAGCAAAGGAGATGGAGGAGGGGGCGGATCGACAGAGAAGGGGGTGGATAGACAGAGGAGATGAAGAGAAATGCCAAGAAGGGGAGAAAGAAAATAAATAAGACTGATGGAAGATATCAGGAAGGAAGGGGGCAGAATTTGATTTGAGATTGCTTCTCGCTAAGCTAAACGGTGCTCTGCCATCTGATAGTGGGAGTTGGCCAGGGGATTTAAGCGGGGCCAGATGTAGGGAAGGATTGAGTCTGTTTTAAGAGTCTTAAACCTGTCTGAACTGTCTGGAGCTGCAGAAAACAAGCAGGACAGGAGTTTTCATAAAGATGGGCCGGTAGTATATACAGTACATGTGTGTTAGATAGATATGAAGCCCCTCAAATTCAAGGTCAGTTGTATCCAGTTGTTGTGTTGGCTCTTCCTCTGATGAAACTGGCTGCAAGAGAAGCTGCAGTGAGGCTGAACGTCTGCCGTGACTGATTTAGTCGTCACCCGCTGACAGGACACAATGGAGAAGTCAGAGCCTGCTAACCTAACCTCTGATGTGGGTTAGCGCAGTGTGCTAATAAATGTTTTAACATGGTATGTGTGTGAGTGTGTGTGTGTGTGTGGGCGGGCAGATGAAAGAGACAAGCTCACCCAAGAGACACCGATGAACAATGCTTTTGTTAAGGTTTTTATACTCATCCGCACCCGAATGTACACACACACACACACACACACACACACACACACACACACACACACACACAAATAATACATGCAGGAGTAAACCCAAGCTGCATTCACACATGTAAGGCAGCACACACACACATACTGTATGAATACAAACACACTGTACAGCCACACAGCCACACATGATCTCTCTCTCTCTCTCTCTCTCTCTCTCTCTCTCTCTCTCTCTCTCTCTCTCTCTCTCTCTCTCTCTCTCTCTCTCTCTCTCTCTCTCTCTCTCTCTCTCTCTCTCTCTCTGAATGTCCCATTTACATAAATCACCTTGGATTAGACCCACTTCCTAAAGCTCATTTTAAAGTCTGCCAGTGTTCTTTGCAAAATGCATAGAAGAGAGTCTGGCACTGTCATCTGACACTTTCTCAACACCATGGGGGTGGAGGGAGGGAGGGGGAAATGAAAGAGCAAACACTCCCTGAAGAATGAAAGAGTGGAAAGAGGAGGGAAACACGAGAGTGAGGGAAGCAAGAAACGGAGAGAGAGCAGCTCGTTGAGAGAAGGGCAGGAATGCTTTTTGTCTGTCTTGCCCTGATGATGACAGTGCAGTGTGTATGTTATTAGCGGCAGATAGACTTTGGATATGGGGTATGTTCAGAAGAGTGGAACATTATAAGGCGATCAGATAAACAAGAATTACACTTCAACCTCATTTATCTAAAGTATCCAAATCTGACGAACTCACGTAACGAGCTAAAAAGCTGGCAAAGTGGATCAGGCTTACACTGGATATTGAAATTAATTTAAAGCTGCAGAGATTTTATTCCTCTCGATTACATATGAGCTTTTCTTGCAAATAGAGTTGCTCATATTGCAAATATTAGTTAGTTTAAGTTTTGAAAGGTCCACAAAGCTTTTATCTTTTCCAATAAACAGTTTTAAATATGATGAAAATATGTCCTGGTTTGTCCTGGTCTCCTGTTGAATCTTGATAACTTTTGTGTCTTTGTTGTGGAAGATTCAAATGATAAAAGGAAGTCAACCCACATTTACCATAATAAATATATGAGAGCAAAATGATGTCTTCATCATAGACTTTTGATAGAATGTTATTTATATGGAGACATTTACCCCAGTGTTTACATCATAACATTTAGATTGATTCAGTTCCTCACTGTAATCATACCTCCTGTTCATACTGGCTATTAAAAGATCCCCTTCAAATGAACTTTCAGTATAAATGATGGGGCCAAAACCACAGTGTGTCCATGCAGTAATTTTGTGCAAAGATGCATTTGAACATTTATCTGAAGCTTATATGAGGCTTCAGCAGTCTGAGTTATAGCTAGTGAATATCTGCCACATTTACAGACTTTTAGCATCAAATTCCCTCTTAGTGTTTCCTCAGACTGTGTTTTCCTGTTGAGCTGCAGTGGAAGTAGTAGTAGTAGTGGTAGTAGCAGCAGAGACAAAAATAGGTAATGTTGAAAGATATCTGCTTGATTTGACTAATTTGGATAGCTGAAGCTGATATTAAATCAACTTTTTAAATACATTTTTACACAGAAGGAGACTTTTGTATTGGAATTTTGGCCCCATGTCACTTACATTGTATGTGCATTGTGAAGAGATCTTCTAATGGTCAGTGTGAACAGGAGGATGTTTCAAAGTTCATTTGTGTACCTGACAGTTGTTTTTAAGACAGACTTGAAAAATTGTGAACCTGTCCTTTAATCTGTGTCTATGGCTCTCACTGACTGTTTCAGTCTGGCTGTAGTATCTAATGCTCCATATTTCTGCTAAACAACGCTGCAGATACTTTTCTCAGACGCTAAATTTCAGACGCAGTTTCCTGTCCCGTGGTGGCCATTCAGCAGTTATAAATCAGATGTTGAACCACTTTTCTTCCATCGTGTTTGCACAAAACCCGATTGTTAGTAAATAAGGACAAACACAACTTGACTGTTTAATACCTTTTAAAAAGGGCTGCAAATCCTTCCCCAAATATTCCCCTAGATGCTCTCATCAGTATATTGAACACGTATGGTCAAGTATGAATGCAAACATATTGTCTGTTCAAGTATGACATGCATCTTTGTTCCACATTTTAGTTGATTAAAAAATGTACCAAACATATCGATATAATATACACACAGGTTTTTTTTTCTCTGCTCTCTGGGTGGGCAGTGTTCGGGTGTTCTTGGTAAGCAACATCAGCCAGTTGGCTTAGTGCCCCTCTGCCAGGCTTAGTCTTTAGCCCACATGCGCCTTTAAATCTGCTACACGCACATACACAAAATCCACATAGACAAGAGATCTTACACTACACTGCTGAATGAAAATGCAGTGACACAACGCAGGGATTATATAAGGAAGAAGGCAATGGGTGGTGGTGGTGGTTCAAGAGTGGGGGGTTCAGTTAAGAGAGGATGAACCTATTAAAAAAACTGACTAAAAAAGGAAAAATAACACACATACTGTAGCAATGAAATTTCAGTTCATACAGTACAGTTATTACAATACTGCAGTCAAGACCACACACATATCACAGCTGTTGCTACTGGATGACACACGCAAGACAATATTACAGTGTAGCCTATTATCATTTTTTATAATATTTGTATATTTGCTGGCGTCGCTAAGATAAACAAGATTTTTTTTCTTAATTTGCGAACAGGAAGCAATATTGGTAACTGCTTCCATACTACAGTTATACATTCACAGACTACAGAGCCCAGTTGTTTCTGCTCTACAGTCCAGACCAGACTCCCATAGAGCGTTGTCACCAGAGTGCTGCGCAGACTGCACAAATAGTACAATAGTCACTTCACTGCTGTCTAGCCTACACCCACAGGACAACCCACAGTTAGTACATTTCAGTCACTTATTCTTTTCCTTTCTGTCTATTTAAAGGAAATCCTGACTGGCCCTATTAATTGTGTAATTGAAATGTTTGTATGGTTAAAGGATTACATTTCTAGCCGTTTATATAACACTGTAACTGAGTGATGCTGAAATTGACCCCCTGATTTGTGGTTCTTTATCCAGTCACATCTGTGCTTCTTGTCATCTGTTGTTATAATGCTGCTCTCTGTTATAGAACTGCTCTTCTTTAGACTGAATGACTCAGCCTTAAGTCCTGACAAATGAGAGACCTTCTAAACTGTTGAGCACTTCTGAAGGTGACACTGTTCTGTACAACCTTGTTGCAGGAAAGTGATCAATCTAATATTTATTGTTATCAGCAAAAGCTTCAGCTCTCTAGTGGCAGTACAATGACAGCCATTACTACATAACACAGTGTATAACCTTCTGGTAATTGTATGTTTCAAGTGGATGCAGAGGTTTAATTTTCGCCACAGATAGTAAGATTAAAAGGGAAAAGGTAATTCACACATTCTATGTTCATGTCTTTTCTCATTTTGACTGGCTGGCAGTGGTGGAAAAGTATTTAAACCTTTTAGTTGAAGGTGACATATTATTCACATATCTAGTTTTGTATTTTTAATATAGGGATCTTCTGGAATATCTTTGATGATTTACAGCTTACATCTTATACTGGCTCTTCATACAGCCCTTCAGTTCAGCCTCTGTCTGAAACAGGCAGTTTTAGCTCCTGTCTCTTTATGGCTCACTCTTGAGGAGCACACTCTGTTGTGATTGACCAGCTGCCCCATGGCATACAATGGCTGGCTGCAGAGGCTACGTTAACAAACCATGCAACAAACTATAGTAGTAGGATTTCACTTCTTTTTCTCATTCTTTACTCAGAATGTCAACTTCTCAGATAAATCTGTACATGTTAGAGCTGGAAGTCCATCCAAAATATGAGAGTGGACAGTGCAAACAACACATGATAAAACCTTCACACAATTTAAGCAACAACCTTAGCATCCAATTAAATGATATTAAAGTATGATATTAAAATAGGGTCCACAGGCAGACTCAAACCAGTTAAGTGGTGTGTGCTGTAATCATACGGCTACCACGCATGCTCCAAATAAATGTATCTTAAGAATTCAATATACCATTAATTCTGGCTTCTCTCTTGCCTTTTGCCCTGGATTTTCAAGAACTTGAGAGATACATAGCTGGAGAAAAACATCCTTCTTAATGACTGTGGAATGCACTCACATGAATGACATTTTTAATTAAACAGTCTCAAAGAAACTTGACGGAACTGAACTGAACACTTTTCTTCTCAGTCCACTGATTCTCACACGCACCCCTGCATCAAGGCTCCGTAACTTCTTGCTCTCCCCTCTACCACAATAGAGCAGAATTCCCATCATATCTTTTATTACATTCCTTTCTATAATGTCATGCTGGTTACATACAGTCAGCTGCTTAAGTTTAGTCTAGAGTGGAGAGCTCTTCCTGAGGCCGGCTGCTGAAGTGTGCTATGTTGTTACTTGCAAGGTTGTATTCAAATACCGGGGCCCTGGTTGTAGCACTCTTAGCTGATAGTGTTTGGGGGGGGGGGGGGGTACTAAATGAAAAGAGTATCTTAGAGGAGAGAATGAAAGACTAGCGAGTGAAATAGAGAAATGGAGAGTAATGACAGAGAGGTGGAGAGACTGATGGAAGAGATGGAGGGAGCATTAATAAGGAGAGGCAGACAGGAATTGAGTTAAAAATATGGGGAGGGGTGAGGAGAGGTGTAATGATGGAGAGGTGAAGAGAGAGGCTGATGAGAGATGGAGAGAGAGAGAGAGAGAACAAAGAGGGATGTCACATGTCTTTCATGTTGAGAGGGCTGGAAGAGAGGCAGACATGGAAACACAAAGAGCTTGCTCAAGTATGTTTGTGTGTGTGTGTGTGTGTGTGTGTGTTTTCAGGTGTGTGTGTGCATACTTGTAAGAAGTGTGTATGTATGTGTGTGTATGTGTGTGTTTGAGCATTTTTACATGTGAAAGAGATTCCAAGAAATGAATGCATTTTTTTTTGTGTACATGAAAACACGTTTTTTTTGTGCCAGTCTGTCCGTGAGTGACATAAAGGAAAAAAAGAGCTAAATACACAGTAGCTCGAGGTAAAGAAAGGAGAAAATATAGATATAGCTCTCAACAAGGAAAAGAGAGGGAAAAAATATACAAAGCGAGGGAGTGAAGTAGAAAATGGCAATAGATAGGGAGCATGAAATAGAGAGAGAACAAAAAGGAGAAAGAATGCGAGAGCAGAGGAGACTGAGTGTAAAGGACAGAGACAAAAATGAGAAACAAGGGTAGATAAAAGAGAGAGTAATGGGGAGAGGAGAGAGGGAAAGAAGGTTTAAAAAAAGTGAAAGAAAGGATAATTGGCAAGAAAGACTGAAAAGGTGTTGACAGGAGAGAGTGAGAGAAAATGCACTAGAGGAAGAAGGTGACAAAGAAAGAGAATGACAATAGAGGCACAACAGTGCAAAGATGGATAGATAGATTGATAGATACAGTAGATAGAAAGATGCCTCGTCACTCGTCATGACAGAGCAACACTTCCTGCCACAGTGCAGTGAAGACGTCCTCCAAAATAAGCAACAAATTGTGTAGTTTGTCATTGCTTTCCATAACGGCCCGTATGAATTTGGTCTGATCTGAAGCCCACATTCACAAGACGAGTTATTCTGTTACAAAAACCATTTGTTGTATGTCTGCCACGACTATCACTAAAGGTTATGGCTGTTGATTTTCTCTATTTTTCTATTTGTCAACAAATCTCTTGGGCAGAGCTAAACTAACAAGGAATTGATCCCACCTACAAGTATTGTGTGTTAATCCAAAGCTTGATATGTTGTATTCTACTGTGCCATAGACCTCCATCGATGTCCAAAAACTATTAAAAACATGATAGTGAGCCACAATGTTGCACTTGGTAACATGTTTCTTTGCCCCAAATACTTTGGGCACACAGTATGTTTCTAATGTTTTTAGTCTCAGGAGTTTAGTTCCGTGTATGGCCGACGCCATAGCACATGCAGGGGAATGTGGTTTTGGTGTGCTTCATATGACAACCTCTCAGCAGGTAGAAGCTGTTAGTTCACCAACTAGAACGAGGGCACCCACTGTAACAAGGTTAATGATCCACACGTGACATTATAAAAAGAAGACATGATGTGCAAATGAGCGATAGAAAACCAATCGTTATTTTTGGTGCACCCCTTAATCATAGCTCTGCGAGACAACATTCACTTCAACGAGAAATATCGTCATGATTTAGTCACAACCTCAAAAGTCAATTTCAAAGTCAAGAGGCTGATATTTAGGGTATCTGCCAACACATATTACCAATTACTCCCCCCCCCCCACCCCACCCCCAAATGATATCTGTGTCCATCAGTGTGTCAGTCATGGGAATCATGTTAAGGTAACATGAAGCCAGGGTTAGCTTTGCAGCTAAAAACTGGCACAGTGTGGTTCAATGGACGTAACTGATAGCAGAAACACAACATTTTATTGTGATATCAACAAAGAAACTATTAAATGTCAATTGATCACATTAGGATTGATATCCAATCCTTTCGTATGTATTGTTGCTGATACTGATTCATGATATCATATTAGTGCATTCCTACAGTAAATGGAACCAGGTCATTTTAGAAATTTAACCAAACAACTGCTTCTATTTATTGGTTCTCTACCAAATAACACTTCATATACTGAGAAGCATCAAGAATTCACTCACTTCTGTAGCGAAGCAAAATTTAACATTTATTCAGGGAAAAACTGACATTTTCATTGGAGCAGAAAAATATGTCAGAGCAGGTCACAACCTGAGGGAAAACCTGCTGAGCTTCTTCAAAATCTGTCTCCTCTTTTTGATATGTATTGTATTACATTGTTTTACATTATAGTAATGAGCAAACCATTTGTTATCTTATTTACATTTGAAGTATTATACTTACAGTGTAAACCTTGCACAACGTGCCTTTGTCATGCTGTAATAACGTTCATGGCAGCAAAGCGAATTTGAATTTAGATAGGTACAGACAGACAGACAAAGATAGCAAGTGAGTAAAATGAGACAGGAAATAGAGAGATAGACTGAAATGGAGAGTGAAAGAACATTTGACAGCTAGAGAAAGAAGGAGGGGAATAACTAGAGAGAGAAGGAGGGGAGAGAGAAAAGACAGACTGACAGCCTCTGAAAGATAGAGATAGGAGAGAGAGGGAGGGAGAGACTGAATGAGGTAGGGAATAAATGTAGAGAGGGAAGAGAGCAATAGAGTGAAAATGAGCAAGAAAATACAGAGAGGAAGAGAGAGTCGTGTCTTGCTCTCATCAGTCAGAGCGTTGCTCATCCGGCGGCAGAGGCTGGCTTTGTCACCATGACGGATCCTCACTGTCTGTATGCCGCTCGCCACCAACACCATTACAGCACATTACTGATGTACACACACACACGCAGAAACACACACACACACACAGAAGTGAGAACTGCACATTTAGCAAGCACATCAAGCACATGCACACATGCAGAGAGATGGTAGCACAAGGTATTGTGAGCACACACACACACACACACACACACACACATTTACGTTTGTTGTGATGATGTCTCGTATAAATTGACATTAAAAGACTCAGAAAATACACATGCACATTCAGATAGGAGTGTGGCTTTGCTTTTGACCCTTTTACACCTGCGATAAACCTGCAGTCTGTAGCTGGATAAAATGGTTTGAGGGAACGATTGTTGTTGTATGGCCTTTGCAGAGAAAGTGGTTGTCTGACATTTTTTTACCTAGTTTGTTTGAGACCTCAGGAAGTGGCAGAGTTAGGTGACCTTTCAACTTGTTGGGTGAGTTTTTTCTTAAAGGTTAAGTTTCCAGTCTAAATTAATAAATTCTCACTTGCCCACATGAAATGACTGAAATCATGAAATGAAATAGTTATTGGCAAGGTAAACTCAGCGTGCTTTACATTAAAGTGCATACAGCAACAAGTGACCACAAGTCATGGTAAAGAAAATGCATGCAAGACAGACAACCACTCCCCCTCCAAAGGACACTGACAAATCACACGACCATCCTCCAGACACAAACTAAATAACTTACTGTACTATAACCCTGGGAAAACAGAGGAAGTGAGTTGTGACAGAACTGGTCACTGTAATCATCGGTTTTGTACATACTGGCTGTGAAGAGATCAATTACTTGCTCGACTTAGGCTGTAAAAAGACTAACTTTGTAAAAATACTCTCTTGATCTTACTCAGGCAGCCAAAGCCCCATATTAGCTTCAGCTGAGTCTTTGGAATACATTTTTGCACAGATTGAGGACTGTGGATTTTGTCCCACATGTCTTACTTTGGAGTTGTGCTAGGAATGGATGTCCTCATGGCTAGTAGCCATTCCAGATGTGTTTTATTCAGTAGCATTTCTATAGTTGTGTCTTCTTTGTGCATTTATTTTATACCTTGAATTAACATGTGTTTTTCCTTGTACAGATAAGATATTCAGATACAGAACACATGTTAATCCCAGTTTATCCTGTTGTAAACTTGCATTATGGACATGCACTGTATAGACACATTGTGTATTAGTATTCTTAACAAGCAGTCACAGAGTCAGGCTCATTATTCTGGCCTTTATAACACATGTACAGTATATACACACAAACACAGAGGCAGGAACACAACAAGCAGGAGATAAACATACAAAGTAATGCTCATTTGGCAGCCCTGCATACACACACACAAACACACATGCTGAGACAGTGATCGTCCATAACTCACTCCAAGACATAAATACCTTGTTATCTACACACAAACACAATCACAAAAACTTGGTGTACTATACACATTCTTTCCTCCCCATCTTCTCACTCTTTCTTTTCTTTCTTTCATTAAACCAAGCTGACAAACAGCAGTATATGCACCAATGCTGCGCAACAGCTGTTTAATGGGAGATATTGTGTAAGAATGAATGTTAATTTGTGCTGTGAATAAAATGCTAACGAAGCTCTGTCATTTGTGTTTGTCTCCACAGTATTATGAAATGTCCTACGGTCTTAACATTGAGATGCACAAGCAGGTAAGAGAGACTATATTTGCTATGTTGTTTTTGTCTCCTGCTGTTGGATTGCTGCTGGTTTACTTGGAGGCTGTGTATACTGTAGATGTTTGTGTGTGTGTCACTTTTTGTGTAGGAGTTGCATTTATTGAGTAGGAGAGGAGGTGAATGTGTTATTTTGCACACTGTAAGATTGTATGCCAGTGTGTCATTTTGTGTGGGTGGGTGTATATTTTAATGTAATTGTCCTCTTTTATGTGCTGTATGTAAACTATGCAACCAGTGCTCCTGCATATATGTAAATGAAGTGGATCAATTCACAAGTGAAACACCTTTAAATATATTGCAGTCATGCAACAACTCCACTGCTACAAATTGTTGTTTCAAATTGTACCATATTGAGTCAACAACACACAAGCAACAAGTAGAATAGTAAATAATATAGTATTTAGTCCTGAGCTTCTGTGTTGCATTAAATTACATTCTACAGGTGTTTCTCATTTTTTGGTCACTCAGTGTATTCTGTATCGGCAGGATTAATGCAGGATCTGTTGCAGCTTAAATTTAAACTGTCTTTTCCTTTGTACTTAATTTTAAAAAAGTGTCATAAACAAGACAGTCGATGTAAAAAGTGGTTCCAACACTGAGCAATAGATGACTTATTTTATTAGTTTAGAGAGGGTCACCACGCACAACACTGCAGGTTACCTTGGTATACCTTTGAATAGGGGTGCAACGAATCAAAAAACTCACGGTTCGGATCGTTCCTCGGATCAGAGTCACGGATCGGATCGTTTTTCGGATCAGCCAAAAAAAAAATAGACAAGACAAATAAACATGTTTTGTCTTTTTTTGAGTGTTACGTCTGTGTGGTAGGCTAACCTAGGCGACGGGTTTGTGTGGCAGCGCGAGTATAAGGAAACAGACGTAGCACTAGAGGCAGCAGTTATCGTTACAGCAGTCACCGAAGTTTACTTTTATTTTCCATGCCCACTGTTCTACATGTTGTACACTGAGGACAATAAATCACAACGAGCCATAGTTTGCTTATTGAAAAGGGAACTGTTGCAGACTTTTACCCAGAGCGTGTTAAGTAGCTCTGTCCCTGGAACTAGCAGGAATGGTTACAGCTGTGTGTGGACTGAACATGCGCACATTTTTTTTTTTTTTTTCATAAATCAATCCGCGTATCATGCGTGTGCCGAACCGAAATAGATGGTCCGAACGGATCACGGACCAATGATGATCCGTTGCAGGCCTACCTTTGAACACAAACATAAGTACCTGTTCTGTGGTATGAAAAGAGAAGTTTAAAAAAAATTGGTCCTATTTTTCTTTCACAATTATGATGTCACTATTGGCTAAATGTTTGTTTATACCTCCTCTCTGATTACTAAAAAGCAAAACAAGCTGTAGATTGCCGTTGTAGATGAAAGAAGAAAGAATTATGTGCATGAGGGAATAATACTATTAAACAATAGCACGACAGCAATCATCCTGGCCAGTAACCATAGAAATATTAAATATATGTTTTACAGAACTGGTGGTGACAGACTGAGGTTAATTGACACTCATTGTCAACAATGTATAGCTGTTATTGACTGCATTTAGGCTAGATAGGACTTGGGTATGAAATCACCCACTGGTTCTTCTACATGAAAGGTGATAAAAGAAGGTCAGTGAAAATTGTATTTCATTTCCAT
This sequence comes from Scomber japonicus, assembly GCF_027409825.1. NCBI lineage: Eukaryota > Metazoa > Chordata > Actinopteri > Scombriformes > Scombridae > Scomber > Scomber japonicus. Next base: position 15,259,755 of record NC_070584.1, on the reverse strand, counting down.
TTTTCCTGTCAGAGATCTGGTATTGTTGAATGAAGTCAGGTCTGAGGAGCAGGGTTTGCTTTAAGGATTGACTGCTTGTCTCCACACTTGCTACTAATTTTGTGTCTGGGTCACATTTCAGAAAAGGAGGACAATCAGACAGAAAGACAGGCAGAGGGTCAGATAAATGTCCAGACAGACAGACAGATAGCAGACATGGGGTCTGCTCTGCTGTGTTGACACAGCTCCACACAGATAGACAGAATCATTATTCAGTATCATCTTCCTTTAAGGTGACCGCCTATGTCTCCCTCACTGTCTCAATCTTTGTGTCATGCTAACTTGCTCTCTGCAGTGGAGTTGTGGACTGTCATGGAAGACAAGGGTGTATTTTTTACAGTGAGGTCCCAACATGCCCGACGTATTGCATTTAGGAAACAGCTCATTGTTTAAAACATTCCCTGAAAACGCCTTCAAATGAAAGCTTCTGCACTCTGCACTTTAACCTCATAATCACTGTGTCATTTCACAATCAAGGTAATTACAGCACAAAGACATCAAACAGCAGATTTCTATCCAAATACTTGGAGTGCAGTGTAGATACTTTCATACTCCAGACTCCGATATCATCTGATTTTATGTCCTGTGCTTGAGATTATATGTGATCAGTCTGATGGTCAGGGGATATTTTAACTGATAGCTTGTGACTCACCTTGATGTAAGATACTATTTATTTTAAACAAGAGAATATTCAGATCACTGTGCAGGGAACATGTTATCATGCCCATATGGCTCCAATCTGCCTGTGTGTTCATTGTTTTTTTTGTGAGACACAACATAAATTCTCTCTCTAATGTTTGAAGCTGAGATTGTCTGTAAGTGTCCCTTCTGCTCTTTTGCATTCGTCCAATTTCACCACAGCCTCTGATCCAAGACATGAACCAGATTTGAAAGCAACAACAACAACTCCAAAGGCACTTTTTTGTTGGAATTGTTGCGCCGGTTAAAAAAAAGACTTATGTGCACAATAAAACTGACTGATAGGTGGGATGGATTGAATCCCGAACCCTATAGCAGAGTGTTGACAGAGCAATAAGGGAGAGAGAGAGACACAGACAAATTGAGAGAGAGACCAGACAAGAATTAGTCCAACATAGCCAGAATTTTGGAAAGGCTACTTTAAAAGGACAAGCTGTCAGTCATTTCATCCTGACAGAAGTTGAACTATAAAGTGAAGATACTGATTTATACAGTTTTGTTTAGTGTATTTCAAGCTTGTGTGAAAGAGTTATGTAAAAAATGCCTACACCTGTTACCATTGATGTTAACTGTCATTTAAGATTTAAAATAGCACTATATTATTCCCCAAAATACGGTCCATTTTTAAATGTTGTTGGGCTAAACCACCAAGTAAAATGAAGTGAAAGTTGTACTTTAACTAGAAGAAGAGAAACTTTTACCCACAGTGAAAATGAACAGTGAGAAAGAGAAAACTGAGCAGAGACACACAGAGAAAGAAAGAAGAGCGAGAGAGATGGCTGGTTGGCAGCAGAGCTCGGCAGAACTTGACTGTCAGCTCTTGTCGCCAAAAAGGAGAAATGGGCTGAGGTGCTGGCTGCACCTCTGAGAGATGGAGAGATGAGGAGGAGGGGGGAGATGGGGGATAGATGGACAACAACAGAGGGAGGCCAAGGAAGGGAAAGTGTAGAAAATAGGAAGAGAGGGGGAGAAGAGATGACAGGAGACCAAAGAACTACAGTCAGGCGAATAAGAGTAAAAGAGAGAAATAAATGAAAAAGGAGAGGCCTGGTGTCAGGAACTATATTGAACAAGTCTTTAAGAATGGTGAGCCGGGGTAATATGAGAAAGAGAGAAGAGGTAGAAAAAAGTATATGTTTGAGCAATGAAGAGAAAAGGAGCATGTGTGGAAAAAATGGAAGAAAAACAAGAGAGCTAGTAAAAAAAATGAAGGGTAGGTAGGAGAGCCAGTGAAGAAATGTGAAGCAGATAATGAAAGAGAACTTATAGTATCATAGAAAAAAAGGAAACAAGAGAACCAGAGATTGACAGAAATAGTATAAAAAAGAAGGTAGGAGCAGAGAGAGAGGGAGAGAAAGAGAGAGAGAGAGAGAGAGAGAGAGAGAGAGAGAGAGAATATAAAATGAAGGAACTGGTATAAAAAGGATATCAAAAAGAGTGATTGAAAAAAGAGATAGCATGAGGAATTTTAAAGAAAGAGAGTGGACAAGGATAAAGCACAAAGAGACAGGTTGTAGAGAAGGAGGACATTACAAAGGAGGAGTAGAAGATAGAAGAGTGAGTGGGATAGTTTGGGAGAAAAAAAAGAAAAAAAGAGCAAGATAATTTAAAAAGCGAGGACTGTGAAGATATAAAAGACTGCGAGAAAAAGAGAGCCCAGTAGAGAAAAGGCAGTAAAGAGAGTCAAGGAGATAGAGAGACAGAAAAAAAACCCTGAAAGATGGTGGGGAGAACTAATGTTGGAAAAAGTGTGAGAGCAGAGATGAGAGGAAAAGAGGGATAGAGATTAATTGAACGGATGAAAGAGGAGAGGGTAAACAGGAAGGATGGAGCTTTAGAAGAGACAGATAAAGACCTCAGAGAACAGATGAGGGGGGTTAAAAAAAGAGAGATGGCGATGAAAATGAGCGCCAAGAAAAAAGGAGAGCAATGGAGGGAAAAGGAAAGAAAGGGGGAGGGCAATTGGAGAAAGAAGTAGAGATTAAGGGAGAGAAGACACATCAAGGAAGGGAGGGGAGCTTTGAGCTGCACTGAGAAATAATGAATCATGAATAGATTTAACAGTATCTGCTCTTATTTCCTACGCCCCCCCCACCACCACACACACACACACACACACACACACACACACACACCCCCTCACACTCCCCAGCTTCCTCCTAACATCCTGTCGAGTTCATTGCTATTGCCTCCCTCTCCCCTCGCCGTCTCTTCCTCTAGCGCAAGCTCTGTCATTATCAGTGGCAGGGCCATCTCATGTCCCGGCATTAATTGAGCTGTAACAGTCATCTGGTGCCTTCCTACCCTTCCTTTGAGTCTTTCCTGCTTTTTCTTCTCTCTCTCTCTCTCTCTCTCTCTCTCACTCTCTCTCCCTCTCTCTCTCTCGCGCTCTTTAAATTTCACACTTGCTCTTTATCTTCCCTCTCTCCTCCCTTGCCTTTTACTATCTTGATCTTTTCTCGTTTCCTCTATATTTTCTTCCCTTCTTCTTTTCTTCTCTCTGTCTCTTTCTCAGATGATTGTATCTGAACTATATGAAGGCACAGGAAAGATATCATCTCCCCCCTTCTCCTTTAAGCTGCATGGGATACAGTGACACACACGCACATGCATGCACACGCCATCATATTATCTCACTTGGTTCACTTCCATTATCATATCATATATATATATATGTATATGTATGTGTGTGTACTAGCTGTATCCCCAGGAGGAGCGAGGGGGGCTATAAGGACTTTACACTCCTCCCTGTGGTTGTTCTATATTCATTGATATAGCACTTCTGGGGCCTGGGTAGTTATTGCCTGTATCCCCTACTATGTGCAGATGCACATGTATATTCAGTGACTGCAATATAGACCGCTACTGTGGACTCACAGCAGTTGGCAGAGGGCAGCTTATAGCTTTAATGATGTGCTGTATGTGTTTTACTAAAAGCTGTGTGGTGAATGGATTGATGCTGCTGATGTATGGACAGTAGATGGATAACAGCATGATGCCAAGAGGTTCAAATGAATAGAGGCTTTGTTGGACTTGTGTCCAGCCAGAGGCAGCCTGGGAAAATATGAAAATGTGGAAGGCAGGAAGTGAATAAGATATTCCTTTCCTTCCACCAGCAGCTAACTTCAAAGGGCCATTAAGCAAAGTACGGAGCCCACAGCTGTCAGTGATAGTAAGAGGACAACAACCACAGCAGTACCCCTCCACACCACACACACACAAATATAGAAATATTTTAAAATAGAACAAAGTATATAACATTGGCACTCATTTACTTGAATGAGAAACTGTGTCCAAACTTTTGATTGTTACTGTAGATATAAGTTATTACATATGTCCAAGTTATAATGTAATTAAATAGTGGAGTAGTGGCAGCATAGTGCAAAGATAATGGTTCATAAATTAATATTGAAAAAACAAAGGAGAACTCGGTCAAAGGAGGCCAAGATAGTCATATCCTGTCCTAACAGACCCAAAGAAACACCAACACTGATTTACCACCAATTAACAAGCAGCTTCATTCAATAAGAGTAGCAACAGATGTCATTTTTGTTCACCTTCTCTGTCCATTGTGTGATGATTTGGACCCGCCAGCCTGTCAGGTTCCAAATCCAGTTTTGGTGTTGATTAAGATACAAGATGATCTCACTCTAAATTTGGATTTAGAAACGTGTTTATTTGCTGTAACAGTATTAATGGCAAGGATTTGTATTTCACCTGAAATATTTTATTCTCACCAATTTCAAGTAGAGCAAACCTTCTAGATAAGATAAAGTATTTCTCTTTTGCAATCTCTACAGTTAAAGCCCAGAGGCAACAATAGTTCACCTGCACAGGTGTTTGAACTTATATTACCTGATTACACTTCTTCTCAAGACTGTGCATGTGCCTTATTGTTATTGGTGCATATAAATTCTGTAACATCACATAATTCCCAGCATAGCTCCACCCAGCCTCTATATAGCTAGACCGGTTCAACTAGACATGCAATCAGAAAGACTAACTGAAAACACCTGTGTAAAACTGAAATTGTAATGTACAGTTAGTGTGTTATGTAGCTGCAGGCATACCAAACTATTAGTTCTGTTATGATTAAGTGCAAGCAGGAAGCGTATTATTTTCAATTACTGAATAACAATGAAATTATAACTTTAACTTTAACTTTAATTATAACTTTATAATATCAGTTGACCTCAGTTGGCCAGTGAATGAACTGTGTAGTATTTTGAAGACATTAAATGTTGTTAAAGAGTAAATGCTTACTGTTTGTATATACAGGTATGACACACTTTTTAGCACTGAGCTTGCAACCTGGAATTATCTTTTAGTAGCAACATATCTTTTTCTTCTACCCAGTAGTGAATTTCAAAATGTGCACATACGTACTACTTTACATGTTTCAGAGAGGTAATAGGTCATTTCAGCACTAGGGCCCATTATTTCTTTGCTAGGATAGTATCCTCCAGTAGACCCTTGGGACCAGCAGTGAAGCCACTGTGGCAGCATTTCAATGACTGCCTAGGTAAGTGTTTCTCAACGACCGGGTTGGAATCTGACAGTACATCACAAAAAATGGTCAGATGACTGCAAGACTTTATATTTACACTGATGCTGTTAGATTGTGGTGTAATCACTGTACGACATACCACCCATCCTATCAGAAATGAACACCCTGTGTCAATGTTTTAATTTTACCTGCAAAGGGAACATGCAAACAAAAACACTGTCTTAGCTAATGTTGCATCATACAGCCTCTCTCGTCCTCATCAGTCATTGCACAATCATATCACTGGGAGCAGGAAAATCCCATCTTTGACTCCAATTTGGACTCAGCGTTGTAAATTTGTTATGATCATACATATACAATGATTACCGCTTTTAGATGTGTATAAATGTCGCCCTGATTTATTTTGAAATCGATATCCTGAGAACCCAAGCAGCAGCCTGTCTGAGTCAAGCCAGCACGGTTGGCTGATTGAAATACTGTGGGCTCAAAGGTTAAAATCCTTCAAACAAGATGTGCTTTTTACATAAGGTTACACATTGGACTGTGACATCAATTTAGGTCGGCATGGGAAACTCTTGATGTCAGGAGGCTGCAAGGAGGCTAAAAATGTTGCATATTTGGTCACATTTTGTAGCCTGATACAGCAGGATGCTAGGCAACAGGGCTACTGGGCAGCAACGGTGCTTAATTAGAGATTAGACAGCAGGAACCTGGAGGGGGCTGTGTAGTTTAAAGCTGGGTCACAATTGGATTTTTATAATAGTTCACGCTGTAAGATGCAAAGTAGCAAGCTTCCTAGGTGGCAAGGAGAGCATGTATTTATAAAGCAAACAGACTACTGGAGGATGAGAGTAATGTGTATAATCACAAATATATAAAAGTGCAGCACTACAGAGGTGTACCAGTTCATATCCACAGAGAAAGCTGCACATGTACACACTCACAGTGGTGTGTTGGAAGAGTTTAATGTAAAAGCATCATGTTACTGTTTGTCAAAAGTAATGCAATAACCAGGGTTCACTGTGGAGAATGAGAAGAAGGAGGAAACGTGTCAATTAAAAAAATAATCCAAAACAAATAAACTGAAAGGTTTAAGAAATCGATTTTCTTTTACCCAATTTATCTGTTGCCCTTATACCTCAATGTTTGGCTTTGACTATTTTATTTATTTATGTGTTTATTTATGGACATAAAATGTCAGTAAGTTGAAAAGTCTGCATTGGCTAGATCCTTAAATAGAGGAACTAGATAGAAGTGATGCACCAATTCAAATTTCTCCCTATACTGATTCAGATACCTCAAACAAAACCGACTAAAAATTAACACTGTTACTCCAGTGTGTGCAGGTCCACATACAGAGCCTGTCACTTTTCACCCCTTGACATTTTCAACATAATTTGGTATCAGCTAGATCTTGCCTGTGTCTAAGACAGAGTGTAATCTGTAATTGATAATATTCTAAATTCTTTTTCTATCAAATATGAAGATATTTTGTCCAAAGTTTCACATTTCTGCCCATGCTATGTCATGTTTTGCAAGATTGAAATGACTGTTACAGAGGTGTTAAGTTACTGGCAAGGTTTTCCGTACTCCATATTTGACCTTTTGCATTGTGTTAAATCTGTGGAATCTGACAAATGAGAAACTATTTTTATTATAACTACTAAGGTTTCAAATGTGTAATTATCTGAAAAATATATATAATTTAAACTTGAAATTCCTCCACCTCCCCATGTTAAACCTTTTTAAATATCCCCCAAGACAAATTAACAGTTGGAGAGGTGGCTTCATGATGAAAGAGACCATCCCATTACTGAAAGGTGTCAGCGTGTGTGTGTGTGTCAGTGTGTCCTTGAGCTGGATAGTGAACGTCTAGCTGGTTATTAATTTCAAGCCATTTAGGATAATAACAACATGAGATAAAATCCTGCTAGGAACTTGTAAAACCAAACACAAAACACCAACTTTAGCAATACAGATGATACTGCAGAATGCTTGATAGGCATGCTTGTGTCCTGATCACTAGACTCAATCACTGGATTTAATAGTCAGGTTACTAAATATTCCTTATACTTTATTTTAAAGAACACTACTATAAGTTGGAGGTTCACACGATATTTACAGGATATTATAAGAATCAGTGTTATCATATATATATATATATATATAGCCTTTATATACTGTATCAGAATGCTAGATAGAAAGACTGCGTGGTTCACAGACCAGGCAGGATATTATAGGAAGCTGTGTTTGATAGTCAGGATGCTTGGCAGCCAGACTGTTTCCCCTGTGGACTCCTGAGGACAGATGAAGCAGCTGGCTGTCCTTCCTTCCTGCTCCCTTCTTTCATTTCACCACCACACATGAGGCCGTGTGTGTGTGTGTGTGTGTGTGTGTGTGTGTGTGTGTGTGTGTGTGTGTGTGTGTGTGTGTGTGTGTGTGTCTGTGTGTGTGTGTGTGTGTGTGTGTGTGTCTGTGTGTGTGTCTGTGTGACAGCAGGAGTTTAGAGTTGAGTTGCCCAATCCTTCTTTTGCACTATTTGATGTGATAGGAGACGTTCTATCACAAACAATGTCTGCATTAATGGAACTTTTTTTTTTTTTTTTTGCAAATACAAATAAAAAAACATCTTTGAATTGAGCTGAAAGAGAAAGTTTAAAATCTGAGGAAAAGAAGGCAGGAAAGAGAGTGAACACAGTGAAGAAATAAATAGAGACAATGAATAAAACAGAAACAGGTGCCGGGGAAGATTAGTACAAGCAGGAGAGAGAGAGATCACATGGGGGAATGTTTATCTGTTTGTGTTGTGTAAAAAAGTGTGTGTGTGTGCTTATCCTCCCGCCTAATTAGCCCGAGCTGTCTAGCCTTTTTATGCATGTGTTTGTGCATTTGTGTGTCTGCTTGCATGCATTGGTATATTTGGCTGAAGTTGTGACCTGAATCCGCATCTCACTTGGGAGAGAGGAGAGGGTGAACAAGAATGAGAAAGAGAGAGAGGGGAGAGTGCGAGTGATATGTGCCATTTTCAACTCACCACTTTGCTTCATAATAGGATTGAGTTTCTCTCTCTCTTTCCTCTTTTTCTTTCTCAATCTCACTGTTTCCATCCCCTCTTCTGCATCTATTTCTCTCTGTCACTCCCACCACCCAGTCGGTCGATAATCCCACAGTTGTGGTTTTTTTCCTTCTTTAACTGGTTTTATTGATAGGGTTGGATTAGGACAAGCCTGCATATGTGGGTCAACTAGAATGGCTTTGGAGAGGTCAAATGACGTGTGTGTGTTTATGGTATTTATTTGCACTCTCTGATCAGTGGTGTATGCAGTCCCTCTTTGCACATGTTGTAGCATCTGTGCTGTTTGTGTGTGTGTGTGTGTGTGTGTGTGTGTGTGCGCAGCTTTGATGTCTCTCCCTCTCTTTCGATCACGCTCTCAATCCGTTCATAGCATGTGTGTATGCCTGCGCATACATGTGTAACAGAGCTCATTTGTGAATAATGAGGCATAGAGAGAGAGAGACTGGGGTAGAGTGCGATATAACCCTTTATGAATGATAGAAAATAAGTTCAGGGAAGGAAAAACAGTGAGAAAGAGAAAAAGAGAAAGATGAAATGAGAGTGAAAACAAGTGATTAAATTCCCAGGGAGCTAGCCTTTTAACGTAATGGCTTTGTCACCCTGGCAGAGGAGCTCTGAGTAGCTACACAGACTGTATTGGCTTATCTGTGTGTTTGTGTGTGTACATGTTTTGTGATAGCGACTGCATGTGGTACCATATTCTGTGGTCAAGGTGCCTGTATACTGAACAAGCAACTGCACCACATGTGGCCTCTAACTTAGAAGACATATCCAGGCATCTCTGAAGAACATATAAATTCATGAGGAGCTGTATGTGAAACTTACTATTTTAAAAGATGATGACATATTGTAACTTTAATTTAGAGTTGGCGTTTTAATGTAGGGTATATGGTTTAACACTAATTTTAGTTGTGCAGCAAGAACCGTGGTTAATCTGCTTGGGCATCTTTTATCCTTTATGTTTTGGATGTCACATTGTTGAGAGCAAAGACAACATGAATTAAGTAGAAAAACCCGCACGTCTTCTTTTCAGGAACATATATCTGACAAACCCTTTGCTTACCACAATCCCTGTGCTCTATCACAGTGAATGTCCCATATTCTGTGATTTAAAGGGAACCTTCCCACCATCACTCATGAATGAAACAAAGTGAATGAAACATTATAAATACTACTGTGGGGAATACAGTGAGATTGATTTGGCTTGATCATGCACGTAACATAGGTATCTATCTACACCATACTGTAGGTATCTACAGTGGGACTCTTGCTCACCGCTCTTCAGACATTTTTACAAATAAAGCGAGAAAGTCCAGTGGGAGTAATTGTAATAAGGAGTAATTACAATGAAATATCCTGCTACTATAGTGAAGGTCATGATATGTGGGTCATGTTTTTAAGAGTGAAGGCAAATGAAATGTCATCTTGAAATATAGTGTGTGACCATCAGAAGGAGGAGGGGGGGTGGGTGCCTCAGTGTTTTCATAAAAAGTACCACCTGTACCCTTGGTGCTATTTTCACTGCAGTGAACAACTCAAGATAGCAACAATGGAAGTCACAGCAGATGAATTCAAATCCTTACGTTTTTTATTTTATTTAAAAAGGCTAATAGCCTGGAGGTACACACTATGAATTACAGGCACACATGTGTGCCACTACAGTTACTAGACTAGTTCAAGCACTGTCTGTGAATTCAAATATTCACCATAGTGTGTGTGTATTTGTGTGTGCTTGTGTGTGTGCACATCTTTGTATGCTTTTGCATGCATGCATACGCTGCAGCCAGCTTTGCTACTCTGGCTACTTTGTGTCTGATTGCATTGTGGACCACATGAGTTTGAAGCCGTATGCAGTCTGTCAATGCAAGCTGGTGAGCTGGCACAGTGTGAATATGACTAATAGCTTAGTGTATAATATAGCCAGAGAGAGAGAGAGAGATATCTAGTTGGTTGTAAAACTACAACCCTGACTGTGAGGCACAAATTTTGTATCTCACAGTCACATGCCCTAGAAAAAAATCATGCATCTGTATGGACCATGTGTCTGTGTCCTTGCTTGTGTGGTTGTTAGTTTGTGTGAATTTGTTCTAGGTACTTGTTTATAACTGGGTTGGACATCCACCTGTGTGTGTGTGTGTGTGTGTGTGTGTGTGTGTGTGTGTGTGTGTGTGTGTGTGTTGGAGGAGTAGAACTGAGCTGTCTGTCTGTATTTTTCATTCTAAATGTTTCTCCTGCCTGGTCCGCTGCCTATCTTGTATTGGTTCTGCACTGAAGGTTGAATCGGTGTCTTTATGTGTGTGTGTCTGTGTCTCAGGAAGTGTGTGTGTGTGTGTGTGTGTGTGTGTGTGTGTGTGTGTGTGTGTGTGTGTGTGTGTGTGTGTGTGTGTGTGCGCGTGTGTGCGTGTGTGTGTGTGTGTGTGTGTGTGTGTGTATGTGTGCTTGTTGGTCTCATGCTGGGAGGCTCTGCTTGCTCTGCACACAGCTCTTCATATGTGTCCTCTCTTCTGCTCTGTTTGGATTGGTTTTTCTGTGTGCCCTTGTTGGTTGTGTGTGTGTGTGTGTGGGGGGCATGTGTGTGTGGTGTGCATGAGTTTGAATTGTGTGTGTGTGTGTAGTTGTGTTCGTGTGCACTATTCTGAGGGTACGTGTGTGTGTGTATGTTTCGTTGCTCGTGTATGCTTTGCTGCTCCCCTTTCTTCTCTTTCTCTCTCTCTCTCTCTTTCTCTGTTTCCCTTCCTCTCCTTACAGAATAGAGGGGCCATCAATCAGAGGCAAGGGGGATAGAGGAAGGGAGGGAGGGGAGGAGGAGGTGAAAAGGAGGAGAGGAGTTGGCTCGGCGCCAGGGAAGAGGAGCTGGCACACTGCCCAGAGGAGAGAGAGAAGGCAGAGAGAGGAAAAAACAAGACTGAGCAAGAAAGAAAAGAGAGGGAGGGTAGAGGGAGATTCTGGGAGAGAAGCAGGGCAGCGAGATAGAGGAAGAAGGAGAAATAAATGAGAGAGAATGAGAAGGAGGGCAGAGAGAGAGAGAGAGAGAGAGTGAGACAGAGAGAGAGAGAGAGAAAGAGAGGGAGAGAAAGAGCAAGGCCAAGTGCACTGAGGGAAAACAGACCAAGAGGATACAGAGAGAGAGAGAGAGAGATACTGTGGAAGTGGAAAAATGAGCCAGCAGAATAAAGAAAGTAGGAGGTTGATTGCATGGAGAAAAGGGAGAAAGAGGGGAGGTGGGTGGGAGGGTTGAAAGAGAGGAAACAGGAATGGCAGTTTTTATTGAACAGCTCTGTGCCTGCAACACCAATCAGCGGGTGATTAGCATGTCATCGGCTACAAATATTTACCTTAAACTGTTCACAGAGGGGAGAGCTGCCCAATTAGAAAGCAGGGGACAGAGATAAGCTCCAGGGTTGTGTTTGCGGGTGTTTGTGATATGTACACACCCTCTGACTCTGAGTGTATTCTGCAGCCATACACATGCTTTACATTAGGTCAGTAACATATAGTGTAGCTGTGTCTAAAATCATTTCATTGCACATATGCCACTTAAAAAAAAAAAGAAAATCCACTAACCAGTGAGTAACATGACACTACAACTGTGAGTGATGATGCAAAGTGATAATGATTCATATTGCAAGTGTATGAAAGCTGTAAAAAAGCTATTATAGGTAAGTATGTAAATCAAATGTAGGGCTGCAACAACCTTCATTATCAGTTCATCTCTGTTATTTTTGTCAATTAATCAATAATCATTTGGTCCATAAAATGTCAGAAAATAATGGCAGTTGCTGATTACCAAAGCCTAAGTAGACTGACCAGAATATATTACTGATAAATGTATTCAGTTTACTATCATAATGTTAAGAAAAGCAGCAAAAATGTAGTAGTTGGAACATATGTAATGGTGAGATCTAGCGCTTGACAAATGACTTTAACCATGGATCACTTATCTGAATAGTGAGTGATAAAACAAACACAGCTTCTGACTGCAGGTTTTGAGGTAATGTAGCTCATACACACACTGTTGAGCTCTTTTCCAAAACGCTATAAATCCATTTTTGAAAACATTAATAAGTCATGTTATTTAATTGTGTATTTCAGGTAATATCAATAAAAATGCAGTTGTTTTGTTTTGATTGAGTAAAGATAAATCAACTAAACCTAACCCAACACACTTCTACTGAAATTACTTGGATAAAAAAATGATTTATGAAAATACATTAAAATGGTGGATATAGCGTTTTGGAAAAGAACTCTTTATATCGTTTTTATCCAGGGAAACTTGACCATCAAATAAGCTTTAAGCTTTTCCTGGGTCACTGTTGTTATCAGAAACCTGTGATAGGATATACAAATGTTGGAGCTATTGTCACTTCAATACAATTTTGTATAACTGTCTTTCTATCAAGGTAAAGTTGATTGGGCATGCATCCTTTTTCCATTAACATCATGCATCACATTCTGGTATGCATTCAGTTTAAAATAAACTGTTACTGGAGTTGACTGCAGTTAGCTGTTAGGTGCCTGGCCCAAGCGTTGCTTATTCTGTTTCTTAACCTACAGTCTCCGAGGTTTCAAACCAGCAACTGTTTCAAGTTAGAGAGCGGCACCAGGAATAGAAATAGAATAGGAGCTAAGAGAGATGGCAGAGATTTTTGTTGAGAGCAATTAGAGTTGGTAGAGGAGTGGGATATCACTTCACACTCTGTCTTTCACTCTCTCTTCCTCTGTGTTTCTCTGTCACACACATGTACACACACACACACACACACGAGCTCGCTCCCCCATAAAGCTGGCTTGCTCAGCGTAGTGGGACTCAGAGGCTGGCACAGCTGGCAGTGCCTGAGCACACTGGGCACCATCTTCTTCCTCCTGTGCCAATCTCAACCTACGCTCATCACATTCAAATTCACCAAGCTTTATTGGCAAAATGAATGCGGTCACTGTTGCTTTGCCGTCATGCTGGAAGGCCAAATACAATACCGATCTTTCACAGAGAATTGGTTTCCCGGTTGTTCCAGTTCACTCTAGTGTCATGAGTGAAAGGTGTGCAAGAAAAAAACTTGAACTTGTTTTTCATCCTTTCATCTGAGTTTTCCTGCATTTCTGCTCTTGATTAGAATGCATTACATATGAGCCTCAATACATCACTTTTTAGCTCTTACAAGCCTGCCAATATGCTACAGTTACACAATGTAGACCAGCTTGTCATTCCAAGGAAACAGCTGGGGGGCAGATCCTACTCCAATAAGACCCCTCCCTCTTAAACAAGCTTTGTTTTGTCAGAACAATGGCACGCCGACTGATTATTTAAGCATGCACTATACACTGTTACACCATCAGACTATGATGACTTATTTTATGAGTGAGTGTTATTATTTTCTTTTCTGTGTACCCACTGCCTCTTCTACCCACCAGTCTCACCTGTTTCTACTTCAGTTGGTGATTTTTTACATTTCCCAGAATGCCTTTTGACAGCCCTCACAGAAAAGGCAGGAACGTGTTGCATTTGCACTGTAGGTTAAATATGTGGGTGGAGAGAGCAGTGGCAATAGTGATAGCAATTGCTAAGTAAGTGCTGGAGAATGAGTTTTTCCAGTCAAAAAAAAAAACTGAGAATTAAGCCTTGCACACAAAAGCAAAACTGTTGTCTCTGCATTTGATTCTGGTTTACTGAGCCTAGTGTTGGCATAGAAATAATAATGATATCATAATTGATAATAATAGTAATAATAATAATACATTTAATTTGTACCACACTTTTTATTCATAGTGAAACTCAGAGTGCTACAGTATTAATAATTTAGAACACAACATAAAAAAATAGTAATAAGAGTTAAGATGGATAAGCCTCCTGAATAGAGATTTTTGAAAGAGTCTAGGGTCTGTGCTGCCCTCAGATGGTTAGGAAAGCTGTTCCACAAGCATGGTGCAGCTGGCAGACGGCTTGATTCCCCGTGGTGTAGAGCTTGTTACTGAGGGCCCAAAGGAGCAAGCTGCTGGCAGATCTGAGGGTGGAGGTGAATGTTTGTGATATATATCAGTTACTGTAGGTAGGGAGTGTACGTCCGCTAATGGATTTCTATGTGAGTAGTAGGACTTGGTAGTCAATCCTGAAGGAGACAGGGAGCCAGCACAGTGAAAACAGAATTGTTGTTATATGTTCATGCTTTTGCACTCTCATCAGGATCCTGGCAGGGCTGTTCTGAATGTATCACTGCCCCCTCTACAGTAGATGACCTGTTTGACAGTTGAATGCAGATGCAAAATGTTGGATCGAGACAGAAATCATTGCTTTCACACCAAACATAACCTTTACATGGTATGTTTAAAATTTCATGATGATAAAATCTGTTGGAGGTTTCTCCAGATGAATTCATAGTGGCCGTTCATTGCCATGATATTACTTGCTTTATGCCAACAGAGGTCAGGCAGACAGAGAAGCTGAAGTCAAAAGAAATCAAAAGAAGAACTACATAAGGTCAACACACCTGCCCTTTAATAGGCTTTCACTGTATGGAATCGCTGCTCATTAGGGTTGTAGTCAGCCAGAGAATATCTTTGTAGACTGAATTTGTACCACTTCAACCAATCGTTTGATTGATGGGGGGGGGGGGGGGGGGGGAGTTAGCCCCCCGAGCTAATGCGTCCTAACTACCCTAACAATGTAGTATAGTTAGTGCGCTATGTCATTAGCGGGTATTATCTAGTGTCTGCAACACTTTTTGCTGACGCTAGCAATCAAACAAAAGCAATAGATTATATCTTATTAAGTTGCTGTGAACTGTAAATTCACCACTTCTAAGCAGAAGGCAGAAGATAACGTTATCTTGGAGTCTGACAAGACCGGGCAAAGCCCCTCTTCCTCCAGGCAGCTCTCCTGCTCCTGCCTCCATCTCAGACTCATGCTGCTCAGCGACTGTCTCCTCAGCCTGCCCGCTGGGTCTGCAACACTATCTTCTTCTTTTTTCTGTTTTATGGCATGTGGCAACCTTTGTTAAGGTGCATTACCATCTACCATGTCAGCCGGATGTAACACCAACCAATGAGAATTTGGTCCAACCAATGTCAACCAACCAATCAACTAATCCACCAGGAGACTACAGCCCCAGTGCTCATTTGTATTAAGCTGAACTCTGCCTCACATTCTGTTGTCACTCAGTTGCAGAGGTTTCTTCATTGACCATAATTCTCTTCTGTTGCTCCTTAGCTGTGAGTGAATTTAATACTATTCCCTTGTCGATTGCAGTCACTGCTGGTGTGAGCAAGCAGTTACTTTTTCTGAAGTTTGTCTTATTCTTTCTCATGGTTTTTATCTTTTCTTGTCTCTGTCGTTGACTGAGCTCTTTACTGTCACTGGTAGATTTGAGTTTACTTGCACTTTAGAGTTACTCAGTCAATAAAGAAAATATGTTATAATTGCGTTTGCATAGATATTGGTATGTACAGGTGCTCTATTACAGTATTTTACATCATATACACACATGCAAATTGTGTGTGTGTGTGTGTGTGTGTGTGTGTGTGTGTGTGTGTGTGTGTGTGTGCGCGTGCATGTCTGTGTGTATGTGTGTGTTTTACCTTTTCACTCATCTATGGTTGTATCATTATGCAGCAACAAGGCACTGTGATCATATAATGTTCTGCTGGTTGTGATAATCATCCTGTCAAGTGATCCGACGAGATGACAAGTCTGAGTGTGCTGGGCTGGCTCTGTGTGAGTGTGTGTGCATGTGTGTGTGTGTCCCTCAGGATCCAGCAGACTAATATGCGCTACAGTCTCTGGAACAGTCTCTGTCCTTGTCGTGTACTTCATTCCTTATTCTTCCTTGACTTCTTCAATTTCTCTTCTCTACCAACTTTACTTCCAGTTTCCATTATTTGTGTGTGGTTTAGAAAATGATTTGGGGAATTTCTGCTCCTCTAAATGAAAAGCTGTTAGGTATTTCTTACATACATTTTTTTTTTATCTCTGTTGTACTTAAAGCCTTTCTCTTTTTCTGTCTCTCCCTGTCTGCATGCCAGTTGGCAGCATATCTGCCCTCAGGTGTTTATTGACCAGCCCTCTCTCCTCCTTTGTATCTACCCATCTATTCATCCCTCCATCCGTTCATCCCTCCATCCGGCCAGGCTCAGCCAGTACTCCCTGGTGGTTGTGCTTTGGCAGGGCTGTGGAATGAGACTGTGCTGTGTTGTTTCTGACACCTGGCCCGGCTCAGACTGTTTCTGCCCAGCTCACTTTCATTCTTTTGTAAAACCCATCGACTGATTGGCTGCTTTCACTCAAAGCGCCATTCAGTGTGTGTCGGCTGGGACATGGAGTTGGTGGAATGCTGCTGTGTTGTACGCTGGTAACACAAGTGCAGTATCCGTTCAAAATGTTGAAAACAGGCTGATTGCTTGGCCTCTGGTATTGCTGCTTCATGCACAGAAAAATGAATACTGTATATATGAGGTATGACTGAGTACCAACATGAAAGAAACTAACATCTACTGTACTGTAATAGTGAATCTTTTATCTTTTCAAGTATAATAAGGGCTACATCTAAAAATTAAATACACAACAGAGAGCTTTGAAAAGATGCGCATCCTAAAATAAAGTGGATCGATCATATTGGGCTCCTAGATTGTTTGTTTTCTTTGGCTTCAGTTCAGATCATTTGTGTGGGTATGTTTACTCAAAAGATTTGTGCTCATATGAGGCATGCTGGTTTTGAACTGCCTGTGGGAAGTAGCCTTAAAGTCTGTCCATTCTTGATTAACAAATGTGTTTCCGCTGTCTACTTTTCTCTTTTAAGAGCTTGCCATGTGAAAAATATTTTTCCCTGACACACTGCACAGCTCTGATCACCAGCTGTGCTTATGCTTATGCTTTTATTTTTATGGAGTACAAAATTCAGAAACATAACTATTTTTTGTGGAAAACAACTCATGCAGGGCAGTGTTTCCCCTACTGACTGCTTTGGGACAGGAGGGGCCTGAGCAAAATTCGGAAGAGATCTCACCAGCCAGACATTTCTCTGTTCTCTGTTTAAGAGCCGCTGAGATTAAAAATGATCATAGTTGGTCCACCTTAAAAGTCGGTCCACATTAAAGATCAGTCCACCTTAAGTGAGCCTTTGTCAGGCTAGTCTAAAACATTGCCTCTAACTTCACTTTTACAGCAGTTGAGGAAACAACAGACAATATTTTTCTTGGTCTTGAGAAGCTGCAGCATTTATTAACTGACACACTGTAGTCTGTACTGTACATTTACTGCCAGATTGACAACTTTCTGCTAACCTTTTCCTCTGCCTTGCTTGCTTCTCACTCTCTTCACTCGCTCAACCACACACCCACATTACACACTGCCCTATTCCTTAAAGGAGCTACGTTACTCTTATAAAAGTGCTTTTCAGGTAGATGTCCTTTGAAGAATGAGGAGGCAGAGGATGACTCAAAACAGTACCACAGTAACTCAGGTGTTATCGTGCTTGCACATTGTACCAATGAAAATGATTAGTAACCCATTGATTTTAATGATCGTGTGAAATTTTAGCAGTGGTGCTCTTAATTTTGAAGCAGTGATGTGCCACCGCAGAATGAATATATAGGAAACACTGCAGGGACTTGCAGGTTTAATGAACACAATATGTTCAGTAGTAGTTCTTTTGTTATTTAAGTATGCATGTCAATTAGCTATTTCCATTTAGGCCCCATGCAAATTCCTGAGTAAGAATATCCATTCATGCAAATCCAAATTCATTTCCTGATTCAGAGAAATGCTCCACTCCAGCAGCATAGGACGGTCACCACACCCCGCTCTTATTACACATGGACAGCATACTCCACATTCAGACACAGAGCTGGGCGGCTCGCTGTTCGCTTGTTTATTCAAAGATTATTAATATTAAATGTGTTGCGTGTCCAAGCGCGCCATGTGAAAATACTTTTCTCTGACTCACAGCTCTGATCTCTGGCTGTGCTCATGACATGCAGTCGCAGAACCCCCTGAAGCACTGCCCCACTGCTACAGAGCTGAGCAGCTCACTGTTCTCTGGTTTATTCAAGGTTTATTAATATTAAATGTGTCAAGTGTCCAAATTGCACCAAGTTCGACACTGCATGTCCCTGCATCCCTAACAATACAGTCACAACGTGTGAAATAGATCAGATGAAAGATTCTTGAGATATGCGAAGGACATACATACAGACAGAGTCCTTGCTTTATATTTAAATGAACTGTACTATGAATGTAGCCTCTAAAGGTTAAAAGTGCATTCATTTATGATTCTGTTACTAACATAAAATCAAATGTGTGATGTGAAAGGGTTGCTCATAGTGCCAGAAATAAAACCTAATGCTGACTTTTCTTAAGCTGTAAACCTCAATTCTTACCTGATGCTAGATAACTGTGACCTGTATCAGTTGTCAGATTTTCATTCTCAAAATGTTGCTTTATAATAAACATCATTGAATGCATTTTTGCTCAGATTAAAGATAATGTGTCCACAATTACAAGCTGTCCATGTTTTCCGGTCTGTTTTTTCTGTTCCCTCCTACATCTTGTGTTATTTCGATATATTCAGTCAAGTTTATTTGGTTTTATAAAAGTTATGGCTACACTATAAAACAATAAATGGAAGCAGCATTTATTATATTCATAGATCAATTCATCTCAATTCAGTTCAGCTCTTGTTTGTTATGTTCAGTTTGGTTTAGTCAGGTTCTTTTTCTGACATGTGGTCCAGCACTTGACTTTTATCTGAGCCAGGTCATCTGAATTGATCTGAGGGCCTGAGGATAACCTGTTCTACAGTTTGTTTCAATTGATGTGATTTTCTTAAGGATATGTGAGCGGAGGACAGTCAATTCAGAAAAAAATGAAAAAGTGAATTAGAGGAAAATAGTCTATGTTAAGAGTTGTGTGCACCGTATCAAAACAAGCATGCTCCTGGCCTAGTGTTTGAATGTGCCTCTTTTCTAAGTTGCCGTCCATGTACAGTAAGTCATTAGATAGTGAGAACATCTCTACACTGTAACAAATTACTGTAAATTTAAGGTGGATTTATAACAGTATCTTAATGTATTTCATAATAATTGTAAAATACAATTATTATGAACGTTTAGCAAGAACGGTTAACAACTTGTTTCCAAGCCAGACTGTTACAAATCTGCCTGTTTTGTAATCGAAATGTTACAAATCAAATACAGCAAAATTGTATTCTTTTGTGTTTTTTACTTATATATGTGTTGAGATTTGTGAGATTTATTGGAAAAAATGACTGTAAAACCTTTATACTACTGTCATATACTGTAATCAAATATACAGTATTATACTGTTGAAATAAATGACAGTAAATGCACTGTAAAATAACATTAAAATACTTGTGTCTCTGCTGCCATTATTTGACTGTTATTTTACAGTGAAATTCTTTACAGTGTATGAGTTGGGCAATTTGCTGATTAAATTGTTTCCAGTTTGTGATGTTTTTTTG
Source organism: Scomber japonicus (assembly GCF_027409825.1). Taxonomy (NCBI): domain Eukaryota; kingdom Metazoa; phylum Chordata; class Actinopteri; order Scombriformes; family Scombridae; genus Scomber; species Scomber japonicus. The sequence goes on along the minus strand of NC_070584.1, from coordinate 15,239,969 downwards.
ACTGATAAGAGAAGCTTTCCCAACTGCCAGACATGATGCTTTGGTTCATTCAGACACAGTTCAAACAACAGATGTATTTAGCAAAGGATCCTGTTCAGTCTACCTGTTAACAAAGCCAGCATATGACCAATACTTTCAGCCATTGTCTGCTGGTATCATTATCAGTCTAAAAAAATGACTGTATGAACTATATGCAGGCTCCCAATCATGTGACCTCCTTGTTATATTTCCAGTTAGTCTAGTTGCACGCATTGACGCAAAAGCAGGATGAAGTCAAACAGACAAAATAACTGAATTCAGATGAATATACAGGGAAATGATTGACATACAGTAGGTTTATATGGTGTGTAGTGTAGTCCTATAGATTTCTTTGCAGCTATTCAGAGTGGTAAATGACGCACATTACAAGTGCATGAATCTATTTTTTCTCTCTCTTTCTCCACATCTATTGCTTTTTTTCCCCTCACTGCCCTTTCTACACACACAGACATACACAGCATACATGTATATCTCTCCAAATACACTAAGATGCTAAAGCACACCACCTACACACACATGCATACATTAATACATGTATAATGTGATGAGGCTGTCCTTGGAGCAGAGCTGTGTGCCTGGTGATAGCTAGTTCATGAAGTCATGATGAGACTGTCTGTAACTGACAGACTGGCTGATTTTGTGTGCGTGTGTGTGTGTGTGTGTGTGTGTGTGTGTGTGTGTGTGTGTGTGTGTGTGTGTGTGTGTGTGTGTGTGTGTGTGTGTGTGTGTGTGTGTGTGTGTGTGTGTGTGTGTGTGTGTGTGTGTGTGTGTGTGTGTGTGTGTGTGTGTGTGTGTGTGTGTGTGTGTGTGTGTGTGTGCGTGTGTGTGTGTGTGTGCTTGCGTGAGCCTTTGTATGAAGGTGTATACAGCCCTGTCAGTCATTGCATTACCCTCCATCACCCCTTTGCTGTCTTTTTTTCTTCCCTCTCCAGTATCTTTAAGTAGCAGAAACATGTGTTAGTGAGGATAGAGGGATACAGAGAGAAAACAAGATAGACAGAAGGAAGGGAAAAACTGAAAATATTAAAGTAACCAAGAAAAAACACTGAAGAGAAATAAAAAAAAAGGGCAACTGAGGAAAAAGTAAGGAGGATGAATTAAAATGGAGAGAAAGCAAGTAATATAGAAGAGTAAAAAGATGAGAGAAAAAGACACAAAGTCAGCGAGGGAGGATAGAGAGAGAGAGAGAGAGAGGAGGAGGAGGAAGAGGATGAATAGGGTAATAATGGCTCAGTGTGAGAGCTGTTGTAGGAAAAGAGAGAACGGCTGAGTGAAGAAGGGAACAAAATGAGGCTGAGGGCACTCAGACAGATAGAATTAGACACACCGCAGAGGTTCAGTGTGTGTGCGTGTGTGCGTGTGTTTGTGTGTGTGTAAGAGACACAGTGAGAGAGTGTGTGTGCGTATTTGTTATGCTTGTGGTGTGTGTGTAGGCAGCTGTATTTTGTGGATGGTGACTAGGTTTCCTACGTGTGCATGTTGTGTGTGTGTGTGTGTGTGTGTGTGTGTGTGTGTACGTGTGGACGAGTGAGTGCAAGGAACAATGTAAGGGAGGATGCTATTCACCATTTCCAGACCAAGAAAGAGCATCTTTATGGATTTTTCGAGTTTTAGAAAATGGACAAATGTAATGGCACTGAATAGCTGACTGTGACAGGTGGAGAGGTTTTTGTGAATGTGTGTTTGTTTGCTCATACAGTATGTTTGTGTGTGTTTGAGAGTAAAAAGAGAGAGATAGAGGAAAACTGAAGTGGGTAAGAGCACATGAGGCTGAGCTAAATGAGAGTGTGATGGTGTTAAAAGACCAGATGATGACTGGAGCCCTTCCCTCACATTTCTCTTACTGTCGTCACTGACAGAAATCCTTGTTCATTAGAAAGGTGTTTTAATGCAGCAAAGGCTTAATGTGCTGTAAAGGTGGATCATATGCTCTGTGTTCATTATGTGCTTATTATCTGACAATATGTGACATGATTGTATATCCCTTTCTCACTCCTTTCGTCTCTCTCTTTTCTGTTACAGGCGGAGATTGTCAAGCGTCTCAGTGCCATCTGTGCTCAGATCATCCCTTTCCTCTCTCAAGAGGTTAGTGTCACCACTGCCTGACAAACACACACACATACACACATACACATACACACATATATATACCCCCCCATACACATATATGTGTGTGGGGGGGTATATGTATCACTTTTTTTAGCATTTAGAATAATACATGATTCAGGATATACTGCATATAACAAAGCTTTTGTAGGAATAGTTCAACATTTCAGGAAGTATGCTTATTTTAAATGAGAAGATTGATACCACTCTGATATCTGAATGGTTCATATGAAGCTCCTGCCATCAGCCAGTTAGCTTCGTTTAGCACAAAGACTGGAGTGTGTTACTTTAGAGATGGTGTTAGACAGATTTTGTTAGCTTTGGACAGAGCCAGGCTAGCTGTTTCCCTCTCTTTCCAGTTCTGCTGAATAAACTAAATGATGCTGGATCCTATTTGTTGCCTCATGTTAATTATTTTGTTGGCACAATGAACTTTTGGCACAAAGTAAAAGTGACAAAATGAATCAGAATGAGGATATGATTTGTGTCTTGTGCAATCAGATTCATCAAAACAAGTGAGCTAAATGTCTCTCTTGTACAACACCATCATTTCATGTGCTTCAAGTGTTTATATGTTTCAATCATAAACATTTTAATTCCAGTTTACGCGTACAGAAAATACAGTTTACTTCACTGCCTTATGATCAAATCAGCTTTCCTGCTTTAAGGAACATCTCATCAGCTGATGATCTGCTGACCTTTATGGTATATTTGGTCATGTGCTTTATTTGAACCAAATGATCTATTGAAGGTCAAAGGGAGATATCTGTGTTACTGGAAACAATACAAAATACTTAGTGTGGCATTGTAATCTTCATGACCTCAGACTTAAAGCGTAATATAGTTTTTTTTAAAGCATCTGTATCCCATTATCTTCCAAGTTAACACAGCCAATTCTAAAAAATTAAATTTGTGCCTTCTTATCGCTCAACAGCATTATCATCATTTCTGCATGTGTGCTTGGCCCCCATTAATTTCTCCTTAAAGCTAGCTATATTTTAATTTATGACTGCTTAATATGACCAAATTAAGTAAGAGGAGCAGGACTATAATTGATTTTAAATATATTGTTGTGTTGTTTCTCTGACCATGAGCATGACAACAAAACTGAATAAACTGGAATGAATCCTTGGTATCTTAGCTTTATTCCACTGTGCATGTTTGTGTAATCTTATGTGTGAAGTGTATGTGTGCACTGTACCTGAGTGTGCGCTGGTTTTATGTGTGAGAGCTGGTGAGTAGGAGTACAAATCTACTTTTTGTCTGAATGTGAGCGTGCACTGATGAATGTGCATCCCCGAAGACAGGAAGGTCATAACTCAGTTTGATCAATATTGACACTGCTTGTCTGTGTGTGTGTGTGTGTCTCTGTGTGTGTGTTTGTCACACTGTCACACACACATACATGTTTGCAGTTGTGTGACTGATTACACTGGGATTTTGTGTACACAGAACTGAGATTGGAGTTAGTGTGTCTTTGAGCATGTAAGTGCACAGACCTCACAGTTCGTTCCTTTTGCTTTGTGTTACTTTTATGTTTATGCATCTTGTACAGAGTATACATTTTTAGTTTTACACCTTTTTCCCTGACAGCACATGCAACATACATTAGATTTACACTATATACTGTTACATACAGCATGGATATTAATGTACTCTAACCTTTCTTTCTCTTTACTCTCTTTATCTGGCATTGTGTGTGTATGTGTGTATGTGTGTGTGTGTGTATGTGTGTGTGTGTGTGTATGTGTGTGTGCAGCACCAGCAACAGGTGGTCCAAGCAGTGGAGAGGGCCAAGCAGGTCACCATGGCTGAACTCAATGCCATTATTGGGGTGAGTCATCTCCATTCATCATGATGACACACATGCACTCATATCAAACTAAGGATATTCCACCCATTCTTGAACCGATCATAATTATCATTTGTAGATCAGACAAATTGATCATCAGAAGTATTAATGTAAGCGTCACTCAAGGTGTTTATGTTGCTCTTTGGACTTTTTTGGACTCCAGATGGTGATATTGATCTCGCTAAATCGAGATTCAGTCAGGCAGGGATTATTTCGCTACTGAATGCTGTGAACCTTTGATGCCGATGCCATGCTATGAATTAATGCGGGTAATGGAACATTTCAAACTGTTTTCTAAATAAAGGTGGTCCTTTGAGGGATTATTTTTCGATGCATCTGAGTTTTATGTATTTTATGTCCACAGAGTGAGCTGGCCTTAGAGTCAGATATTAAGTAGCATCTTATCCAGTTTTAAACGTGCAGTGTGTAGAATTTAGTGGCATCTAGTAGAACGGACTTAACAGAAATGGAATGTAATATACATAAGTATTAGACTAAATACTACACACTGCACCTTTAACAGCAAATACAAGACTGAGTGAGACTGTGTTCCAGTAGTGTAAAATCAGGTATATTGGAAGTGTTAGCTGTAAATGTGATGTTGTGCCCTGTTGATAATTTCAGAAGATGTAATTGAATATGCCAAGGATTAAGAATTAATCAGCAATTACTGCTCTTCACAGGCTGCTTACACTTGGCGAAATTAGTAATAACAGTCAAGAAGAAGAAATAAATATGACATCCTAAAATGAGTAGTGCTTAAACATTGTTAGTCACTCTTGAGGGAGACAGAAAACTGCGATCATTATCAGGTTGATCAGTTCTAGTGAGATTATATTTGAACTGATCATTGGTTACATTACTGTCCAACAATAATACAGTGTACCATGTTTGGACTCTCTCAACATGCTTAAACATAGAGCTTCACTCAGAACATCCGTGCACATGCATTCAATGTTGCAAAAACACTAACACTAACATATTATACAAAAGCTTATCTACACATATGGATAATGTCCATACACACACACACACACACACATACACACACACATGATGCTCTTAAGTGCCACACTGGATGGGGCTTTCCAAGGCTTGTCAGAGCACTGATCACATTACGGTCTACTTAAAACCCTTTGTTCCTCCCAGCACTACAAACACGGTTGTCTCTAAGGTGTGTGCTTGTGTGTGTGTGTTTGTAGGTCTAACACACCGGCTTGACAAAACAGCACACGAAAACACATCATAATGCTCCCCTCAGGATAATAGCCTTTCTTTATCTGTAGCTGCTCCTTTGCTCTCCATCCTCATTGTTTTTCTTTTTCCTATTTCTTTTTGTCTTTCTGTTCATTTTCTTTCGGGATTTTCCTCATCCCTTCTCTTATAATCTTTTATCATTCTCTTCCTCCTACTTTGCCCCTGTCCTCATTTCTCCTCTCCCATTGTTTTTACCATGTCTTATCTTTTCTCTCTCTCTCTCCGCTGCACTCTCCTTCCCTCCTGCACTCATTTACTCTCTCTCCCTATCTCCTGCCTTAACATTTATCTCTCCTTCACTTTCCATTGCTTCCACCATGATTTCCCTCTGTTTCTCTCCATCATTTACTCTGTAACTTAAACATTTTCTTCCCCTCTCATTCACCCTCTCTGTGTCCTGGTCTTTTGTCTCTTTTCTTTCTACTGTCTTTCTTCTATTATCAAACCCATTCATTGCTTCAATATCTTATTCTTTCTCTCTCTCAATTAACCACCCACCCCCACCCTCAGTACCTCAGCACTGTGTATACCTAACTGTATCCAACATCTACCTCATGTAACATATGCAATAAGTGCCACATGTGCAATAGACTGTGTATGTGTGTGTGTGTAATTAGCTCTTAAAGTATTTTATTGTCTTTATGTATAATATTTATTTTGACTTTTTATTACACCACGGGAAGAGATCCCAAACCAATCTCGTTGTGACACCTGTTGTACAATGACAATAAAGGATATTCTATTCTATTCTATTCTTATTGCTTTCCATTTTACTTTCCTTGTCAATGTTGATAATTCAATTTCCTTCTTCGCCCCCTTTACTTTCCTGCATTCTTGTCCTTGGTGTCTATCTCTCTCACCTCTTAATCCACTAATCTCTTTAACATCCTATCTTCCTTCATCTTATTTTCCTTTCTCACTGTTGAGCTCTCCATGTGGATTTAGTTTCATTTACCTTCTCCCTGTCTCCATCTCTCTCGGCCCACTGTTTTTCAAGCAAAACTCCCACTGACTCTAACTTTTTTCCTCTCTCCTCCATTGTTTTTTTTGTCACCTGCTTATTTTATATGCTTCTCTTCTTTGCCCTGTTTTCTCTAACCACCCACCCCCTTGTATGACATCTTCCTTCCCCAACCCCTCCATCCCCGTTCCCTTCTTTCCCTGTGGCCACAGCAGCAGCAGCTCCAGCACCTGTCTCACCATGCCCCTGGCATCCCCCTGACGCCACACCCATCAGGCCTGTCCCTGGGTGCGGGAAGCTCAGGGCTTCTGGCGCTCACCGGGGCCTTGGGGGTCTCAGCCCACCTTGCCTCTAAAGATGACCGCAACCACCTTGATGCTGAACATCTCCGAGGTAAAGAACTGTGGAATTTGAACCCTCAGTTTTGTCTCTAAATACAGATTTAATTGCTATGGCATGGTGGACTCCTAGTCAGGATGAACAGGAGGTAACACCGACATTAAGTCGCTATGGTCTACTAATAAAATCACATCACTGAAAACATATAATACATCAACAACGGCGGCTCTGAAAATAAACTAGGTCATCTTTTCTTATGCTGTGACGTAAAGTCGGTGCCAGCATGCTGTCATTTACTAGAAGACAGTAGAGCCACCATTTAAACACAGTAGAGAGTTCATAGTAAAGCAACCCTGGTTTAAACTGGAGAAACAGTAAAGAACTTTATTGGGGCAGTTTTGATTGATGGTACTGTGGAGGTTGTTGCATTAAAGGCACTGCAGCCCTGACAGTATATGGTAGTAGTTGTGAAGTGAAAATCAGTGTACTTGATTTTGTCTCAGGTTAGCACACGCAAAATGTTTCATCGTTGAAAATCAATTCTCCTGTTGAATATTTTGAGAAGATGTTTAGTGAGTTCAATACAAGTAGGTCAGAGTATCAGACTCCGGGCAATCATCCAGAATGAAACCATCAGATTTCACACATGCAAAAAATTCTGTTATTGATAAAAATGTTTATATCTCTGCTTGTACTATAGAGAGAAACCCTGAAAAGCTGCAGACTAAAAAACAGTTAATTTCTTATCATTGTAGAGAAAATAAAAAGCAAAGCAACGCTTTATGTAATTTGTGGCATGCATCATTTCTGTAATTTGTTGAGTAACTCACCATTTGGACAGAATTTGAACTTCAATGTTTAGATTGCTGTCATAATATGGACAGGCACATTCACAGCGCTTGTGTAAATGCAGGAGGAACGCTTTCTCCCAATGAACTTTCATTCACCCTGATAGAATATCTTATCTTAGCACTCTGTTTCAGGCACAGAGCCAAGAGACTTTCTCATGAATAAACCGAGAGCTAAAAAGAAAGAAAAAAAAAGGAATGAGTGAGGGTAGAAAGGAAGAGAGATAAAGTGATCAATGTGTAAATCATCTGTATGAGAGCTTATGCATGTCTGCAGCTGTGTGTGTTTCTGTTCTTATATACAAGAGAAAAAAAGAGTGAAAAGATAGTGGAAAGAGGCAGCAGGGGAAGACAGCAAGCTTTGTCTGGATGGAGAACAGAGAGAGGGAAAGAGAGAGAGGAGACTGGAGTCACACACAATAGTGGGTCTGTATCTTTATTAGAGAGTAGCAGTCATAGTTCAGCCTAACCTTGGCTGACTGGGGGACTGTTGTTACTATTATCAGGACTGACGTCAAACTTTTTTTCCCCCCCCTTTCTCCTTTCCTCTCTATCTAACTTTTTTCCTCTACTCTGTTCTCTTTCCTCCCCTTTCTCCGCCCCGTCCCAGAGGGAGCACCCAGCAGGGTGAGTAGTTGTTTGTGTGTGTGTGTGTGTGTGTGTGTGTGTGTGTGTGTGTCTGTGTTTGTGTGTGTGTGTGTGTGTGTGTGTGTGTGTGTGTGTCTGTGTTTGTGTGTGTGTGTGTGTGTGTGTGTGTGTCTCTCTGTGTGTGTGTGTGTGTGTGTATGTTTGTGTTTGTGTTTGTGTGTGTGTGTGTGTGTGTGTGTGTGTGTGTGTGTGTGTCTGTGTCTGTGTCTGTGTGTGTGTGTGTACATTGATGTAAGTGTTGTGTATACCCACATTTCACTGTGTGTGTGTGTGTGTGTGTGTGTGTGTGTGTGTGTGTGTGTGTGTGTGTGTGTGTGTTTGTGTGTGTGTGACAATGATAAACTGAGGGAAATGGAGAAGCACTGTAAAGTGGCCTCTAAAAAAGGCTGTGTATTGCTGGAGCTCTGCCAGGAGTAGAACAGCTCAACACTGGCACAATAGCTGCTCAGTGCTATCAACCTTGAGCTTCTCAAGGTTTTCTACATCACACTAACATCTGAGCTCACAGCATTTTGCTGTTATCTGGAAGAAAGTACAAACTGAGTGAATGGATGAACAAGCAACTGTTTGTTTATCAGCATCACAAATGGTCTGATAATCTAGAGGACTTACAGAACAAGTGAAAAGATTAAAACTCAGTTATTTGCAAATACTTCCCAAACCACTTCAGTTAGCGTCTGTAAAAATGAGCTCGCTCAAAAATGTTTACTTGTATTATGCATTCAGGATATAAATATATATTTATCAGAACTGAGGTTGCTAAATGATGTCAAAGAACCGTCAGACATTACTTAACAGATCATGAACCACTAACACCTATTTCATAAGATGTTTCCCAACAGATTATTTTCTGCAATGTTGTTTCTTAAGTAAGAGTAACACTGCATAATTGCCAATGCTGCAGGAAAGGTGAAGGCTAAAGAGCAAAGAGTCAAATTTGTTCAAATTAGTCCTTGGTGTGTATTTTGCATCATGAATGGATAAACGTTCTGAACACTTCATGGCTAACAGACTTTGTTGCATGTATGTAGTATGATGCTTGTTCACCATAAAGAGCCTCATGTTGCTGTTGTCCTACCACTTTTAACAGACTGAAGAACTTACCTTGACCTCTACCAAAAAAATATGCATTTACAGTCTATTTCAGTGTGATTCCAACTTTGTTTCCTATTGAAACTGTGTATTAGTAGCTAAAGAAGATGAAACAAGAATCACTGGTGACATCTCCTTTTGATGTATTTCTTCTAAAAAGATGGTGTGTGTACTGATACATTAATATGACTCATTAAGTTGGAGGCAGGATGCTTTTTTGTACGAGAGACTGACGTACTGTCAAATAATCCAGATTCAGCGCTCCTTTAAATACGTTTTAAAGTGAGATGTGAGAGGATGGTGTCTTAGGTTACTGTAATTGATGGGTTTAGACAATATACAAATTCATCCTGCTGTGAAATGTATGAAAGTGTTCATCAGGTTTGTAGTCCCTGTTAATCGCCTGGAGAATTAATGCAGTGCAAATGGGCTGATTGAAATTCAGTGGACGTCTATGGCTTGTCCTGTTCTCTGTGGATGCAGATTTCTCTTCTTTATGGAAGCTGTATGAACACTTCCTTACTGTACTGGCTGCAATGGACAGCTGGCCTTCATCAGTGTTACTGTTGATAACACAGACAGATAGAGAGAGAGAGAGAGAGAGAGAGAGAGAGAGAGAGAGAGGAGAGAGAGAGAGAGAGAGAGAGAGAGAGAGAGAGAGAGAGAGAGAGAGAGAGAGAGAGAGAGAGAGAGAGAGAGAGAGAAGAGAGAGAGAGAGAGAGAGAGTGAGGTAGTGTGTGTGTGTGTGTGTGTGTGTGTGTGTGAGAGAGAGAGAGAGAGAGAGAGAGAGGGAGGAGGGGGTCAGAGGGAGATGGAGAGTGAAATTGGAAAAGCAAAAAGAGAGGCAGACTAAAGAAGGAGGGGAAAAAAACAAGAAAAATAGGCAGTGTAAGGTTGTTAAAAAAAAATACCAGCAGGTCTTTGTTCTGACTTTTATTGCTAAAATGAAAATGATTTAAGAGTGCTACTGACTTAACTTTCCCTCCCTCACTCTCTATGTGCAGTGAAACCCTTAGCATAATTTAATTGCTAAACACAATGCTGATTGTTAAGCACCAGGAAAATATTTCTCTCCTGAGTTGAGGTTTGTGCTGAACTTAGCCAAGCATTACAGCGTTTGAGAAGGGAGGGGAGGGCGGTGAAAATGCAGGGGAGAGATGCATATCAATTGCCATTTGTCGAAAGGGGGGGGGGGGGGGGGGTGGCGGCTCTGCAGCAGTAAAACATCTTGGAATTTTAAATGGAGGGGAAGAAAGGGACAGGGAGAGGAAGCCAGTAGAAGAGCAGAGAAGGCGGAGGAGGAGAAGAAGGAGAAGAAAGAAGAGAGGGAAGTTTGTTGAGCTGCACTGAGGTCCATTGTGTGGTTTCTGCTCTCCTCTTTCCAGCGCTCCTTCCTGTCGGCCCCGTGGGCTCCTTCCTGTGTGACTCATTGGTGTGTTAAACCTCTCTGTTCTTGTCTTCCCCACAGGGGGACAGAGAATGACAAGTGGCCTTCACCGAACCTCTGGCCCCTGCCCCTACGCAAAAACAACACAATGCTTTGATCGGCTTTTCACAGCACCAGGCCAGGCTGTATTGTAAATATGCCTGCACAGCTTTATTGCCCAATAATGAGAGTCATATTTTACATGAGGACTGGTGTGTCGAGGGGAGAGCGCTAATTAGCTTTATAGACTGCTTCTAAGACTAGGTCTTAACCTGTCCTGCTTGCGTCTGCTGTTCCTGCTATCTGCTTGTGTGTGTTTGTGTTATCATATGTGTTTGTGCATTTATGTGCTGTCTTTCAAGTATGCTTTACTTTGTGTTTATGTGAGTTTATGTCTTTAGAGTGACTGTATATGTGTGTGTGTGTGTGTGTGTGTGTGTGTGTGTGCACGTGTGCGCATTTATCTATGGGATTTTCTCCACATTATGACCTGTACATTGGTAGAATCGGATATGTTAATCTTTTGCTAGTTACTGTGTCTAATGTGCATCTCGATGTCTTCACCCAAGCTTTCATCACCTCTCCTTACTGTGGTAGTTTAATCCAGTCTGAGTGTTCATCACTTGTATTTGTGCTTATGTCTCCTTCCTGCAGAGTAAGTCAGTGTCATCAACAGACAGTCAGCCCACCGAGGAGCGTCAGGGCCCGTCAGGAGGCTACTCCTCCTCGCAGGGAGGAGCAGAGGCCAAGAGGAGGCGCTGTGATGACAAAGAGTCCCTCCCGTCACACTCATATGTACGTGTTTGTGTTTGTATGTGTCCCTGTCCTTGTAAGACGAGATGAGCCCTAAATGATGCCTGAGAGCAAGACACAGTGCACACAGGATATAAGGAAAAATAGACATAAATATTACATGTAAACAAACAATAAACATATAAACATGCAGCAAACTATTTGAATTATTTAATGCCATTAGTGCACATGTATGTATCACATTTGCAGAATATATATATATAGACACACACACACACACACACACACGCACATATTCAGTATATGGTGAAGACACAATAGCATTTGTGTGTGTACGTATGACATTGCCTATGACATTACAGTCCACACTAGGGTCGGGGGCCGCAGCCAATTAGAGTCGTGTTTGGTTTGGATGGGTCCAGTGGGGAAAAGTAGGGAGCCAGAGGCGATGTAATGCCAGAAGAGAGATGGCCAGGGCAGATAGCTGTAATGAATTAGATGGCTGTGTGTTTGCAGTCTGGAGGATTGATTGACACCGCAAGTCTGTCTGTGCAAGACGGCCTCCAGCTAAATCAGTTTGGCATCAACAGCAACAGTCCAAATCTTCCCATTAGTTTAGAGCGAGAACAAGCACGGATAGTTTCCACTTTCTAAATGTTTTTCCTCTCTTTCTCTCTGTCGAGCCACATTACATCTTCCATTTCTCTCTGTTCGCCTTTTGCTCCTCTCTATCGGTCCTTGCCTCTTTATCAGCCTCTTTCCATTTCTCTTCTTTTCCCTCTCACTATCTGTTTTCATTTTTGTTCCATCTCTCATTTCTCCTTTTTCTCTTTTTCCTTTGCTGTTTCTCTCTCTCTGGCTTTTTCTGTATTTTTGTTTGAGGAATAGGCTATAGACATAGCCCTGTTTTGGGTCTGTATAATTAGGTACTGATGTCACTCCACACTGATGTCAATAGGAATATCAGGCCATGATCACATCAAAGCGCTGTTGCCATGGTGACTAAGTGCCATCGTTCTCACCCCAGAAAAAGGGAGCTACAGAGAGAAAGATGGCTGGGAGAGCGAAAATTTGCCGTAGATGGAGAAAGAGCAACTGTGTGTGTGTGTGTGTGTGTGCGTGTGTCTGTGTGTGTATGAGACAGATATTGAAATAGAGTTTCTATGAGGAAGATGTTTGATGAGAATATACTGTATATGATATACAGTATCTCTGTGTTAAATGTAGCATGGTGGACAGACAGTGGAAGGAAGCAAAGAGCAGCCAAGGTTATTGATATATCGATCTGTGTGTGTGTGCATGTGTGCATTAGTGCATGTTTCCATCTTTATTATAAAAGTTGAGTATGAACACATATTGAGAGATCATACATTTCTACTCAGCTTATGTGTTCTCTGCCCCGCAGGACAGTGATGGAGACAAGAGTGAAGACAATCTGGTTGTAGACGTCTCCAATGAGGTAAGTTCCTATCTCTATTATTTAAACGGTCTTTGACATCCTCATATTTTAGTAGCGCTGATCCATTTAAATATGTACATTGTATCCAGTGGCTATGTGTAAGGTATTGATGGTAGTTATGAAAACCGAGAATTCTCACAAAATCTGTGGTTCACCTTAACTCTACTCAGCTTTTAAGCATCTTTCAGATACAAAAAACTTTACCAGACAGACAAAATGGAACATTAACAGCTCAATAGCCAGATATTTTACTGAGTTGTTCATGGAGACCAAAAACAAAAGGCAAGAAACTTTTATTTTTTAGGCAACCATTTGCTAACAAGTGGGTAAAGAAAATCAGTTATTGTAGGTTTAAAATACAGTGAAAGCTCTAGTTCATCTTGTTGTGTGTATTCAATACCATTAATTCCAATTTTTTTTAAACTGCACTGTGGATGCATATGCTGTTCTTTACCTGAATTACTTCCAAAAACAAACTTGACAAATCATGCTTGATTATTGAGAATCTATGAATCAATGACATAAAGTGAAAAAGACCAGTGGTTTCACATTACTAAAAGGCCAGTCTTACGTTTGGGGTAATGCTGCTTTCCCAGTATGGCTTACTTTCTGTTTTTTGACTGTTTAATGGCCACTTTTCTAAAAATTCATACACTGGTAAACACTAGTCCCTGCTTTGTCCTTATGCAAAAGTCATACATCCCACAGAAGAAATAGCTAATATTTAAATCACAGAATAGGTAAGGTCACCATTTTTCTTCTGAACTCAAAATATTCAAACTGTTTACTCACAGTTTTTCATGGAAACTCTCTCACAGAAGTCAGTCTTCCACACATCTCCTCACAGCCACGTCTTTGTGTAAGAGCTGTACATCTCTGTTTAAGAAAATATCTTTGATTTCCCTATGAAGCCACAAATTACAAGCAGCTTTTATTCGGCAGAAGCTCTCTGACACTGTGCTGCATACCACACATGAATAAAGCATGTTACCAGCGTCAGGAGGACCGGTGTAGCTTTCAGGATAACTATAAATGTGCCTGCCACAGCTTGGAAACACCATCCGCCCTCTGCATAACCTCATTGTTGATCAATTTAACACAATTATCCTATGTGTGTCATTGTCTGTATGTGTGTGTGTAAAATAGTTATTTTTTTCATTCATCATGATTTATATTTTATGTCACATTATTTAGTTCTGTTTTCTGCCTCATAAAGTTTCAGGCTTGCTTTGATATTGTGATGGTCCTGAGTCACTGGTCACATGGCAGAGTTTTAGAGAAAGCTGGAAGTGTGTGTGTGTGTGTGTGTGCGCGTGTGTGTGTGTGTGTGTGTGTGTGTAACTGAGATTTGAAACGAGTCAGCAGGTACGTAGCAAATTCAGCTTTCCACAGCAGTTTCCTTGTAAATAGGAAGAGCTTCTATGTAAGCTCATTATCAGCCACCACTGTTTGTGTTCTCTTCTTGCAAACACACACACACACACACACACACACACACACACACACACACACACACACACACACACACACACACACACACACACACACACAAATTCACAAATACTTAGTCTCTAACTATCTCTTTTTATCTTTCTCTTCTGTGTATATTTTTGTTCTTCTTCCAACCTCCTTGAAGCCTCTCTCTCAGTTCTCTCCACTCGCTTTTTACTTTCACTCCTTCTTTCCCACTCCTCTCACCCCACTCCACCTCCTCCTTTTCTCCCTCCCTTCTCTCATTAGATAACCACAGTCTGGTTCATTTAATATATGCAAAGCCGTTTATGCCCCTGGAATATTTTAGTTCTTTAAATACTTCATGCAGTGTACCAAAATATGTTTTATCTAAGCCTTCTGTATTTTGATATTGCACACAAAAGCAGAACCGGTCTCTTGTGTGATTTGGAAACTAGTACAAAAGCAGAAAGGGGAAAAAAAAGTGACAAATATGGGTAATGGTAGAAAAAGGCAGGGATGTTCTCTGGTGAATGGTGCATGTGTGTGTGTGTGTGTGACTTACGGTAAGTCCTTTTCAGGGAGACACACCAGATTCAAGACAAGTTGATTGGGGACAGCTTATATAATTGTGGACAAAAGTCATGTTCCCAATTGGTAAAATGCTGATTTCCGGATCAGTGGTTAAGGTTAGGTCTAGGCAAGTAGTAGTTATGGTTTGGGTAAGTCTCCAGGAAATGTAATGTAAGCCTATGTATATACCTCAAAAGTGACTCAAGTAAACGTGTGTGTGTATGTGAGAGAGAGAGAGAGATAGAGAGAGAGAGAGAGAGAGAGAGAGAGAATGTACATGTGTGTGTTTGAATGTACATGTAAGCATGAATGTTTATGCATTTTTATGTTTTTATGTACATATGAGTGTGTATGTGTAAGGCATGTGAATGGCTTTAAGTGTGGTTGTTTGAGTAGATGATCTTGTGTGTGTGTGTGTGTGTGTATCTAAGCACTAAAATGTCTGTGCTGATCACTCTGACCCAGTGAGAAGTGCTTACGCCAGCACTCTTTTTCTGGGGGAGGCAGCTCTGGCTCAACAGTGGCTCCAGTGATGAAAGCAGTCTGTAAGAGCCACATTATCTCCAGGCCCATATACTACTGAACCAGTGACAGTGACAATCTTTGAGTCCCTTTACAGATCACAATACATACTGTGACACCAGAGGTTATGTTGTAGACATTAAGTAAGAATGTGGAGTATTTTCCTGTAAGTAAATGATAAAGCTTTTGTACGAGCAGCCACACTGGAAGAGATGTGTTTATCTTTTTTACAGGAGAAACTGCACTTTTTGACATTTAACACTGTTAGATATATAAACCTGGATATTGTCATGACACTTTTTTAAATAAAATGTAATCCTGGAATTGTCTATGTTGGTTAAAGTTATTAAGCCTGGTTACCACTATGCCTTTGTGCCTGCTCTTTGAATTAATTTGGATCTATTTTGCCTTTCCCTGGTTGCGGATCACTAATCTGAAGACAAAGACATTACATGTTGGTACAGTTCTTATGTAATAGTGATATAAAAAGTGCAGTGAAAAAACTGGTTATTATCAAAAACATCACATCACAGTGATGACATGCAATAAATTGGATGAAGAGAATAGCTCAGCACAACCACAAAACAGTTTTTGCATTTACAGGGAAAATCCTAGACTGAGAAGAAATATGTTATATTGTTATATTGGGGATGTAAGCTTGAACCTTTTTAAAAAATGTCTTCATCTCTCTTTGCCATTCAGGAGCCCAACTCTCCTGCGGGCAGCCCTCCTCACTCCCCCCATGGGAATGGGTTAGACCGGGCTCCTACTCTAAGGAAAGAGCTGCCAGGCTCCTCAGGCACAGGAGAGGCCCCCTCCACCCCAAACCCCTGCAGCCCCACCCCAGGAAAGGGCAAGGATTCCGCACAGGTACAGTAAGATAATACATCTTGGTAACTAATCCTGTCAGTCTTCCCTCCATTCTTAGGGAGTTGCTGCACTCTGCTGACTGGGAAAGCTCTGTCTGCTTTTCCTTGATGCTAATATATTCCAGCCTTTTTTCTATGATAATAAAATTGTATTCTTTTTCACTTTGTGCCCGTAGGTTGTCCTTTTTTTTTTTTTTTTTTTTTTTACATATTATGCCATAATTTATAGTGTTTCACTTTGGGAACAAAAATACTTAAATTCATGCAAGGCATAGCTGTTATACACTAACCAGTCCTTGTCCTATAAACTACAGTGAGCAGCAGAATGAATGTCTAGAACAGATACTGTAGCTCTTTCAATCAATATGCCAGTGCCACTGAGACAATTTCTTCTCTCTTTATTAAGACTGGACTACAGTAAAAGTGTCATTCTGTAGGGTAGTTCATTAGATGGTCTTCAGCATCATGAGCATTATTTGTATTAAGGCACATTACATATTAGCTCTTTTCTATTTTTGATATATTTACTGCTTTCCTGCAGATGGATAAGTCCCAGTCTCCGTTGTCTAAGTCTGGCACCCCATCCCCGTCCCACCGTGAGGCCCTTACCCCTGGAGCACCAGGAGCCCCTGGAGCTCCCGGTCCCAGCACCTCCTGCCTTCGCCTGGTCAGCAAAGCAGCATCTTCTGCAGACCCCCTTGGTGAGACTCCTGACTGTTAACACGAGCTTGGTGATATGTTAAATCTAAAGCAATCTTTTGTATTGAAGCTGTCAAGCTGTCAGCTTAGTAATAACCAGCTATGACTACAATAATGCTGACTTATCTTACTGTATGTTGTTACCAGTTGCAAAGAGAAAGTAGTCCATTACAAATTATCTATTGCTTTCCTAATATTGTAATGTGATTATTTTACCCATTACTCAGTGGAGAAATAACTCCACATTTTTAACTCTAACATTTTTCATTACTTAACATTTATCTTCCAATTTTGCTGCTCGACTAGTTGAGACAAATTTAGACTATTATGACTTTGATGGATTTTCACCTAGTTTACCTATGCCCTTCATGCCAAATATCCTCGTGTTCCTCAATCTTTCCATATCCTCATTTGTTTATACTGTGACATTACTGTTACCTTGACAGTTAGTGACAGTTTACAGTTTTGTGCAAAAATCTCTAAAATTCAAAGTTAAAACTAAGAAATAAAATTTGTGCTGACTTTTTTTTAAATATTTATAATAAAAATATATAAGATTACCCTGACTCCAATTTTTTGTATTATTACTATTATTATTATCATTGTTCTCTTGAGTACTCTCAACCCCTTTCTGCTGTATTTGGACTCCTCTGAGGCCAGTGTACTGAACTGCTCCCTGGTTTCAACCTGTGTAGCTGTATGCCTTTCTGTTACTGTGTTTGTGCTCGTGTATTATGTATTGTTCCCCCTCTTTATTTCCATCCTTCAATCCCTCCTTCCTCTTTCCCTCCCTCCCCAGCTCTCCGCAGTCCCATGTCTGTGCCCCCCGGTTCATACCCGGCTCATTTTGGCGTGGTGTCCCACGCAGGACTGAATGGGGAGCTGGCCAGCCCAGGAGGTTTTGGTGGGGCTCTTACTCTCTCCCCACAAATCAGCGCAGCAGCCAGCGCCTACTCCCGAAGCCCCATGGTGAGCAAAGGCCAAATAATTTTTCTTTGTCAAGGTTTGATTTATAGTTCAACGTCAGATGCAACCCTCTGACTGTCACTGCTTCAAAAATAGATGAACTCGTACGTTATCTGGTAGTGTTTCGCATTCATTATAGACTCAAAAGTTATCATGTTTACATTCTCTAATTCATTTTGATAAGGAGTGACAGTCATAGAGAGAAGTTTTGCAATTGAAATGTCTTATCTGGATCACAAAATGCTAATCGGTGTAGTGTCACTGAATAAAAGATTAGCTTTCGTCATCCTCCTCCATGTTGTCTTCAGTATCGGTACACGTCCACTGTCAGAAACATGAACACATAAAGTAGCTCAAGCAGCTCTGTAGTTACATTTTTGAGGATGTGCATGTCAGCAGCCGCACGACCATTCATGTAGCTATGGAGCCTCTGCACGTCACTCCCACAGGACTTCAACATAACTCAGCCTTAATGCAGGATGTTCTCTGCAGTGCTCTGTTCACCATGCTGTCACCCGTCTAGGCAAAGGCAGTATGCTCACAACATCATATATTACTGTCAGCATGCTCATGCACTTCAGCACAGTACAGTTTTTTACTTTCGTTATTATTCTGGTCTGTTTTAGAGTAGAATGCTGTTATTATATGAAATTGCACGTTTATCTTTTAGAAAATTAGTCATTGACATCTTTTAGGGATGTCAATGACTAATTGATTATCAATTAATTGCCATTAATAATTTAACCAAATAAAAATATATTAGCCTGTAATGTCAAAGATGAGCAATGTGCCGTGTAAGTGTCAGAAAATGTTCTGTAGAGTTGCTGTTACTTAGTATCTGGTTGGAGCCTCTCACATAGTTGAGTTACAGCTGTGTTTGGTGACCACCATTAGAGCTACACTAATAAAACTAATAAAATAAACACACTTCCCTCTCGTCCAAAGAAGAAAAAGGTTTCAAAGTGTCTTGACCTGCTCACTGTGTCAAGTTGATGAACCCTGATGTATAAAGTTGTTTTTTGGCAGATGTCCAGTCTATCTTCTAATGCTAAACTAGCATTTCTCAGCATCTCTTTCAAGCAGCTGTTCAGTTAATGCAGGCTGAGAGCTGACTGTCAGACAGCAGAGAGCAATGCTACAATGCTGACATCCAGGATAAGCAGGACTTTAATTATTTTATATCAACACAAAAGTGATCAAAAGTATAAGCAGCACTCACCTTCTCTGAGTATGAATGCTTTTTACTGGTTGCAGTAATTCAAAAGTTAAAGGATGAAGCTAAGGTAAAAATAAAAGTTGGAGTGACACTGTTTGTGCGTCTGTTCAGCTAAGCAGCTGTTCCCAGCAGCTGGACTACTGTTAGCTACAGTGAAGAGACACATCACTCCATCATGTTGATCAGATATGAAGATAATTTTATATAAAACCAGTCATACTGAAGTCTTCCCTGGCGTTAACTGTTTTACATTTATACTAAAAACTTACAGGTTATTTGCTGTTAAAGGTTACAGCAGTTATGATTAAATGTTAATTAATTATTACATACACAACTACACAACACATCTATTAATTAATTATTAATAATTTTCTGTACCACTTATCCTCCAGTGGGTTGCAGAGATTTCAGCCAATTCTAGCTGACATTGGGCAAGAGGTGGGATAGGTTGAAAGTCAATCACAGGGCTAACATATAGTATGCAGACAGACAAGCATTTATGCCTAGGAGCAATTTAGAGTCACCAATTGACCTAAACTTTTGGTCTGTGGGAGGAAGCCAGAGTAAGGAGAGAAACCGATGCAGGCACAGGGAGAACATGCAGACTCCACACAGAAAGGCCCCAGCTGCCTGGTGGGTTCCTTTCATAAATTGTTAATGAATAACTGATAATTGATTGTTAACACAGGTGACTATCGATTTAAGAAATTGCTTAAAATGTGCATCCCCAGGTTAAATTAGTGTACATACATTTTGTCTTTACTTGTTACATCTATTAATGTCAGGCTTGAAATAAGCTTGTAATTTGTTAATGTTAATATTTTGTCCAATATTTTGTTCCCACCAGGTGCCGTATGACTCTCGGTCTCACCTGAGGGCCCCAGGGCTGTCCTCCTCTCTGCCTGGATCATCTGGTGGCAAGCCGTGAGTTTGTATTATTTTTAGGCTTGCATGCAACCTGAGCAAATATATGGAGTTTACTGTGTTATTTAGCAAGTATTAATTGTCTATTGATATTTTCTCATTGCTGATATTCAGTTTTGTTATAATAATAATTAATAGGTACTGTATTTGTTAGAAGCATTTCTTCCATCAGTGTTAAAAAAAATCCAAGAACATTTGGATTGGATAGGAATCAGTAGTATTTCCTCCTCAAGATTTTTACTGTTGAATTTCGGAGCACCTTCTGCAGCACACTGGCACATTACCGATGCTTTACTGACTGAAGAATTGTGTTGTTTTTGTCATTTGCTGCAGAGTAGCAATTCATTCTTGCAGTGCTAATTTGAAATCATAAAAAAGCCTTGGCTCCAACCCGCTACAGTATTGATCAGCCATTAGCAATGCCACAGTGACTCTGCCCTGTAATACAATCCACCTTTATGCATTCCTGCTTACAGCTACAGTAGGTCAAGTAATTGCCAGAATCTAAGCAAATAATGCTGGAGTTTCTAAGGCTGTAATGGTGTTGTCCATGCTGATGTGTGTGGTTGTTACTGTGCTGTGTACCTACTTGTCACTATCCTCACTCGTTTATTTTTTGATTGATCGACTCATTCCCTCCTGTCCCTCCTGCCTTTGGCCCATTTCTCAAGCCCTTCAATCTCCTTTGCAGTACCTACTTGTCATATCTATGTTTATTTTTAGCTGAAGCTCTCTAGTTCAGAAGTATTGATTTATTTATGTTCCTCTCATTCTATGTTCCCTCCAGTGCCTACTCGTTCCACGTGAGTGCAGACGGCCAGATGCAGCCAGTGCCATTTCCCCCTGACGCCCTGCTGGGCCCGGGAATCCCTCGCCACGCCCGGCAGATCCACACCCTGAACCACGGTGAAGTGGTGTGTGCTGTCACCATCAGCACCTCCACACGCCACGTCTACACGGGAGGCAAGGGCTGCGTCAAGGTGTGGGACATCAGCCAGCCAGGAAGCAAGAGCCCCATGGCCCAGCTGGATTGTCTGGTGAGACATGAAGGAGGAAGGAAAGCAGGCACACAAAAGTATTAAAAATAGAGAGGGGTATACACGCAAACATTCACAAAAGAAATGTGTGTACAGTATGTTCACTCAGCTGACCTTATTTTATTTACCGTCTCATCTGTCATCCACAAATTTAATCAAAATGTCCACCTTAATTTCCTGATTTTCATGTTAGCATCTGGCTCATAAAGTCTTGCATAGTTTTTTTTTTCCTTGATTCAGTTACAACAAACCTAATCTAACTGATATCCTTATCTTGTCCAATCAGAACAGGGATAACTACATTCGTTCCTGTAAAATCCTCCCTGACGGGCGGACCTTGATTGTCGGCGGGGAAGCCAGCACGCTGTCAATCTGGGATTTGGTGACGCCCACACCACGCATAAAGGCGGAGCTGACGTCATCTGCTCCTGCCTGCTACGCTCTGGCCATCTCCCCTGACAACAAGGTCTGTTTCTCCTGCTGCAGCGACGGCAACATCGTCGTCTGGGACCTTCACAACCAGACCCTGGTCAGGTAAGAGGAAGAGAGGGAGGAGGGGATAGGGGGGGGGGGGACATAAAAAATATGGTGTCTTGCCTCCACAAATAGAGTCTAATCAGGCGAGAGGAAGGGCAGGGAGAGGAAGGCTGGAGGACGTGGAAACATTTCAGGAACTTCTTGAGGATAGAGGAGGAGAGGAGAGGAGATGAAATATGGTAGAAGAAAGAGAGGGAAGAAATATCTTTGCAGTCTGGGGCCTCGTCAACCATCCTCATTGCAGTTAAACAGTGGATTGATGAACTAGCCGTAGGGGATATGGATGGGATGAAACAGCCAGATTCTGGCAAGGTAGGACAAAAAGGAAGAGGAATTGGGAGGAAGATGCGGAGGGAAGATTGTGGTTAGGAGGAGGAGGGGGGGGGCAGGAGAGAACAGAGAATCGAGAGTGGGTGGGGTGAGCGCAGTAGGGACCATGTAGAGGGAAGGATTAAAATATATTCAGTCTGACACCTTCAAGAGAAAAGAGGCAGAGTCTGTGCATGTGCGTGCGTGTGTGTACAGGTGTGTGAAGCTCTTGTGTGTTTCCTCCCTGCAGGCAGTTCCAGGGTCACACAGACGGAGCGAGCTGCATCGACATCTCCAACGACGGCACCAAGCTGTGGACGGGAGGGCTGGACAACACAGTCCGCTGCTGGGACCTCCGAGAGGGACGCCAGCTCCAGCAACATGACTTCACCTCGCAGGTACACACACACACACACACACACACACACACACACACATATATATATATATATACAGAAATGACATACTTTCATCACGTCATACACACAGAGATACATAAATTTATCTCACAAAGATGTAAAAAGTGACACGTACAGAGTAAACACACATACAGCAGCATGATATCACCTTGCAGGTGCTCACACTGACACACATTCTCACACACACACACACACACACACACACACACACATTCACTGTCTCTCTCATTCACTCCTCACTGTCACAACAGAGCTATAGAGTTGACCACTGTTGTCAGATGAGTTTCGATCCACAGTGTAATGACTTTTCTCTTGCTTGTTGTCTTTCTACATCTCTCTCTCTCTGTCTGTCTCTCTCTCTCTCTCTCTCTCTCTCTCTCTCTCTCTCTCTCTCTCTCTCTCTCTCTCTCTCTCTCTCTCTCTCTCTCTCTCTCTCTCTCTCTCTTCTCTTTCTCTCTCTCTCTCTCTCTGTTTCTATTTCTTAATTGACTCTATATTTACCTCTACTATGTCATTCTGCCCTTTGGGTCTTTTCCTCCTTTTTTCTGCTCTCCACTCTTTTTCATCAACATCTCTGTTTTTCTTGACATCCTACCTAACCCCCTCAATTCCTTTCTGTCCTCACTTCCTCCTTCTATTATTCCTCTTCTTTTTCCTGTTGCTCTTCTTTCATCAACCGTATCTTCTTTCCTCCCTCTTTTCCCATTCCACCTTTTGTTTTTATATATACATGCTTTATCTGCTGTCCTCCTTCCTCCTGTTCACTTTCTACCATCATTCACCTTCCTTTAATTCCCTCCTTTCTTCCCCCCTCTGTTTCCAGATCTTCTCTCTGGGTTACTGTCCAACAGGCGAGTGGCTGGCTGTTGGAATGGAGAGCAGCAACGTGGAAGTCCTGCACGTTTCCAAACCTGACAAGTACCAGCTGCACCTCCACGAGAGCTGCGTTCTCTCCCTCAAGTTTGCCTACTGTGGTACGTCCTCACTCACACAACTTGGCTTGGTTCCTAATGTTTTTGGCACACACACTTATCACTCCTCTCCAGAGTATAGCAGTTTATGTACAGTATATAATGCCACCATCACCCCTTTTTCCTTTGTTTGACCTGAAACACTGTATGTGTGTGTGTCTTTGTTATTTCAGGCAAGTGGTTCGTGAGCACGGAAAAGACAATCTGTTGAATGCATGGAGGACACCATATGGAGCTAGTATATTCCAGGTGAGAGTCAGTGTGGATTGTGCTAGTAAATGGGACAGGCTATCTCTGTTTCCTGTCCCTAAACTCTGTAATTAACACACATATATACACACACACACACACACACACACACACACACACACAAAGAGAAAAAATATGAGGGAATTCACAGGGAAAAGGGAATGATACTTTTTTTTTTTTTGCAATCCAGATTTCTTGATCCAAGGTGACTTACAGAGGTTTATCAGAGGTGCAGACTTCTAAATGCAAATGCACAAACACACACACGATACAGAGCAAATGTAGTAATTCAGTCCTGTCCAATTGCTCCATTTGAGGAAATGTTAAAACATGAATATGTAGGAATGCAATATTTTTAGCTGAGCTAGTTCATCTGAGTGTGAATGAAACTAGCTAAGGGAGATGAAGGTACCTTTAAGCTGAGTATTTTATGTGTGAGTGTGTGTGAGGAGTGTTGCTGTCATATTTCTGTAAGCTACAGTGGGCAGCAGGGTTGGCGGCTCCTGTCTCCCCGTGGATTGAAAGGAGAATGCTGGCTATCTACTTTGTTATCCAAATGCCAAACGTTTCTCCTGCCAAACAGCTCCCTCCTGTCACCATGTTACACAGAGCTGCTCTCTCTCTCCTCCTCCTCCTCCTCCTCTTCCACCTCCTCTCTGCTTTATTGCTGTCCTTTCCAGCTTCTGTCTTCCGTCCTTGCTTCTCTTTAACCTCCCTCTTGCTCCTCTTTGGCTGTCTCCTTCCATTTTTTCACTTTCTCTCTCTCTTCTCACCTCTGTGTTTATTATTGTCCTTTCTCCCTCTGTGCCCTCTTGCTCATTTTTATCTTTCTTTCTTAACCTGTCTCACCCTTTTCTCCGTCCTTGTCTTTCTGCTTTCTGTTTATACCTGTCCTTTATATCTTTATCTTTTTATCTTTTCTCTGAGTCTACCACTTCACTTTTATCCTCTCTTGTTCTCATTAATTTGCCTGATCCACTGCATATCTCTCTCTCTCTCTCTCTCTCTCTCTCTCTCTCTCTCTCTTCTCTCTCTCTCTCTCTCTCTCTCTCTCTCTCTCTCTCTCTCTCTCTCTCCTCTCTCTCTCTCTCTCTCTCTCTCTCTCTCTCTCTCTCTCTCTCTCTCTCTCTCTCTCTCTCTCTCTCTCTCTCTCTCTTCCTGCTCTGTTTCGTTTTTATTAAATAAGCTTTATTGGCACAAATGTTAGTATTAGATTACAGCCAAAGCTAATTTACAATAATACAGCACAATATTTTCACACATTTCCACTCAGAAATAGATCACAAGCAAACATAACTTAACAGTACAATCCCACAGACATATACGGATGAACAAAAAACTGTAGAACAAAGTAGAACAAACAAGTCATCTCATGGTTTTCTCTTTGGTTGTAGCAAACTGATGCATATTATGCAACCCGTAGAGCTAATTTTGCTAAACTCTTTCCCAAAATGCAAAGGTGCTGAAATGATTGATTAGAATTTGATGAATCAGTTATTTGATCATAATCTAGTATTAGCTTGTCAAGTTTGAGGATTTGCTTTGTATCATTGTAAATGGATCTTTGAGTTGATTAGACAAATCTGTCAGCTTGTGATTTTCATAATTTTCAGTAATTTATCGACCAAAGATCCATCAATGAATTGTGAAAATAATATATGGATTATGATTCGATAAAGAAAATAATTAATTGCAGCAAATTCTCAGCTTTTTATCAGCTTAAGAAGTTAGAAAGGTGCCTTTGTAAATGTGTGCTTTTAGGCCAATGGATGTATTTTTGTTCTTTAGGTCGCCTTCTTTTCTTTTCTGTTATGTACAATTTTGTTGAGTCATATCTTTTTTTTGTCTTGATGTTTCTGTGTTTTAAGACTTTTTATCTCTTGCTCTTCCTTTCCATCTCTGCTCTATAACCCCTCACTTTCTTCTCTTCTAAACTCATCCGTTGGCTTGTCATTGCATTCCTCCCTCCTGAACGCCCCCGCCTGCTATCTTGGTGTAGTATGAGGGATCCGGTGTGAAATGGCCTCTCAGCGGTGGCTTGATGATTGACAGCCCTGCTGTGCCTGTAGCTGCAAGGGAGGGGAGAGAAAGGGGAGAGGAATTTAGAGACAAGGAGGAGGAGCCCTCATATAAGAGGGGGGCAGAACGAAAGATGAGCCTAGAGGACAGAGGGAGGAGGAGGAGAGTGTGGGTAGGAAGGAAGGAAGGAAGATAAATGATGATAGAGCATTGGGAGGGAGAGGAGGAGGAGGAGGGAGATGAGGGGGAGCTTTAGATCATCTAAAACCAGGTGCCCAGGTCTGGCTTTCAGACGTAGAGGTGAAAGAGGGAGAAAAAAAGAAAAGATTGTGCATTTTGCCAGTTCACACAGACTTGTGCTGCTAGTGATGCTTAAACCTGCAGTTAGCTCGTAGTGCGTCTCACACTGAAGCAGATGCATGAGTCAGCATCCTGGAGCTGTAGAGATGTCTGTTTGGAAATAATTGCCGACTGTTTTGAAATGCAAATATGTCTTGTATGATTGAGTAAGTGATGAGTCATATCTTTTCTAACATCTTTCTCTTTGTGTTTGTTTCTCTCCATCTGTCTCCATCCATCTATCATCACAAACCTCTCTCTCTCGCCTGCTCCCAGTCCAAGGAGTCCTCGTCTGTGCTGAGCTGTGACGTCTCCCCGGACGACAAGTACATAGTGACGGGCTCAGGAGACAAGAAGGCCACGGTGTATGAGGTGGTGTACTGAGGGCCGGGATGAGATGGGAAGGGACAGAACAGAGACTTTGGGGTGGTTTTATGGGGGGACATGGATTGGGGGGGTGGGGGTGCAAGCAGTTGCTCTGCCAACCACTCCCAATTTCCATTACATCAGCAAAAGCAGCACTTCCATCTCTGCTCTGCTTTCTTTCCAAAGGACGCAGTCCTCCTGACCCTCACCCCTAATACATCACCCCCTCTCACCCTTTTGCTGTGATATAAGCTACTGTGGAAGCTCCCAAATGCCCCCTCCCTCCTTCCCCTTTCCACTTTTAGCCTAAGGATGAGGCATGATAGGAGAGAGAGAGGTAGAAGGGGAAAGCAGCTAGATAAGAAGGACAAAGGAAAAGGGTGGTGGAGCATAAAGAAAAAGACAAGGAGGAGGAGAGAAAGTAAGAGTGCGGAAGGAAAATAAATGAAAAGGAGGAGGAGGGGAGAGGCAGGGTAATTAGGGCTGTTTCCTGATTAAGAGCTCAGAGGAAGGGAGGCCCCCAGAGGAGGCGCAGAGCGGCACTATGGGAGCGCCAGCCAGGAGCACTGATACCACACAATCGATTCATTAGCCAGACAGTGGAAGCCTTAATGAGGCTGACGCCGCAGCCCACTCTCCCCAGCGAGAGGTGTCAGGAGCTAGGGAACGATGACGCTCCGAGATGGAGGGGCTGAGGGGGCCGCTTCAAATATCTACATACACTGACATGAAACATAGACCTGCTCTCACACATACACACAAGGCGCACACCATTGGGCAAGAGTACACACACACACACACACACACATACACTCGAATATACCCCCTTGAGGTAATCGCAGGAAGAGAGAAACACACACACAACACACACAGAGCACCCAATTAAACATTCATCGCAGCGCTCCCGTCTCACTGCTTAATATCTATTTTATTTTGGTCTGACAAAGGCAGCATCTAATGAGCAACCGAGTCAATGGGATTCTCCCAGGGCCCAGAGACACAAACAGAGAACATCAGCTGAGCTGTTCCCTCTAATTCCTCTGGATTGTTCTCCTGACACCAGGCGCTGCACTCACTCTCATTAAAGGCACTGTCAGCTAGATGAAGTAGCAGCACGCCAACTTCACTGTAAGGCAGACAAGAGGGCAAATTAACATGACCCGATTACGCTATCATCAGCATCCAACTAAGCAGCAACTACTCCGATACCTTTCCAATTTTATGCAACTAGTTGCTGTTTTCATTTGCAAACCAATGAGATTATGTGTTTGTCAGAGTCATTATCTCCATCACTGCCTGCTGATATGCTAGTGTTCAAAGTGCTCCGGCTATATCTTGTTTGATAAGCTATTGATTGCTATTAATTGAGATGCTAAACACCTTAAACCTGATTATTACTTTTAAGTCGTCCTTGTATCATATTCCAAACTGGCAGGCAAACTGTATATCAGAGCTCTCCGCTTCTTTAGAACATGCGTCACCAATGTGTACATTTAAAAAAGGCACATTTCAAGCTTTTTCTTTTTAATACTCATTTATTTCAGTATTTTTTATGAATAGTGATTGCTTGTTTTATGTAATATGTTTATGTATTGGGGTTTGCCTATGACTGCGTTTCTGGGGGAGCAAACAGAGAGGGATGTACACACACATTCAGACATGTAAAGTCAAGTGGAACACAGATGGGAAATTTTATTTTTGTTCCTTTCATTTTTTTGTATTCGTTTTTTGGCTAAATCAGTGTAACTTTATCCTTGGTGATGGTGACACGTTGAGAAGGTGCGCAACGTCAGCAGCTCACTGTAAAGAAAAAAAATACCCTACATTTAGGAGAAAAGTTCCTGTCTACCATTTGTTGTTTTTGTTTTTATCCTCCTTTTCCAAAAATAAGTGGTAGTAAGCGTACTTTAGCCTGTTTTCAGTCCTTATTGTGTAATCATACTACTTTTCTGTGGTCTGTGTACAGCAGGCGACAGTGATACAGATTTAGCCATCGAAGAGGTCCCACTTTTCACTGCATGCTTGTTGCACTACAGCTCCACTTCTGCTCATAGAACGAGATAAATCTGATTTTACAACAGTAAGTACGATGAATGGTCCCACAGCCACAGCTTCACAGAATGAATTTTACATTACAGTATGCAATTTAGTTCAGTTGTATAAAATTCTACTAAATGTGTCTGTTTCTCGCTGCAGCGCTAATGCAGGATTGGAGAATTATGAGGGACTTCTACAATGGCTCAGAGATAATCTGTACAGTTTAATGCCTTTCCCTTCCTGTCAGCCACAGGCAGACCTAAATGATATTCTCATACACAAGCTTGTATACTATTCAGAATGATGCTGTATAATGGCTATGCATTTGATGGTATAGCGTGAATATTTGGGACATTGTATTTGATACTTTTCTTTAACTGTCAGTAACGTCTCTCCCCTGCCTGTGCTTTTTCTGTTCCAACAGTTAAAAAAAAACAAACAAAAAAAACTTTTTATTTTTCTCTGTTTTACAAGCTCATGTTTGTTTCTCCTTAATAAAGCCAAGGAACTTTTTTTTTTAAATGCACTGTGTCTTCCCTCCTAATGTGTTTCCCAAGTGCTGTACAAGAAATACTATGTGTGAAAAATAAACCAAACTTGTGTTCATCCTTCCAAGTGTCTGCTGTGTCTATCATTTCACCGTCTGAGATATTAAATGTTTAAAGAAAAAGCCCAGATAATCAAAGAGGAATACTTTATTCTCTCAACATCGAGAACCAACTTTGTCCAGTTTCAAATCACAAGTTTTCATCATTAAATCTTCCTGAACACTTCCTCATTCACTCAGGAGGAAATAAACCTTCTGCACAGTCCAAAAAACTTTCAGTATCTTGCAAAAAAAAAAGAAAAAACTCAATTTACAACAGCTCTCAGTGGTTCGACTTTCTCCACCTGTATTACACAAATATTTGACACAGTGGGGACATTGTCCATCCCATCACAGTAACAAAAAGGCAAATTGGTGATGCAGAGCACTGACAATACACAGCAAAATCATCAAACACTGAGTAACATCTGACCACTTCCATTTTGAGTCCTGAAGTGTGATCATGTGCCGGGAGGTCTCCTCTTTCAGAGAAGTTGCACACATCAAATACAGCAGACTCACTGGGGCTCATTTACATTATTTTCCATATGTGTAGAATTTTAAAAAGATGCTGACATGTTGGGCCTTATTTTTCCCCCCAACCAAGATTCCCATTCATTGCATATTTTAAAACTTCCTCCATCAAAGTTTTGGAGTAACGTGATAAATGAATCCCAATGTGACAATCCGGCTGTAATGTTGCTAAGAAAGATTACGCTGCTCTAATCAGTGAACTGAAATTACTTCATAGAGCAGTTGCTTCGGCTCAGTGATCGGACCAGAGTACTGAGATGAAACTTTGTTTCTTCATTCAGTCTTTCATTGATTCTTTAGCCTGGGTGGCTCACTAATCTAACAAAGGTGCAAACACCAATATTGTACATTTTAAATAGGTCGAAAGTAAAAATCTGTTTCAATCTGGCACCAACCTTAATTAAATGAAGCGAAACAATACATTATCCACCTGTATGCTAACAAGCCTTTACTCCGGAGAAGAGATAAATGCTTCACTGTTTTTGTATTCCT
This sequence comes from Scomber japonicus, assembly GCF_027409825.1. NCBI lineage: Eukaryota > Metazoa > Chordata > Actinopteri > Scombriformes > Scombridae > Scomber > Scomber japonicus. The sequence continues at coordinate 15,210,073 of NC_070584.1, read as the reverse complement.
CAGGTTTATGTCTTACACAGTGCAAGCCTGTTTGTCTTAGCAGGACAGTCACCACTACACCCATAATCACTGAAGAACTCCCTCTTGGGTATTATTGCTGTAATAATCCCTCCCACAGCCTGGTGAACTGCACATCACCGTTGTCTCGCCTACGAGCTACCTCAACACAAAACAACCATACCACTGCATTATTTACTGAGAGCTCCAGCAGTCACAGTGGAACTGGGAATCCTAACTTGTTAATGGTGTGAGTTGGAATCCCAAGACACTTTCTCACACGTCTGAGGCACAAGGATGACAACCCGGACATTTGTGGTCATAAGTTTACATAAACTTATAAAGCATATGTATGTCCTGGCAGTCTCAAGTTTCCAATTATTATATTTTTCTGTGATAGGATGATTGGACACAGATCAATGTCCCCAGAAACATTCATGCCTTTAGGTTCCTATATAAATTCCAGTCTTCTGGAAATATCACAAAATGTGCTGGATCAAAGATATGCATACAGCAGCTTGAGTTATCAATTTTGTTGATGTAGAAAGTTGATCAAATTTCCATTGTGGCATGGCCTTGTAACTAACTGTGCCTGATTACAAATAACTAAAGCTTTAAAAATGTGCTCATTTGATACACTCAGACCACAACGATGGGAAAGTCAAACGAACTCACCACGGATCTGAAAAAGCAGGTAAGTAGTCATTTGGAGCCATTTCAAAGCTAACAAGTGTTTTTAAATGTAAAGTGCATGGCACAGTTGGGTCACTGCCACAATCAACAACAAAATACAAGTCATCACCTGTTGCTGAGAGAAAATTGATCAGGATGGTCAAGATTCAACCAAGAACCACCAAAAGTGTGTCTGCAATTAATCAGGAGCAGCTGGGACACAGGTGTGAGTATCTACAGTCAAGGATGTTTTACATCGCCTCAGGCTGAGAGGCTGCCGTGCAAGTAGGAAGCCTTTGCTACAGAAGCGGCACCGGCTTGACTTAAGTTTGGGTTAGGGTTAGGGCGCTGATCACATGGACAAAGAAAAGGCCTTCTGGGGGAAAGTTATGTGGTCAGATGAATCAAAAATTAAGCTATTTAAAAGAACTCTAAAATGAAGCCACACTAATCAGAAATATGTTTAGAGGGGAGAGCACGAGTCCTTTAACTCCAAGAATACCATACTTACCTTCAAGCATGGTGGTGGTAGGGTTATGCTTTGGGGTTGTTTTGCTGCCAGTGGAATGATGAATAATAGAGGAGGATTACCTCCAAATTCTTCAGGAAAACCAAAAAAATCATCAGCCAGATAATGGGGTCATGGTTGCTGTTGGGAGTTCCAATATGAAACAGAATTCATGTTTTAGAACAGTTTTCCCAAAGTCCTGACTGAAACCCCATCAAGAACACGCAGGCTGTGATAAAGAACCAAGGCTGCTTCAGAAAGCCAACAAGTTTAGTTGAACCACCAATGTTGTTTAAAGAAATGGTCAAACATTTAACCAGAAGCTTGTGGACGGCTATCAAAAGCATTTAACCAAATATTAGACCAAAGAACCATAATTCATGCAGGGTTTTTTATGACAAGTATGTGCTCCAATCATGCCATCACAGAAAAATAAGAGTTATAGAAGTTATTGGGAACCTTTTTTGGGAGTGCCATGTCATGCATATTCTTTACAAGTGTTATGTAAACCTTTGACAACTGCACTAGAGGAGAATCTTTGTGCGGTTTTGTCAGAGAGAGAAATGTTTCCATCACAATAAAGCAGCAGCAGTGTGTGTGTGTGTGTATGTGTATGTGTGTGTATGTGTGTACTTACTATTCACATCTTTCATTTCTCATCTAAATATTTGAAGATGCTTTTTTTGCTGTGAGCTTTCTTGGCTGTTATGTTTTAAACAAATGCTTTTGATTTTCAAACATCCAAATTTAACCTGGCAAGTCTGACTTGGTTCAGCGGTTGAAAAACACCTTTTGAAAGCCAGAAGTGTGCAACACACACACACACACACACACACACACACACATACACACACCAGATCCCTCATTTCTAAAGTTGACACTGTTACAACTGCACTGGTCCTTACGGAGAAGTTTCAGTCTGTTGAACAAAGAGGCTCATGAAAGACAAAAAACACTGCTGATACACTGCAGATCATAGACAAGAACTGCACTGATCAATGAGAGAGGCCCCCACACTCCCGCCTGTAGTCTCAAAGCAAATCCAAGTCACAGATAACATCCTTGTTTGCCTTTAGAGAACTTTATTTACATGTCCATATATAGCAAGGTTCACGATGCAGTTGTGAAAATACCTGTCTGCCTATGTGCCCTAACAAATACAATAGAAAAACACATTAAATGTTGAGCGTTAAGGATGAAGATGATGTAGCAGAGGCCACGTCCCCAAAAACTGGAGAGTAGCTGCTTTTTTTTTTGTCCTCAGGGTCGTGGTTTTCTGTTCCAGGCTTGTCTCCTCAAAAAACGTCTCCAGAATGAGTTCATCGTTGTTCCTTTGTAAATAAAAAAAACAAAAACAAATAAAAAAAGGAACAAAGACAAACAGAGTCTCTGGACAGTTAAGAGGAAACCAAGCCCTGTCCTGTCATCTATGTATTGGAGATGATACAATCATGTTGCTGCTGAAACTTAACCAGGAGAAAAAAAAAACATGGCTGGAACCTCACAGCACACCATTCTGCCATCTGTCGCGCATCTGCTGCCCCGAGGAACAGCCACGTGCTGTGAACTGTGCTGGACCGGACCAGGCCAGGCTGACTTGGGCTTTTTTTTCTTTCTTTTTTTTTTTTTTTTTTTTAAACAACAGCACAGAGTATGGACCGTATTTTTCCATTAAGAGTTTCCAACCCGCCCTGAACCCTACCCACACTTCCTCTGTCCCACGTCTCCATCATGTTCCTCTCGTCTATCCACTTGATGCGGTCCAACTGCTCGCGAAAAATTCAAAGGCTAAAAAAATAAGTTTTTTGCTAATTTCTTGTTCACTACAGAGGTTTTATTTTGTTTAAAAAAAAGGGAAAAAAAGGAACAAAAACAAAAGTTCTTTGGAGGAATCCCACAGTTGCGCAGCTATAGACTAACCAGCGTTCTCAGAGCATTAAAAACAAAGTTTGTTTCTTTTCCAGAGATGTGACTTTGTGCCCCCTTGTTTCTCTCTCACTGACTGTCTCTCATTTCTTTCACAAACGTAAACAAAACAACAAAGTACGAGTTGAGTGTCTCTTGTTTCCATGCCACCGATGCTCTGTACAGTCATTGGTGCAGGAGGGAGCCTTGGCTCTGCCCCCTGATTATTTGTTTGTTTTTTTTTTCTTCAGCCAATCAGAGTTCAGTAGATGACTTCGTAGACTGTGGCCTTCTTGTCCCCCGAGCCGGTGACGATGAACTGATCATCAGGGGAGATATCACAGCTGAGAACCGATGAAGACTCCTTCGACTGAACACAGAGAGAGTGGAAGCCATATTAGAGAAACAGTGACACAGAAAAACACATGTTGGCTGTTTGTTCAAATCAAAACAGAAGTAATTGTGTACTGAAACAATCCTGTGATATTTAAACAAGATGATGAAACAACTAAATGACACTTTTTAAACTCTGACAACAGAGATAACAATTTCTGTTAAACAAAAAGTCAATAATGGTTGCAAAGTGCTGCGCCTCAGAGTCCATTTTTGATGGCTTACCTGGAATATGCTGGATCCGTAAGGTGTCCGCCATGCGTTCAGGAGGTTATCTTTGCCTGTGCTCACAAACCATTTACCTACAGGACAAACACACATAGTCATCAGCAGATAAAGCCTCAGGGAAGGTGAGATATGGAGGAGCCAGAGAGGAGGCGCCGCTTTTGTAGAGAACAGGAAAGGTGAACAGGAAGAAACTGTTTCCGAATAATGAGAGAAGCAGAGATTTGTTCTGCTTCCCTGTGATTAAACCCTCAGGTAATGTGATGGAACCAAACCATCAATCTAAGTAGTGTGTATGTGTATGTGTATGTGTGATGTGTGATGTGTGGTGTGTGTGCATACCACAGTAGGCAAACTTGAGGGAGAGAACGCAGCTCTCGTGGAGGTGCAGCTGGTACTTGTCAGGTTTGGAAACATGCAGGACTTCCACGTTGCTGCTCTCCATTCCCACAGCCAGCCACTCGCCTGTTGGACAGTAACCCAGAGAGAAGATCTGGGGACAGAGGGGGAGGATGGGGATAAGGAAAGAGTCAAAGGAAGATGAGACGGTGATGAGAATGGAACAGTCATTATTAGTAACCTTACTGCTTCTCAGTCTGACTTGTGTGTGTGTGTGTGTGCATACCTGCGAGGTGAAGTCATGTTGCTGGAGCTGGCGTCCCTCTCGGAGGTCCCAGCAGCGGACTGTGTTGTCCAGCCCTCCCGTCCACAGCTTGGTGCCGTCGTTGGAGATGTCGATGCAGCTCGCTCCATCTGTGTGACCCTGGAACTGCCTGCAGGGAGGAAACACACAAGAGCTTCAACTTCAATGCAAAAACACATAAATGAAGCTCTATCTTAAGTTTGCTTCTCTTTTTTATACTTTATTTGAGGTCTTCGACACAAAGAATGCTTAGTTTTGAATAATTAGGGAGTTCAGCCAAATACTACTAAAGTGAGTTTGGTTGCTTTGGGAAATGGCTGGCAGCAAATGTAAGCAGGTAGTGGTAAACTGTTATGCAAAACACCTGCTATGGTCCTTAAAGAATAGTGAGGGGAAAAAAGACTTTCAAGAATACAAGCTGCCTGTTCCTCTCTGTTTAAAACACACTGTTTATGCTCAAAACATGAGCCCATGTTCTCTGTGCTGCATCCAGCCTCTGTTTAGTTCCACATCTACAATGTTTGCTTTTCCATCTCTCCACTTTATGATTGACAGTGCAGATTGTAAACATTTCAGAAATACCACAATTTGTTGCCTCCCAATGTATGTTCTTGCCTTTCTTCTCATTTCATACCACATGTCACACCTTCATACTTAAACACAATCTGGGATCTTTCCTTTCTGTCTCCTCTCCTAATCTGACTGTAGGAAGCTAGTTACTGTCAAGTCGTCTCCTCCCTCTCTTCCTCTTACCTGACCAGGGTTTGATTGTGAAGGTCCCAGACGACGATGTTGCCATCGCTGCAGCAGGAGAAGCAGACCTTGTTGTCAGGGGAGATGGCCAGAGCGTAGCAGGCGGGAGCAGACGACGTCAGCTCTGCCTTTATGCGTGGAGTGGGTGTGGCCAAATCCCAGATTGACAGTGTGCTGGCTTCCCCGCCGACGATCAAGGTCCGCCCGTCAGAGAGCAGCTTGCAGGAACGGATGTAGTTATCCCTGTTCTGATTGGACACAATAAAAGAGAAAATGTTTAAAGATACTCATATATTGTACAACTGTACATTTTTGCTGTTACAGCAGTATCACAGCAATAAAAGATAGATCCTGGACAATTTAGCTTAGCAACATAAAGGTAATTCATCACGCCAAGTGAATTTTTTAGTGTGAAGAACACTTTTGGTAGTGAAGCAACATTATGAGACACAAGATGGATAGCAGAGTGTAAATAGAAGTCTAGAAACCAGACTGTCTCACCAGACAATCCAGCTGGGCCATGGGGCTCTTGCTTCCTGGCTGGCTGATGTCCCACACCTTGACGCAGCCCTTGCCTCCCGTGTAGACGTGGCGTGTGGAGGTGCTGATGGTGACAGCACACACCACCTCACCGTGGTTCAGGGTGTGGATTTGTCGGGCGTGGCGAGGGATTCCCGGGCCCAGCAGGGCATCAGGGGGAAATGGCACTGGCTGCATCTGGCCGTCTGCACTCACGTGGAACGAGTAGGCACTGGAGGGAACATAGAGGAAAGAAATGGATGAAAAACAGTCTGCAATAAAAACACTTCATGAGATGGATTAAATGAGCACCATTTAATACAGCTGAAAATTCACAGGAAGTTTTTGTGTATCTTGGCATTTTTCCCCACACCTACCATCATGTACTTCAACTTAATGATGTCAGCTTTTCCAAGATTTACTTTTGAGGGTTTGAGACAAAACTTTGACATTTACCATTGATGTCTCTACCATTGATTGGCATTGATACCTGAAAAATACTGTATTCTGCAGTGTACAGAAGGTGCTGTGAAAATATCACTGACATCATGCCATCTACATTGGCTGCAGACAAGCAAAATACTCTAAAACATCAAAGTCAAGTGGTGCCAGAAATGGAAGGCAACTGTATTATTATTAGTAGTATTATTAGTTATTTATTTATTTATTTTTTTTATTTTTTTTTAATTTTATTTAATTTTATTTATTTATTTTTTAAGGATGAAAAACTAATGCTTGATAATGAGCACAACAAAGGATCATTGGTGCTGAACATTTTGAAGTTCTGGAGACTCAAAATCATTCTTTTTTTTTCTTCATCCTTTATTGTTTGTCTTTTCTGTTCTTTTCTGGTGTCGTATCTGAAATGTGAGGAGCCTGAGCTTTTAAAGGCAGTTAGTAGTGAACAGGTGTAGATTTGGGTGATAGCAAGAGAGGAAGAGGAAACTCACGGTTTTCCGGAGGCAGCTGACTGCAGGCTGGCAGGCAGCCCAGGCACCCTCATGTGCGGGTGTGGAGACTCATAGCCCACCTGGAAGACACATATACCTAATGTGAGAAAAAAAACACCTAAAAAATATCTAAGAGGAGGGTTCACTCATAAAAATTGATAATGCAGAGACAAATGAAAGATCAGAATAAAATGAGATCATATACGAAAGCCAAGGTCATCGATACTTAACGATAAATGACAATGCAGTCTTGCTTTACACTTTTCTCCCTCTAAAAACACTTGTTCTGTTTCCATATCCTTCTGCTGCCCTGTCTGATGGTTTATATGCTGAGGTATTACATATAACAGTGACACTGAAAAGACAAATTATCTGTGGAATATCTAGCTCACCACAGGGGACCGTCCGTAGCCTGCGGCAGCTGCCGCTGCTGCTACTGCAGCTCCGTTCATCTGGGGGGAAACCAAGTGGAGGCCAGCTCCATAGCCTGCCGCCCCGGGCAGGTCCCCATTCACACCCGGAGGGGGCAGGCCAAAAGCCCCTGGAGGGTACGCACCCTGCACTGCCAGGGGGTTTCTCAGACCCAGAGCTGGAGGAAGGAAAACAGAAGGAGGAAAAGAACAGAGAAAGTTAATTTGTTGTGAATTATCCACTTGAACAAATTATTGATCGTGGGAAAGAAAACTGTGTGTCAATCATTCAGAGAGCTTAATCTATCACTTTAGCAAAGGCTAGAGTAAACTTCTCTTTTTATTGAGGTGACTGTGCAGAGCCTTTCAGTGTGTGAGACAGCTGTGACTGACAGGCTGTGAACAAGCTGCCTCCTGCAACAAAAGCCACGACAACGCTGCCGACTGCAGCACTAGACCACTACTGACCCCTGCTGGCCACCATGACTTCTTGCAGTGTGTGTGTGTGTGTGAGTGTGAGTGTGAGTGTGAGAGAGAGAGAGAGAGAGAGAGAGAGAGAGAGAGAGAGAGAGAGAGAGAGAGAGAGAGAGAGAGAGAGAGAGAGAGAGAGAGAGAGAGAGAGAGAGAGAGAGAGAGAGAGAGAGTTCATTAATGTTTTCTATATGCAATGTCTGTGTTTTACATGCATAATGTGTGTTTGTGTGTGTGTGTGAGTGTGTGTGTGTGAGTGTGTGAAAGCGGCGCAGGGGCTTACAGGTGATGTGAGAAAAAAACGAGAGAAAGAGATACACTGGAATAGATGGACGCTCATTATGAAGCGGCTCACAGTCACAGTCCATCACCTCTCCTAATCTTTCCATTTAAAAGTGAGGCGCGATTAATATTTTTGCCCACAGCTGCTTATTAAGTCCAGATGGTGGTCGGTGGTGGGGAGCTGGCTGACACCCATACCAACTACTGCAGCCCGATGTTGATAGAATCACTACATGTAACAAAGCAATTTGCACACTAAAAAACTCCATCACTGCAAATGCTGATTCATATTTTTAATTGATCCCGTGTGTGTAGTGAAAGCTTGTGTCCCTGAGCGGACATTTGTCTTTTTTACTCTCACAAGCAACACTTTTTTTTTTTTTTGCAATGCAGGCAGCTTTGCAAGTCAACTTCAGAGTTCACAGTGTTAGCTTTTAACAATAACATACATGCAAATTTCTTAAGACAAAAATGAAAGCTCATGGTCCAGTCTCACCTATGGGGTCCACACCAGGCTTGCCCGAGACAGGTCGAAACTGTGGGGGTCCGCTGGGTCCAGGGGTGTTTGACTCTTGGGACATTGGGGTGCCTGGCTTCATACCTGGAGTACTAGACTTTTCCCTCTGGAGGGAAGGTGAAGAAAGAACAAACTATTACAAAATGAATAAGGAAAAGGAAATGAGAAGAGAGAAATAAATAGAAAGTCTTGAGATATAGATCAATCACTCAAACAAGAAGAGAATGACAGCGAGGATGAGGATCTGAGGGGTCTGTGGGATGTCAGCAGCCCAGAGTGGATGTGTGCGGGATGTTGAATATACAGCATAATAACTCCAAGATGAACTATTGACCTTGAACAAAACATCAGAATATGCTGACAGCATGGAAATGCTGATGTCCTATACTGAAACATTCCGTGTGTGGGAACATGTTCGGGTAGGTCAAATATTTGTCTTTTGCCGTCTTCGTGAGGGGTTAGTGAACTGAGTGGGTAAATGCTCACTGTGTTAATACAGACGTTTAAGTGTGTGTGTACCTGTGGAGGCTCCTTGCTGCGAGACGGGGAGGTGGCGCTGCTGGAGGAAGCCAAGGAGGTGGGGCTGGCTTGTGGGGGGCCATCTTTACGGGACGGAGGCATCTTGTCCAAACCATTCTCCCTGGATGAGTAGGACTGCACGCTGCGGGGGGACGACGGGTCCTGAAGTCAAAACCCAGAAAACTTTATTACATGGGACAGAAACAAAAGGTAGTGGTTCTTCATTGCTAAAGAGAAGCCCTGGCAATCAAGCAGTGTGTCCTATTTTCTTCTTGCGTTGATGAAGTTTGATTTTCTGTAGGTGGCATTCTTTTTAGTTTGTTCAACCACAGTGACTCAGTGCTCATGCCAACTATCCAGCTCTCCCTCTATTGATTCCAAACTAACTGCAGTGAACAACAACAGAAATCAATTCCTGGCACGAGGGGAGTTTTCACAATAAAATTTACCCAAAAGAGCAATGTAAAGTCACTTATTATATGCACCTTGGACACTTACATTATTTATGTTGATGTCAAAGCTTTACAGTTCTTATGGTTTTCTTGTTGTAATCATTCCTCTTATTCATACTGGCAATTAGAAGAGCCCTTTATAATGCACTTTCAAGGGTAAGTGATGGGAGAATAACTCCACAAGCCTCCTTCCACACAAAAGTATAAAGTTTAATTGAAGCTTATATGAAGCTTCAGCTGTCCAAATTAATACTATCAAGCCAATATCTATAAAAGTTGTTTTTAGTGCCAAATTCAATCTTTTTTTTAGTATACTTCCACCGGAGCAGAACAGAGCACTGTCCTTCGAGAGACAAAGAGCTGTGGATTATGTGCCCTTTCAGTTACATTGTAAGTCTATTTGGAGGGATCTTCTAACAGTAAGTAAGAACAGAATAAGTGATTGCACTGAACAAAACCTGCTTGAATGTTTATTTGGACACCTGACTGCTGTTTTAAGACAGACTTGAAAAACTATCTTAATTTTTTGGGTGACTTCATTGCAGTCAAGTGAACGTTGGGGAATGGGTCGCAGGCAGAGGTGGAGGAGGACAGGAGGGTATTCTTATTATTCAGATGTTCCTGCTTTGTTTACATGATGTATGCAGATGAAAGCTGTGAAGTGAGGCCAACAGAGGCCAGAGGCCGCCTACTAACCTCATCCACCACCAAATTATCATCACTCTTATCTGCATCGCTGCCCTGCAAGAGAAGAAAGAGAAAGTGAGATTAGGTATGGTGTACTGCTGTCTGATGTATGTAGATCATATGTAGAAATATACAACATACACACTTAAGCCTGGAGAGTGTGTGTGTATAAAGGCTCTTTTGCAAAGGTAGACATTTGAATAGTTATCTATTTTTTTACATTTTCATGAAATATTATTTATTACTCTGAAAATAGAGGAAATTAAATATTCTATCTTGATATTTCATTGCTTGCTATGGTTGGAAGTAAATTATTTTTTCTTTCATTTTAGTTTTTTTGCATGCAAGTTTTTTTTTTGTTTCTTCTTGAACAAAGCAATCATTCTGAACTTGATAATAACCATTAACCATAATGCCCCAAATTAATTTATCTCCCTTTATCTTAATTTATCTGCCCTCCCACAATGACTCCAATAGATAAATGCCACTTCTTAGAACAGTGATGAAAGCAGAAGGTGTGAATATTTCAAATACTGTCTAAAAAGACCTGCTCTCCAATGTCCGCTTTCCTGCCACTATACAGACACCAGTGGTCTTATCTGATGAGGACACTGGAGTTGAGGGGAACTTCTCTTCAGTTACTTAAACATTAAACAGTGTTACGAAAGCATCCTCACATAGTCTGTCATGAATTCCTTCTCATCAGCTTTCCTCTTCTTGCCGTTGCTGAGGTAGTCTGCTGCACGACCCTTATCCCCATTGGACAGAGAGCTCTGCAGAGAGGGAGGAGAAGGGGGAGATTGAAATTAAAAAAAAAAAGACAGCAAAGCAAAGAGCAAAGAGGGGGTGGAGGAGGAAGGAAGGAGAGAGGAGTGAAGAAAAGGGAGTGAGGGTAGAGAGGAAGGAAGAGGGTGATAATGAGGTGAGAGGGACTGCATAAATCATGTCAGACTCATAAGCTGCGGAGATGAATGTGAGAGAATATCAGCCTGCATCGATCGTCCAGCTCACTGTAGGAGTGAGAGAGAGAAGGCTTTAAGTTTTCTTAAAGGAAGCAGAAAGGACTTTAGAGCTGTTTCAGTGAGCCTTGGCACTGATGCACTTTTTAATTTTTTATTTTGTCACAATTTTTGCATTTTGTGTCAATAACTAAATTGTGAATCGCTTGCAGTCCAGCATCGGTGAGTAATCTTAGTGTCTAAACGCCAAAAAAAAAGAAATGTAAGCGAATAAGATGTTTTTATCATGAATAGAAATTTCAACAAAAGCAGAAGTTTAAATCTGAACTGAATCTCAGCTGTCTACTTTTAACTGACCACAGCAAACATTTTTTTAAGATTGTATGAGAGGGCAACACAAAGTTGCACCTTAAAAACATGTCAGCTGTGTTTACGAAAGCAGCATGCAGCATACAAAGCATGTTGTAAATAAATCTGCAAGTGGACAAGCATTGCAAACTGAAAAACATGATTAAATAAATTATAGAAAAGACATTTTTATACTTTGACACTGGAATAAAAAAAAAATCAAGCAAGGTTTTCCTGCTCATATAAGACAAATTTAAGAAAAATCACTCCTACTGTGTATGTATGAAAAATGTAAATCTGCCAAACGAACAGTGTAATTTTTACTCACTGGTCCTGCTTCACGATCTGTTTCCAATAGCAGCACCCAACACATCCAGGTACCAGGCAACAGGACAGCGAAGGCAGATAAGGAAGGACACACACACACACACACACACACACACACACACACACACACACACACACACACACACACACACACACACACACACACACACACACACACACACACAGACACACAAATGAAACAGAATCCCATCACTTTACATCACTCTACAGTTGATGACTCAGTGGAAAAATATCCCTGAGGAGTGTTATTATCAGCAACACTCCTGTGCCCTGCCAAAAACCCAAAAGCAAAGCCAATCATCAGAATCCATCGAGCCAAGCTTTGGTGTTTACTTGACTCCCACCTCAGCTAGACGTTTTCATCTCCAGGAATCCAATCCAGCTCTTGTCCCGACCCTAAACTCATCTAGAGTTTTACACTTTTTGCTTTGAGTACCAACATAAGTAAACATGCACCATTTTAAAGTGCTCCTGTACCTCTGTGGTGTTCTGCAGCGGCAGCAGCGGCTGCTGCTGCCTCTAGATGCGCTCTCTCATCCTTGGCAGCCAGCTGAGCCCCCAGAGCTCCGGAGAGGGCCAGCAGGCCAGATCCTCCGCCAAGTGCCAGGCCAGGGTGGGGCAGACCTGATGGGTGAGGGCCCACTGGCAAACCCTGGGCATGCTGGGAGAGGTGCTGAGCCTGAAGCTGTTGCTGTAGAGAGGAAGAACAGAAGAGGGAAAAAGAGCGAGGAGACAGAAGAAAGAGAGATTTGGGTGACTTACAAGCACTATAAAAAGTGGCTTAACAGGAAGAGATCAAGAGGAGAAAAGACAGAAGGAAAGAAAGGGATTTGAGTGCTGCAATGTGCGCGAGAGGAGAAATGCAGAGGTCAGGGCAGTGGCTCTTAAAGAAGGGTTGTTCTGCAGCCAGATAAGCATAATGGGGCGTAAATATAGAGAGCTAAGATATTGATGGGACATTTGTTAAGGCCCATAATATAAAGCTTTAAGTTTTGGGGCTGTTCAGGAAACCAAGTAAGGACACTTGATTAAAAAAAAAAAAAAAATTATATTAAAATAAAATCTGTATATTTTGGGAGTGGGCTAAAGGACGCCTCAAAAAGAAAAGAAAAGGAGAAAAAATAAATATATGGGAGGATAAGGTACACACGCTATGAGGCAGAGGGGGGAGCCCACGTACCCCTATCGAAGCATTTAACTCCCCCATGGTCACCTGTTTGGCGCGCTCCATAGCCTGGACCACCTGCTGTTGATGCTGTGGAACAAACCAAGAGGTCAGTGAGGGTTGATCCAGAATCACATGCTTTGCTTTAAAACTTTATTTCTGTAAACTGAGTTAATATTAATTACGTGCCACAATTTCTTAGTAAGTATGAACAAAAAAATCATAAATTCACAATTCACAAACAGCATATTTGAAATACTGATCATTTTTTCACTATGGGAATCATGCGCATGCATGCAACCATTTGGCCATCGAGGAAAATGAATGTGCTTTGAAGTTGTGTCCATCTGCAGCTCTGTATGTGTGTGTGTGTGTGTGTGTGTGTTTGTGTGTGTGTATGTGTATGAGTTATTGCTTATTTTGTGTATGCATGTGCACACCTTCTGTGTCGGCTGCCCTAGGACAGAAGAGAGAAAGGCATGCCTGTAGTACAGAGTGAGTGTGAGCGTGTGTGTGAGTGTGAGTTTGTATGTGTGTCCCACCTCCTGTGACAGGAATGGGATGAGCTGAGCACAGATCACGTTCAACCGTTTGGCAATCTCCGTCTGAAAAAAAAAAAAAAAAAAAGATACTGTCACTTTGATGAATAAACACACACAAAGACACAAATACTTGCAGAGCCAAGACTGAGCACGGACAAAAAAAGACACACACACATACACATACACATACACACACACACACACACACACACACACACACACACACACACACACACACACACACACACACACACACACACACACACACACACAGAGTGTAGCTGTGGCCTGCTTCTCCCAGGGCCAGTGTGGTAAATATTTCAGCTGCTTACATCTGGTCCATGCATATGGAAACTCTGCCAGGGAGTTTGGCTAAAATATTCATGGACAGCATCTGCTGTGGCCACAGTCAGCCCACACAGAGTGAGAGAGTGAGTGAGTGCGCGTGCGTGAGTGTTTCTGATGTGTCCTTGCGTGTCTGTTCGCGTGTGTGTTTGCATTCTGCATGCTTGGGTGTTGTGTGTGTTTCCTGCTGGGGGTCAGTGATTCTTGCTGTGGGTGTGTGTCTGTCTCGATCTGCTCTACTACACAGCCAACAGCCAACTCTCCCTACCTCCCTCCCCTCATCATCATCATCATCATCACCACCATCATCATCATCTCTCTTTCCATCCCTCTCGCCTACTCTTCATCTTTCTTTCCATCTCACTCCATTTATCGCTCTTTCCATTGCTCCCTTCCCTCTATTAGTGCAGTAATCAGTGTTACACGCTCAGACATGTGATGTCTAACACACATACACACGCATTCACACACACTCACGCATTTAGTGGCAGGCTCAACAAGGCCGTTAGGGCCAGTAATGATATGCATGCAGAGATCATGACAACATCATTATGGCCGCAGGCTGTTTATCTTGTTGACAGCTAGACTTTGCTGTGTGTGTGAATTCATGTGACACACACACACACACACACACACACACACCCTTAAGTGATTTATTGATGCCGGACTGAACTTCCACCTTTTTCTCGTTCTTCCTTTCTCATGCACTCTCACTCCCTCTCTCCCATTCCTCTTGCTTGCCCACATCCCTCCCTCCACTCTCCATTTTTCAGCCAAGCAGCATGCTCCCCCTCCTCCCCTCTCTCCTTCCTTCCATCCTCTGAATCCATCACCCCCACCCCAAGGGAGACACAATGATTTCTTGTTAGAGAACTCCAACTACTAAATGACATCTTCGAGAGAGCGAGAGCGAGAGCGAGAGAGAGAGAGAGAGAGAGAGAGAGAGAGAGAGAGAGAGTGAGAGAGAGAGAGAGAGAGAGAACATGAGCAATCGAGAGAACAGAGGATAGAGAGGAGGACAAAATGGGAGAGGGGAAATGAAAAGAAGAGGCGGAGGAAGGAGAAGAGGAAAAGGGCAGATTGGGTTGAGGAAATGACAGACAATGAACCAAGAATGTGGGAGGGAGAGAAGAAATTGACAGAAAGGAGAAACAGAAGGAAGGCGGGGGAGGAAAATCGAGATTGGGGATGTGGAGGGGAGGAGGGAGTTGAGTGACAGTGACACGTCAAAAGCAAAGCGATTGAGATGGTGAAAAAGAAAGAAAGAAAGAAAGAAAGAAAGAAAACAAGAAAAAAAGAAAAGAGGAGACAGCAGGAAAGCAGTGACCTGATTTAAAGTGAAATTCAGCATGGACTGTATGTCTGCAAGGAGACAGAGGTGGAGGGAGGGTGTACAAAAAAAGGGAGATATAAAGAGAAAGAAAGAGAAATCAATGGAAAGAAAGATAGACAGAGACAGGGAATGTGGAGAAATGGAGATTAAGAGAGAGGAGTGCTAAAAAAGACAAAGTAAGACAGCAAGTGAAGGGAAAGGAGAAAAGAGGAAGAAGGGGCAGAGAAACAGGGCAGGAGTGGGAGGCATGGATGGATAAATGGAGGGATGGAGCAGTTAACAGACAGGGATTTATGATGGGTGAGAGGGGAGGCTGTTCTGGGAGCTCGGGGAAGGGCAGAGTATTCTCATCTGTGTGTCTATGGTGGAGAAATGAATTCTGTTTGTGGATCCTATTAACGCCTCTGCAGCATAACACCCCTATATAGGTCCATCAGAGAGAGGATTGACATTACAGTGGTAGAGAGAAAGAAAGAGGGAGAGAGAGTGACTGAATAGGGCAAAAGAAAGGAGGCAGAGATAATAATGCAAGAGAATAATGCAGAGCTTTAGGAGGCGGGTGTGCTGAAAGAGGGGGCGAGAGACACATGAAGATGCAGAGAGAGAGTCAGAGAGCGCTCAAGTTCACTCACCTGTTTGTGCATTTCAATGTTAAGGCCGTAGGACATCTCATAATACTGAAACACAGAGAACATCAGTTAATATACTAAATGGTACACAGACTACAATATGAGACTGTCAGTCATTTAAAGTGTGGAGCAGGTGAAGCCTTTTTTTTAAAAATGTGAATAAATGGTAATGGTAAAGCATTATTAATCCAAACTCAATAAATACTGTACATAAAACAATTACAACTTCTGCAATCATTGCCTTACAAAATGTGAAACTTTAAGTTGAATTAATAGACCTGGTGAATTTCAAAAAGGCATAATGCATTTGTGACACATTATTGTTCATCTGCTATAACTGCTGAAGTCATTTCTATCCCAAAAGGTTAAACTGATGATGTAAAAGTGTCAAGTAGATTTGTACAAATATAAAATGCAAAAGTGATAATAATAATAATAATAATAATACAAGAATAAATTAAATTAAAAAATACCCAAATAAAATCCCACAAAATGATGTCAGCTCGAGCATGTGAACTATGAAGTTTCCATTTTTCCCTAAGAGCACATTGCCACTAATTTCACCTCAACTCTGCTGAAAGTCAATGACACTAAAAATGACCCTGAGGCACTCTTTGAAAGCCAAAAACCAGTAGTAAGGCGGGGAAATAGTCGCCTGGCAGAAGAAGGTGACAGACTATTGCAATAATCATGTCTAATGTGAGCTATTTGACCCTGGCTTTTATCCAAAAGTAAAAGGAATGGTGAGGAAACGCAGGCGGAGATGAATGCCACAGAAAGAGACAGGTGAGAGTCTCTCTCTTCCGCTCTGTCTCTCTCTACCTTCAGAGGTGGACGAAAAGGAAAGCATTTTAAAGTCAGATGCCTCGAAAAGTGACAGGCTGACATTTGCTTTTCAGCGTGGCTGGCTGTGGAGAGAGGAGATTGGCAGTTGGGCAGCCCGAACATCCTGGCAGGATGGGAAAGAAGATGGCAGGGGTCCTCTCTCTCTAGACATCTTTCCTGGCAGTTAGTAGGCATGTGTGTGTGTTTGTGAGTGTGCATGTTTGTAGCACAAGTCTGCAACTCTGTGTATGTGTATCTGTGTGCTGTGCTGTGCTGTGCTGTGCTGTGCGTGTGTTCTCGGTACGTGTGCTCCTCTTTCTGTATGTTTGTCTGTGTGCCTCCATAAAAGACGCCTTTCCTGGCAGCTGGCAGCTCTGCTTGGCAGTTAGTGTGCCAAGTTTCGCCTGTTGCTTAGCAACATCCAAACTCCCCCAAATCATCAGCCAGGAAAGGAGACCTGGCCTGTGCTCGATGCCAGCTACCCCCCCTCACTAGCACTAAAACTTCAATCCCCCCACAAGTCCCCGCTCTGTGCCAGGATTGCCACATAGCTCTTTTTTTGGCACAGTGGGATCTGGACAGCCTACACTCAGTCAGCTGTGGTTGTGTGTGGCTCTGATCACAGGTAAATCGAGGCTGGAGGCTTGCAGGCTTAAAAACAATGACAGACAAAGAGTTTTAGCCTTTCCTTTACGCAGAAAAAATATTTGCTGATCATGTATCCTTTACAATCATGCAGCCCCAAATATTCACAGAGTGCTGCCTCTGAATGGCACAACTTTAGATAAAGAGAGCTGAGAAGAAAAGTGCATGTGCTTCATTTGTTTCCCTGACCAGATTCTCTGAAATCATTCAGAGATTCAAATCATTAACAAACTGGTCACATGTTCGGTTCTGTGACTTCCACTATCCAAACTTCAAACTTAGAGGAATACCTACTGATAGTGCAAAAGAGGCAGCAGTATCAGAGAACACAGCATGTGATCAGACAAACCACTAACCAACCGGGGGGGGGGGGGGGGGGGGGGGTGACAACAGTGACACAGTCATAAAATAAATCATAAGTCAGCATTGACTGGGTAGACTACAGGGCTGCTACTAGTGTCAATTTTGATGATTAATTAATTTACAACATGTCATAGAATAAGAAAAATTTCCCAAGATGACATAGTCAAATTTCTTGTTTCAACAGTCTAGCTTGTCCATAATCAAATACAAATAAGAACCATCAAAACATTCAAGAATCTGAAACAAGTAAAAAAAATAAATTGACAAATCGTGTAAATTAAAAAACAACTCTGCCAGGGTTCAATGTTTGATGCCTCATGGACTCATTGAAACTGGACTCAAGTTTCCTCACCATAAAACCATATCATATTGCTAAGTTCTTGACATTGACCACCTATAATGTAACTCACATACTGTATCACATACATTTATAGAAAATATTAAACTCTTTCTTTTATATATTTTTTTCAAATAATCTGTTAAGTCTTAAATTAATAAATAGGTACATTCCACAGCTGGGCATTGTTTCAAAATATAACACTAGTGCTGATATGCCTCTTCAGTTTCACTGCCAATACCAAAATGATGGGTTCTCTTAAAAACCTTACTTTTACTGTAAACAGGTTTTTCAATAAACCATTTTCCCATTTAACAAAAGAAACAAAGATCTCAAATGTTAAGTGTTCTCTGAACATAAGCAGCCACACAACAGCTTAAATTAAACAGTCAATAGTTTGATTCAAATATAAAAAACACTTTGGTCTGATTCATACTATTATTTTTTGTTTTGTTTTCTGATCAGACGTTGGCTTTCAGCACATGACATGATTTTGAGTGCAATACACATATTTCTGTTGGTACCAAAAGAGCACAAGGTTCGATAGACAGATGTGGACAGATGTGGACAGATGTGGACAGATGTGGGGACACAGTGCAGGAGTACATATCACGAAACACTTGCAAACACAAGCATAAGATTGCACGCCCATGTAAATGCTGTTTATTCATAAGCCCTGTAATATGTGTGTGTATGGTAGTGTGTGTGTGGTCTTGTGTGTGGTTTTTGGTGGGTGTTGTTTGGCAGCTGTTAGCAGATGAAAGGGATTCAGCGGACTTGGCAATGGCACTTGTTGTGGGTGAATGCAGAGAGCCATGGGCTCTGTGTGTGTGAGTGTGTGTGTGTGTGTGTGTGTGTGTCTCACCATAACGTAGTGTCTCTGGATCTCAGTCTTCTCTGTGGCCAGTTTCTCACATTCCAGCTTCAAACTGCAAAAACAGAAAAGAGTTTAAAACATTGCACTCCATATAAAAATCCACCATGAATTAGCGACATGACAACAAATTAGTCACTCACTCCCTCCCTCCTTCATCCTCTCTCTCTGCCTCTCTCACACTCGGTGGGGGAGGAGGGAGCAGGGTGACTGGGGTGCTGACAGCCCATTATCACCTCAGAGCAGAGCAGAAATAGACAAAGTCACGCTTGGAGCCTGAAATCCAGCCAAGACTGCAGGCAGGCACATCCAAGGTGTCTCTCTCTTTCTCTCTCTCTCTCTCTCTGGACAATTTTCAATCTATCCATGTGTCCTCTCACTCCTCCTCATTTTGTCGGTCCCCCAATTACCAGCCAGCCCATCTGCCTGTCTGACCGATCCCCCTTCTTTCACATTCAACAGTGCACTTTGGCAAGTTTCACTAAAGTCGAAGCATCTGCTTTAAGTGGGTCAAAAGTGCCAATTCCATCTGAAAATGTAAAAAAAAACCCTGTCTCATTCTGTTTGAACAATCACTCTTCTCTTTCTACGTTTAGAGCCATGAGTCACACAGCTACCATAACACACACACACACACACACACACACACACACATATCCCTGAGATGATAGCAGCCAAACACCTCCCCCATGTGTCCTATATTTCTGTCTCTCCTCTGTGTTTGCCTGTCTCTTCACACACCCAAACAAGTCTCTAGCGTCCCCTAAAATTGGATAACGTCAACGGCTGGATTTGCACACACACACACACACACACACACACACACACTTCCATCCCTAAATGTGTTTGTGTAGCAGGTCAAAGCACACAAACACCTCCCTTGTTACCTCTGCAATTCTCTCTCCA
Source organism: Scomber japonicus (assembly GCF_027409825.1). Lineage (NCBI taxonomy): Eukaryota > Metazoa > Chordata > Actinopteri > Scombriformes > Scombridae > Scomber > Scomber japonicus. Next base: position 15,190,551 of record NC_070584.1, on the reverse strand, counting down.
TCTCTCTCAGAAATACACTCTGCCCTCTGAGGTGGTAGTATATTTGGGCTGTCGGCATTTTACGCCAACTTGTTTGAGGGCGGCAGATATATAGATGGGGGGGAGGTTGGTGGGGTGGGAGGGTCGTTTGGCGGAGGAAAATTAGAATATGATTAATACCGCAACATTACCCCCAGCCGCAACAGGTAATAATGGCCCCATCCGCTCGCCTTCTCCAGCTCCGCGTGCACACACACACATAATTGACTCATTTATCATTGCCAGCCAGTTGAGGAGAAGAGGGACGAGGGAGGAGAGGGAGAGAAGCAGGATGGAGAGTGGGAAAGCGTGGTGGTGGTGGTGGGGGAGGGAAAGTAGTGAGGATTAAACCCTCCCCTGCCCCCCTCCCACCACCCTATAGATTTTATTACAGTGGAATTGCCTCTCGGCAGAAGTCACTCACGGCTGGGCTGAGGACTAATGCGACCATCGTCTGTGTGTGTGTGTGTGTGTGTGTGTGTGTGTGTGTGTGTTTGTGTGCATGGCTCGGAGTGTGTTCATGATGTAAACTTAGGATGAGCTTGGAGAAGAGCCATAACCAGACTGCATGCATGGCACATGCATACACACACACACACGTAAGTAAAGTAAAGATAGAGATGTTATCTATCTGTGCAAATATAATATGGTATGGTATCATATGGTGTGGAATGGAAATATTTTCATTAGCATTTAATCTGTTGTGTATTGTGTTTGATTTGTCAATCAATCCCCAAGTCTACAAAAAATAACAATGCCCTTGAAACTTTACTTCAGTCTTCAAATAGCTTTTTTTGTTGAACCAACACTCTAAAAAAACCAAAGATTCCATTTACAAAAAGCAGAGTAAAGAATTCCTTCTTTACTCTGCTTTTTGTAAATGGAATCTTTGGTTTGAGAAGCAAACAGAGAATTTTAGGATTTTTTGTTTGCTAAATGAACAATTAAAAACTTAAAATTGAAAATAGTCCGACTCTAGGCACTGGGTGGCCTGGGGGTTAAAATTGCCAACCATGAACAGCAATTTCCCCTGTTTGAGTCCGGCTGGAGCTCTTGTTGCATGTTGTTCCCCATCTGTCGCTCTCCCTTCATTTCCTGTTATCGCTAAAAAATCATCATCATTTTTCTACAATTATTGATCAGTTCTTAGACTAACCATTTCAACTCAATGTTTAATGACAACTTGCGGTTCAAGGATTCATGCTCTCCATTACTATTAGATCTGTAGCTGAAACAGTTAATTGACAAAAACCCCAATCAGCAGCAATGAATCGCTTTAAAATAAAGTTATTTATCAAACAAAAACATTTGCACATTTTAGCTTCTCCATTGTGATGACCTTCCCTCAGTCCCACAACACAAGCATCATCTGGGAAATATTTTCTACCCATCAACATCACCTCATACAACAAACATCAATCATTTAATCAAAGAATAACTTATAGATTAATCAATAGTGAAAATAATTGCTGCTTGCAACCCCAATAAGGGCTTGTCCCATTCACAAAACCCACAACACAAAATCACCTCATCACATTTTCTTTTCGAATTGAACAAAGTCAGCCATGCAGTTAAATACATAAATAGGGTCAAGAACCAAAAAAAGAAAGAAAAACAGCATCTATACCCATGAAATCTGCCCTCTGCATTACAAGATTGCATAGCAAATACGTAAACACACACACACACACACACACAGTGTGCAGACAGACACTTCTTGTGCTTACAGGGAAGACCCCAAGGTCGCACTCAGAAAGCAATAACCATTCCCCACAAAATGGACTTCAAGGAATGAAATTACAGCGCGCGTGTGTATGTGTGTGTGTGTGTGTGTGTGTGTGTGTGTGTGTGTGTGTGTGTGCGCACACCATTATGTGACTGTAGGAGCATAAAAGAGTTTGAGGGGGGAGGAAAATGAGGGAGAGAAGGAACGAGAGCGGGGAGCAGGAAGTGGGTATTTCATGTCGAAATGATTGCCTGTAATAATTAGTCTTTGGCTCAGCACCATTTACTGAGAGAGAGGGAGGGAGGAAAGGTTTGGAGGATGGAGGGAAAGACACAGTCACACAGAGAGAAAACAAGATTGAGTGAGCCAGCATGAGAGAAGGAACGAGCAAGAAAAATGGAGATATGACTCTGTGTGTGTGTGTGTGTGTGTGTGTGTGTGTGTGTGTGCGCGCGCATGCATGTGCCACGGTGGGCTCGGTTCCTCCAATCTTTCACTGGCGGTGACAGGAGATAAGATGATCAGCCGAATGCGCTACAAATCTGCAGCCTGCCAGCCTTCAGACAGCTCTGTCAGTGCTGCACTGCTAGTGAACGCACACACGTCCATGGGAACACACAAACATAACACTTGGAGCACGGAAGCAGTGTGTGTGCGTGTGTGTGTGTGTGTGTGTGTTTGTGTGTGTTGAACAGACAAGTGCGGGAATCTTGCATGTATAAAGCCACAAAGAAAAAAGGCACGCACGAATACATACACACAAACCTGCTAAATAAAACGGGCACGACACACACACACACACACACACACAATCTCTCTCTGTCTCTCTAACAAGAACCTACAGACAGCGAAGCATCTAATTAAGATCCTGCACTTTGTAGAAATGTGCCGACTGCTTTTTTAGTCCTCCATGTTTGAAACAGGCTACTGGGTATAGTAAAAATGTCAACTCTTTGCCTTCCAGTGTTTGTTTTTAACAATACTTTTACTCTCACCATTCCCTCATTGATTATTTTGCTAAAAGGAACAAAGACTATTTCTTATTATTATTTAGCTTTTCTATTAAAAAAAAAACTTGTCCATTGCTTTTGATTGTTTGAAAGTATTTAAACTGTGTTGAGAGAGATTTAAGTGAATACTAATTTTCTTTCAATGTGAGCAGGATGGGGGGAAAACAGCATTTCTGCCAGCTGATAATTTTTTTTATATGATCAGCTACATGATTTTCTGACAAATAGCTTCCCAAAAAGACAGTCCAGTTAAAGGGAAATCTTAATCTCTTCTTTCCACAGACTAGTTGTGTGTCTGCTATAAACAAATATACACTACAATGCAAAGGAGATTAAGTGTTTTATGAAATGGCACATGACCATTCTCTTTAACCGTTATCTTATGATACGCACATTTTATTGTGAGAACATTTCCTGCCCTTACTGGGCTGGACATCAAACCTCAATAGTTGATTGACCAAAAAAAAAAAAACATAAAAAGACTCAGAAACAAACACTTGTATCATTTGAATCATTCATTTATTTTTATCCTTTCATGATGGTTCACTGAATATTTTTGACTTTTTCACAGTTGATTGGATAAAACGCAGGTCAAATGTGAACTTTGCACTTTTTGAACATTTTTCTGTATTGTCTAACATTTTATAGATCAAACTATTAATGGAGTGAGTAAAGGACATAAATTGTTAATAAGAAACTATGATGTCTGACAACCAACTGATGTGTCTGTGTCTCTGAGCATCCATGGAGACTGTACTGAAAGCTGCTCTTAAATATGTAGTCAAGATTTGGTGTTTTTAGACTATTATTATGAAGGCAAAGTGTGTGCTAGGACAAAAATCACACACATTACTCTGATAAGTTCTTATTTTCTTCAATAAAAGTAGAAAAATATGGTTTGAATTGGATTGAAACCAGAATTGCTTGGTAAAGGTATCATCACCTGGATCTTCTATCAGCCCTGATGTCAAAAAGTCTTAAACAATAGCAACTAGAGCTTATTTCCAATCACTGACATGCTGTTTGTGGTGACATGTTGATACGAAGTTTGTTTTCACCATCAACTCAAAACTTGAACTGGCTGTGGGGTCCTGAGCCCATCATACAGCAAACATAGTAACTGACACAAGTGCTGCACAAACAGAGCTACCAGCCAGTAAGAACACACACACACACACACACACACACACACACACACACACACACACACACACACACGTAGTGACTGCAGCCGTGTCGTGCCTTTACAGTGTCAGGACCATTTATCCCCCAGCCTCCAGGTATGTGACTGTTCGCTTTACATCTCATTAACTATTGATCAACCTTTCCTCTCCGCTCCACTGGAAAAAACCTTTAGCTTCTCTTGCAGTCTCTCTCTCTCTCTCTCTTCAAACACACACTCTTACACACACAAACGTACACGCCAGGGACCCACCCAACTCGCCTGTGTACTCTGTCATCATCTCTGAAGGGCGTGTATGAGAGCAAACACGCACACATCTATGTGCACTCACACACAAAACAAAGCTGGGATCTTGTCACACAATAGTAGGCCAGCCATCTCTCTGCTGCTAGACTCACTGTAAGGGCTGCTTTTTCATAAATGTCTCTCTCTCTCTCACACACACACTAACATAAAACCAACCCACAGATAAAATGCACACAAAAACTATAAACAGACCACAAACCCTCAGCCGTTCCTAAAGCAAATATAATTTTGTCATTTAGTGAGTGACAGACAGGCAGTTAAACACAGAGGATTACTGGCTATTTTATCCAATTATATCTGTATACATGCAGTCTCTCTGGATACATTTGGTGTTAAGTCAATTCAGTCCGACACCATTAAAAGGTTAAACCTAATGGTGGTTAATCTGAATGTGTTAATACAATGCCATTCAAACCAGCTTCACCACCTCATCCTGATCTGGGCTCAATGTGGGTCATGCTAGGGTTCAGCCAATGGTTATCCTTCACCACAAAGAATAACGGCACCTTAGTTTGTTTAGAAATTGCTCAAAAGACAAATAACAGCCATTGTGTTTCCAGTCTCTGGAGAGTAGTTCTGTGTATAGCAGACGCCACCATGCATGTGCAACAACACATTTATGTTTACAGATCAGAGTTTCTACATACAATGTAGTACAAAGTCAAAAGATTGTGATATGTAGCACAACAAGCTAGCAATGAGATAAACTGTGAGCTCGTGGAGTAAAATATGTATTTCTGTGATTTTTTTGTTTTGGAAGTCAGATGTGGATCAACAGCTGCAGACTACAGACCCTATAAATTAGCGCTATGTTTTTTTAATATAAAATGCATTTGTAAGGTAAATACAAATAGAGTATATAGCTTGTATTGTCGTCCAACCCAAATCCAAAATTTATGATATTCAATTTACAATAATAAACAGAGAAAATCAGGAAACCATCACATTTGAGAACCTACAACCAGTCAGTGTTTAACACCTTTAAACTGATAAAAACAACCAAAAAAGAAACCAAATCAATTTGTCACAAAGTGGTTCAGAAATGTTACAAGCAAGAGTATACATGATCAAATTATTTATTCAAACTAAAGCAAACAAAACAAGGTGTTTAGAACCCCGCGCAAAAACCAAAAGATGACAATGCACAGTGGATGTCAGAAGGAGGAAGGGAGAGAACCATTGACCACATGAACCAACTTTTACAGCTTGGCAGGCTCAGGTGAACCATATTACACTGTCGACCCACCACGGCAGCCTCCGATACAGTGGTCGGGCATCACATAAAAAAAATTGTCAAACTATTTTTCATCTATGAAATACTCAGTCAACTGACTCTATCATTAACAGTGATGACCTGCAGTTTTATATAAATGGGGCTACTGGCCAATATCACGAGTCCCTCTCTCTGTTCATTATCACTGCAATCTTTAATGTTTGATATGACTGCTGTGCAGCCAAATATTATAAAGATGACATAATGTTACACACACTAAGTCACTCAGAGAGTGTGTGTCATTAGTTACTATTGCTGTGTAGTATTTGGGCAGAGATGAGTGGAAGGGCTCTCAAGGATGAGTGGCAGCATGTTAGTGGCGACTGGAGAGCCTATCTTACTCTACAGACCACACACACACGTAAAACTGCAAGCAAGTCTGCATTCACTAAGAACAACTGTGTGTGTGTGTGTGTGTGTGTGTGTGTGTGTGTGTGTGTGTGTGTGTGTGTGTGTGTGTGTGTGTGTGTGTGTGTAGGAATTACAGTAATGAGAGCTCTGTGTCAGCAGCTCCTCCTGTCTCCCCTCAGTCTGCTGATTACAGCCTGTTTAGATAGTTAACACACACACATACAAGTTTAAGTAGCTACCCTTGTAAGGACACTGCATTGACTTCCATTCACTGTGGACAGCCTAACCCAAAACGTAACCATAACCAGTTCACTCCTTACCCCTAATCTCAACCTGGACCTCAGAAATGACATCTTGCCTCACTAGGACCAAACTTCGGTTACTGGCTTTGGTTATTGGACTACTGGTTCAGACAAGATCAGTGTTATTCTGGAAAAAGTCCCAAAGAGGTAACAAAAACACACTGAGCAAAAATCTTAAAAGATTAATTAATTAACACTTTCCTTTCTCATCCCTCCATACTAACCAAACAAGCCACCAAAACAAACAAGTGACACATACATTTGGAAACATCCCCGTACACACACACACACACACATACACACACACCTCATCAACACTAATCCCTTCCCTCCGTCTCTTTCCTGCCGTCTAATCCAACATCTATCGGAATCCAGCAACCTTTTCTGCAGCCAAAACACACAACTAAGCCCTGCTATTTCTAGACAACATCTAGTTGTGTGTGAAGATAATTGGGGAGGCCCGCACATATGTGTAAGTGAATGTTAAGCTCATGCATCAGATGGAGAGCCTGCCTGAATGGGTCAGTGTGTTTGTGTGTGTCTCTCTGTGGGCGTACAGGTCATGTTTTCCCTGAAGTGTGAATAGTGTACAAGTGGGTCTGATTACATGAGGTGTAGCCTGCAATCAGATGCAGATCTGTGGTCCAACCTGTCTACTGATGGCCTAAACAAGGACACTGATAATCCTGCTGACTGCTGCCTGTCAGGTCCAAAAACTGCTGCCAAATGGATCTTTTTAGGGTCACATTTGGTTAACAAACTGGCATATAACAGCCTCTAAGATTATAGTGTTTTTCGTGCTACTTTCAATACTACTCTTACAACACAGTGGTGGTATTATGATTTTAAAGTAGCATATGGCTCAAGAGAGACTGCCATGCATGACTGGGTGCATTGGTGGCTGCCATACACACAGAAAAAGCCTTAGGTTAATGTTAAATTAAGTATTAACATTATTTTCAACTATCTTTGAGCTTCAAGTTAAATTTAACATTGGCCACGGTATGAAGTTAATTTCAAATTATAAGATTAGTGTCTGAATAAGGCAAATGTATGCAAAAAATAATAAAATTCTGAAATTAGTAATCAATAACATGTGCTTTACATAATGAAAACTTTTCTAATATTTAAATAAAACTCTTTTCAAGAGTTTTCAAAAACAATTACACAATTAGATTGTAATGACAAATCAATATCAGTGGGAGTTGATAAATGATGGATGTTTAATTGGACTACCTCAGCAGCAGGGTTCAATTGTAGGAATCAAATTAGTTGATTCAAAGTCTGACGGTGTTAGTGTTGCCTTTTTAAAATTGATATTTCACACTGCACTGTAACTTCTACTATCAAGTTTTATCTTATTCTAATTTTGCTGATTTTATTTCCAAATTAAGACTTTATTTGTATATAATGTATATCTATAGTCTTGTGTTTTATGTAGAGCACATTGAATTGCCTTGCTGTTGAAATGTGCTATACAAACCTCTCTTGCAGTGTGTGTAAAACAACATCTCAACAACAACAATAACAACAGCTCAGGTTCACTGCTGTTTGTATGCCAATTATCAGCGAGTCAAACCAGTCATTCCTATTAACATGTTTATACCCACCTGCCAGATTAAACAAACATCCAACAGATCTGTGAAGACCAGTCTGATAGCCCAATTTGTTGATATTTCCATGGGCTATGGTTCCAATATTAGTTTTCAGTTGTAGTCATATGCAGTCAAATAATATGCTGTGTTTTTGTACCTCTAGGCTGTTGGAGAAACCTGTAGATGGTTTGAACAATCTTTTACTGGAAACCTGAAGCAGCCCTGTAAAAACAGTACACTGTGGTCTCCAAACTGGAAGATGCAGATGGAATCACAAGCTCGCTCTTGCTCCCAATCGGGTTCTTAATCTCATCATTCATTTATTGTTTATCCTGCTATCTGGTTCACAGTACCAGTGCTTGGAAAGAGGGCGATGCTCCAGGTGTTTTGTAACACGAGGTTTAACGTTGAACTGCTGCCAGAGGAGCTGATCACACTGTCTCCACCAACAGATCTGGGGGTGACTCATGTTCACTGAATGGCTTAATTTGTCTGAGTCAATGTTACTCAAAAAGGTGGTTCACAGGGGCTTTTTTTTTTTTAGCTGTTTTCAGAAATGGTCACAGGGTGATAACCTAAGCAACATCTAGTTGAACTAACATATATTAAGAAAAGCCTCCAGTGATGTGCTTGAAAAGAGAGACCTCATCTGGCAGGGGTTCATGTGGTAGGATTTTTTTCCCAAGTGTTGGGTAAAAATACTGTGCACAAAAAGACAAAAGAAAAAACCCAGCATAATTCCATTGCATGAAGATTCGTCTTTTATTCTGTATACAGAAGACAACATTTTGACCACAGCGGTGTTCCTTGGAGCAGTTTGGTCAAAGCATTTATAGCATCTTGAAATGCCATGTCCATAAAGGGCAAGAAAACAGTACGTGGGTATTTTTCTTGACAATAAAATAAATTATCAAAACAAATTATGACTCTCTCACTATCCTAATTAAACCCATATAAAGTGACAATACCCACAACAGCTGGAGACATAACACCAGAAGTTCAACCAACCAGTCCGCCGACAACCCAGTACCATTTACTGGTCATACTATTATTCAACGGCACAAACATATCAAAAGTACGCCAATGAGATAATAGAAATATACACACAGAGGTGTTCAAGATAAGTCTGAAAATA